>NC_134852.1:155513419-155829919 GCF_049852395.1 Peromyscus maniculatus bairdii
ATGGAGATGAAGAGTCCCAGCTTCCAGAAGTGACGCGGTTCTCACAGGATGAAGAAAACCCTAGTGTCCCACGAACTTCCCCTTTAGGAAGATGCGCTAGAGGCTGTACATATTCTAAGTCTCACATTGACCATGTGTGGTTTTAGTGGCTAGACTTGATCATGAAACCAAAATTGACCACCTGCTGTTGCGGTAACGCCTGCGCTACTGCTACCCGTGACTTAGTGTGGCTGCCGACCTGTGGCTAGGTTACTCCAGTTCTGTTTGAATACCTCTACTAATGGGGAACTCGCTCCTGCGAAACATTTTTGAGCCAAATCTATGTAATTTGGACATTTCCAGCAGGGCAGCCAGAAGATGCGAAGTCATTTAAAATCCATGTGCAGGAGGTGGGCTCTGAAGTGTGTGTTGACTGACTGGACCTTGTGGGGTCTCAACTTGCCCCCCCCCCCCCCCCCCCCCGCTAGAACTGACAGGGGTCACAAACTTGGGACAAAGGGCAGCCAGGAAAACCTTGGGAGCCTTGCAGGGTGGTTTGGGGATTAAGAATTCCAGCTGACCACTTAATTGCCCTTTCCCCCACATCTAGATGTCAGATGGAAGTGACCCTCAGCCAGGCTCAGGCGTGGACTCAGCTGAGTGGGTAGTAAAGCTGCCATTTGCGCCCCAGCAGCTAAACTTGGTCACGTGCCTCCGGATTTCCAGGGCCTGGATCTGCCCATGTCACTTCCCCTTCCCAGAGCTCACCTGGGCTCTCCAAGCCCAGAGCACGGAGCTCATGGGTCATCCACTTGTGCCCTCCTGCTCCCCAGCTCCTGGCTCTTACCCCTGGTCACCAAGCATTGTGTGGCTCAGTGTGACCTCCGCTGCCTGTGTCAACCTGCACCCCTCATTTGCAAATGAACAACAAGATTAGGAAGCCCTCAATTTTCCAGCGACTGCAGGGGGGATGTGGAGTCCTTTCCACAGCACTTACTTGGCAGCGTGATATTTATAAGTAATTTATTTTGTACACATCTCTTATTTTCTTACTTTATTTATGCCCCAGATCGTATTTATGTACGTGACATTTGTTTTGTACATTAAAAAGGAGTTGGTTTGTATCAGAAGTGTTCTGTTCCAGGTGGGATACAAATGAGGCATTAAAGAGCCACAGGCGGGGTGACAGCCCTGTCTAGACAGGGGGCCTGGTGCCTTTGTTGGCAATGGGTGGCTCCCTTTCTGGCTTCTCAGACCCCTCATACCCAACCACCAGATCAGACCAGGATGACACAATATCGTTAAGTCAGAAAGCCTCACCATCGGCTTTTGTTATTGGAGGACACACTGGTTGGTGGCGTGGGGGAGGCTTGTTGAAAAATTACATCCCTTTTTATTGTTTGGTCTTTATGGGACAAAGTTTCTTTATTATACAGCTCTGGCTGTCCTGGGACTCGATAAGTAGATCAGGCTGGACTGAACTCACAGAAATCCACCTGCCTTTGCCTCCCTACTACTGGAATTAGAGGCATGTGCCACCATACCCAGCTAATATATATATATATATATATATATATATATATATATATATATATATATATATATATATATATATATATATATATATATATATATATATATATATATATGTCTTGGAGAGTGAGGATGTCACCAGGATCCTGATTTTTTTTTTTTTTTTTTTTTTTTTGGTTTTTCGAGACAGGGTTTCTCTGTGTAGCTTTGCGCCTTTCCTGGAACTCACTTGGTAGCCCAGGCTGGCCTCGAACTCACAGAGATCCACCTGGCTCTGCCTCCCGAGTGCTGGGATTAAAGGCGTGCGCCACCACCGCCCGGCTTAGGATCCTGATTCTTTATGTTCAGTATCAAGGGCAGAGGGAACCTGACATTATGCCTGGGTCCTGATGCCTGTCCTGTCTGCAGGTGCTATTAACAAATGGATCAAGGAAGCAGGGCAGGGTGATGATGGAGACAGCCATATGGCCATGTGCACTCAAGTGGCGGGTTCAAGAACAGTGAGTCAATTCTGATTGCTGGAGGAGGAGCAGGAGCAGGGTGGTTCTGAGGGGGCAGCTGAGGGTCTTTGCCAGCCCTTGTCCCCTAGGGACTCAGAGAAGCAGAGGTGAGTGGCGTCCCCAAGGGAAACAAAGGGCCCAGACCTTTAGCCCCTCTGAGCACTGGAGTCACCCAGCTCTGATTTACCTCTTCTAGATTAGGAACTGACTCTAGAAAAGCTTCCAGGGACCAGAAAGGAGAAAGTGGGCATGGGGAAGGGCTGAGTGGCCAGGGGAATTGAGCCAGAGATGGAAAGGGGCCTGGCTGTGACACTGCTGAGGTATGTATTTTATCCTGGTCCCCATTTCCTGCCAGACAGCTTCTGACATCCCGGGAATCCTGGAGAAGATGCATCTTTTGGTATGCTAATAGACTTCCTGAGCTGGAATCCCTCACCCTCACCCTGGATGAGCCCTACCCACCCCGACTTCTGGGAGGCTGAGGGACTAATGTTTGACACCAAGGCAGGTGATCCGATCCATTGTGCCTATTTCATGAAGTCTCCAAAGCCATCTTTAGCACTGGGGTCAGAGAAGCTTCTGGAAGGTTCTGAACTTGTAGCTCAGGCAGCACCTGGGAGGTCTGGGAAGCACAGAACCTTCTCTCCACTCTGCCTCCCTGCATCTGTGTCTTTTTTTTTTTTTTTAAGCTGAGGATCGAACCCAGGGCCTGGCGCTTGCTAGGCAAGCACTCTACCACTGAGCTAAATCCCCAACCCTGTGTCCTTTATAATAAACAGTCTGAGCATGGGTGGCCCACACTTCTAATCCTAGCCTTTGGGAGGCAGATGCAAGCAGATCTTTGTGAGTTTGCGGCCAGCCTGGTCTACAGAGTGAGTTCCAGGACAGCCAGAGATACATATTGAGACTCTGTCTCAAAAAAAAAAAAAAAAAAAAAAATCAAAATAAGAGAGCTGGAGAGATGGCTCAAGAGGTTAAGAGCACTGGCTGTCCTTCTAGAGGTCCTGAGTTCTGGTCTCAGCAACTGCATGGTGGCTCACAACCATCTATAATGAGATCTGGTGCCCTCTTCTGGGGAGTAGGTGTACATGCAGGCAGAACACTGTATGCATAATAAATAAGTAAAACTTAAAAAAAAAAATCAAAATAAATACATAGTCTGCTGGTTGATAGATCAAATTAGTGGAAACCCAGGAAGAGGGGTCATGGTTGGGCACCGAACTTGTAGTCGGTGGGGCCGAAGCCCAGTTGTGTTGCAGGTGGAGAGCCTCACCAGCGGGATCTGCCGCTGCCACCCTGGGCAGGTGTGGCAGAACTGATGTGGAGGGGGTGTCCCTGTGGCAGACACCTGGCCGAAGTGAGAGACCATGAAAGGGATCTGCATTGCAAATGGACATTACGGAAACTGGGGCTATGTTTTCTTCTTCCTCAGACTTGGGCTCCCCTCCCCCACAGCGAAGGCTTGGTGGCAGTGAGAGGTGTCACTGCAGGGTGTCAGTAACCAGCATTGTCTGTTGCGTATGCCACGCCTTCCACTTGGTGCTTTTGCTTTTGTTTTTTCAAAACAGGGTCTCTCTGTGTCATCCTGGCTGTTCTGGAGCTAGCTCTGTAGACCAGGCTGGCCTTAAACTCACAGAGATCCGTCTGCTTCTGCATCCTGAGTGCTGGGATTAAAGACATGCTTGACCACCACCCAGCAACTTGGTGTTTTTTTTACAGAGGTTTTCCACATTTCCATTTGTTTCAATTGCTTGTCAAGTACTTCTGCTGTGTGTGCTCATACTCCTTGGCTTGTGATTTGGTGTTTATTGTTGTTCTGAGGCAGGGTCTCATTATTATGTTATATATATATGTATGTTTTTTCTAGGTATATATCAGCACACCACATGTACACAGTGCCCATGGAAGCCAGAAAAGGGCATAGGATCCCCTAGAAGTATAGATAGTTGAGAACCGTCCTGTGAGTCCTGAGATTGGACCTAGGTCCCCTGCAAGAGCAGCAAGTGTTCTTAGTCACTGAGCCACCTCTTTTGGCTGCATTTAAACTTTTTAAGTTGATGCTAGTGATGGGACCTGGGGTCTTGGGCAATGGTCGGGGTTCTTTTCAGAGGGTCTCCAGTCCTCAGGCTGGCCTCCAATTCTCTAGCCTTCTGCTTCACCTAGGCACTGGAATGACAGTCAGAGACCTGCTCTGCAGCTTCAGGGATGTGCCTCGTAGAGGCTGATTTACATGGACTCAGGCTGCATACTACATAATGTTAGCTCGGTGAGAAGGTAAAATTTTATTTAAAAAAAACCAAAATCTTGAGGCTGCAGAGATGGCTCATCAGTTAAGAACACTGGCTGCTCTTGCAGAGGACCCAGGTTCCATTCCCAGCACCCACACGGTGGGTCACAGTGGCCTGGAACTCCAGTTCCAGGAGATCCAAGGCCTTTGGCTCCTTTGACCACCTGCACGCGTGTGCACACAACCATGTGCAGGCACACAAACACATACAGTTAATAAAAAAAAAAAGCAAATCCAATAAATAAAGACATTCTGTGGTGGTGTTGGGGAATCAAAGCCAGGACCTCATGAACAAGTGGCAAGAGCTTTGCCACTGAGCCACGGTCCCCACCTAAAAGAGCAAAATGGCACCTGTCAGCAACCCCCAGGGAAGTGTTTGCAGGCTGTGGCACAAAAGCCGAGCGTATCCTCATCTCGGTTGAAGTGGAGGGCTGAGGGGTGGAGGACACGGTTGGTCTCCACACATATGAGTCCCTCTGTGAGTAACTGACAGAGAACCCCAGACACAGGGCTGCGCGCTGTTTTTGTTTGGAGACAGGGTTTCTCTGTGTAGTCCTGGCTGTCCTGGAACTCACTTGTGTACACTAGGCTGGGCTCAAACTCACAGAGATCCTCCCGCCTCTGTCTCCATGCACCACCAATTCCTGGTGATGTTGTCTGGGCCGGAGATGGAACCCAGAGCCTCACAAGCCTGTACGTGCTCATCATTGAACTGCTAGCTCCAGCCCCTTCCCCAGACATGTTCTCTTCACACCTGGAGGATGTTGCAATGTCTGGAGGCCCTGCATCCGCCACCCTCCTCCTCGGGGATCCTGTACAACCATGTGGAGCATCACCCCTAGACCTGCAGTGGATACAGTGAGTGACTGGGGAGCAAACCTCAGGCAGCTATGAAGAGTCACAGAGGTTTGAGGCTCGCCTCTCTGGTGACGGCCCAGCCTCATGGGTACAGTCTCAGAGTGTGCTGCCCGGTAGAAGGAGCAGACACGAGCATGTCTGCACAAAGGGATGGTCACAATCGTAGATCACAAACACCCACCCCATGCAGGGAACGCTGGCAAAAGAAGGCATAAGAAACAGAGGAGCCGGGGATGGGTCTCAGCAGTGGACTACAGGCCGAGCAAGCAAGAGGCTCTGGGTTCTATCTGGGGCATCTTGTAAAAAAAAAAAAAAAGAAAAAAGAAAAAGAAAAAGAAAAAGAAACAGGTAAGAGTTTGCCTCTGGGGATAAGGAGGTGGAAGAAGTCTTTCTCTACAACCCTCTTCTGAGTTTCTTTTCAGAAGCATTTTAAAAGGACCTGAAAGGGGGGTGGGGTGTGTGCTGCAGGAAAAGGAGCAAACTGAAGACCATCACGTTACATGAAATAGGACAGACTCCGGCCAGCAAGAGGGCTCAGCTGGTAAAGGGGCGTCGCCACCAAGCCGACGACTGAGTTTTACCCCTGGGTCCCACATGGTAGAAGACAGCTGATCCCTGGGAGGTGTCCTCTGACTTCCATATGTGTGTATGCATATAAAATAAATACATGGGGTGCTTAAAAAACAAAACCAGACTCAGAAAGGCGAGCATTGCATGTTCTCTCTCATACACAGAATCCAGACTTAAACGGATATACTTGGAGGCTGGAGAGACTGCTCAGCAGTTAAGAGCACCGCTTGCTCTTGAAGAGGATTCAGGTTCGGTTCCCAGCACCCACACACTAACTCACAACTGTACTCCAGTTCTGTGGGATCTGACACCCTCTACTGGCCTCCTCAGGCACTGCATGCATGTGGTGCACATACATACATGCAAGCAAACCACCCATACACATAATTTTTTTTTTTGGTTTTTCGAGACAGGGTTTCTCTGTGTAGCTTTGTGCCTTTTCCTGGAACTCACTTGGTAGCCCAGGCTGGCCTCGAACTCACAGAGATCCGCCTGCCTCTGCCTCCCGAGTGCTGGGATTAAAGGCGTGTGCCACCACCGCCCGGCGTGTATGTATTTCTATGAGTGTATGTGTCTGTGTGTCATAACACTAGACAGGGGGTCATGAGAGGACAGAGAGATCCTGAAAGAGCATGAGGAGGAAGAAAAGGAAGAAAATGGAATTCGTGTGACCTGAAAAAAAAAAAAAAAGGAAAGGTCTGGGAGATGGATCAGTGGTTAAAGCACTGGTCAGAGGCGTGAAGACTGGATCTCAGTGCCCACATATTTATGGGGTGAGGGTGGCACCCACCTAGGATCCCAGTCTCTGCTCCCCAGAGCAATCCTGTTAGGGAGACTAGCCATATCGGTGAGCTCTGGGTTTAAGTGAGAGACTGCCTCAAAGAATTAAGTGGAAAAATATTGGAGGTTCCCAACATCAGCTTCAGGCCCCCACACCCACATGTGTACATGTTACACACACACACACACACACACACACACACACACACACACACACACACACACACACTAGCAAGCACTGGAGGAAGGCCTAACTGGGAAGCAGCCAGCGGGGAGTGCTGGAAAGGCAATGGGGGAGGGGTAGCTAAGAACAGGCTAGAAAGTCAAATACATGTGAGAACGGAGCCCTGTGAGTTCAAGGCCAAACTGGTCTACAGAGTGAGTTCCAGGACAGGCAGGGCTACAGAGAGAGATTCTGTCTAAAGTAAATAAAGAATAAAATAAAATAACTTTTTTTTTTTTTTTTTTTTTTTTTTTTTTTTTTGCTTTTTCAAGACAGGGTTTCTCTGTGTAGGCCTGTCTGTTCTAGAGCTGGCTCTGTAGACCAGGCAGGCTTCAAACTCACAGAGATTCACCAGCCTCTGTCTCCCAGGTGCTGGGATTAAAGGTGAGTGTCACCACTGCCTGGCTGTAAATTTAAAAAATTAAATATAATAACAGAACCACTCTGGTATGTTTTTTTGTTTTGTTTTGTTTTTTGTTTTTTGTTTTTTGTTTTTTTTTTTAAACAGGGTTTCTCTGTGTAGCCTTGGCTGTCCTAGAACTTGCTCTGTAGACCAGGCTGACTTAGAGTTTGCTGCCTTCCAAGTGCTGGAATTAAAGGTGTGAGCCACCATTGCCCAGCTCTAAATTAAAAAAACAAAAATAAAAACAAAAACAAGGCCTGGAGAGATGGCTCAGAGGTTAAGAGCAAGAGCACTGACTGCTCTTCCAGAGGTCCTGAGTTCAATTCCCAGCAACCACATGGTGGCTCACAACCATCTGTAGTGAGATCTGGTGCCCTCTTCTGGTGCCTGCAGTCATACATGCTGTATACATAATAAATAAATAAATCTTAAAAAAAAAAAAAGCAAAACAACAACAACAAAGAGGGCCCTGGAGTGCCGCTCAGCAGTGGGAGTGGGTGCCTCCTGTTGTTCCTGAGGGCTTGGGATGGATCCCCAGCAGTGAGTGTCTCCAGAGGACAATGGGCTGAGTTGGATTCCCCAGAACTCCTCTGCGGTGGGAGGCTGTGCGTGGAGACCAACAGGCCACGAAGAGGGAGGGGTCCCTGCATGAAGTCCTGCAGTAGATCCCTGCACCACAGAAACCAAGCCTGGTGGTGTGCTCCCTGCACTCACGGGGGCATCCAAGGTCACCCTTGGCTACATCAGGAGTTCCAGGCCAGCCTGGGATGAAAGAGATGGGAGAGAGGAGAAGGGGGGAGGAGGGAGAGAGAGAGGAGATGGCTCAGAGAATGAAGGTGTTCGCAGCCCCACAAGCTTGGTGATCTAAATTCAATCCCAGGGATTCACAGAGCGGGAGGAGAGAACTGACTCCCAGGAACTGTCCTCTGACCCCACATGCGCACCATGGTACATGCACTCACACAATCAATATATAAACGTAATCTGGAGGCTGGCGCAATGGCTCAGAGGCTGACAGTTCCTATTGTTCTAGCAGAGGACCACATCCAGGGATCCCACACCTCTGGCCTCTGCTTGGCAGCTGTACTCGTGTGTGCGTGTGCGTGTGCGTGTGCGTGTGTGTGTGTGTGTGTGTGTGTGTGTGCTCAATGCCAGCACTCAGGAGGCAGAGCTAGGTGGAGCTAAGCTTGAGGTTTGAGGCTAGCCTGTTCCGATCTATATAGTGACTTCCAGGCTAACCGGGGCCACATAATAAGAGCCTGTAAAGGGAAAAAAAAAAAAAAGCCTGATGTGGTATGATGGCACATGCCTTTAACTACAATACTCAGATGCAGAGGCAGGAGGATGTTGGTGACTTCAAAGCTTGACTGGTCTACTTAGTGAGTTCCAGGACAGCCAGGGCTACATAGTGAGACCCTGACTAAAAAAACAAAAACAGGGACTGGAGAGATGGCTCAGCGATTGAGAGCCCTGGCTGTTCTTCCAGAGGACCCGGGTTCAATTCCCAGCACCCACAGGGCAGCTCACAACTGTCTGTAACTCCAGTTCCAGGGGATCTGACACCCTCACACAGACATTCATGGAGGCAAAACACCAATGAACACAAAATAAAAAGAAGTAACTAAGATGACCCAGAGTCTTCTGGGTAGGGCTGTGAGGAGGCTATGTGTGCAGGACCTTGCCCACCTTGACCTCAGGGACTCCTGGCCTCAGAGTGACAATGCCATCTAACCCACTTCTCTGTGGGATGTTGTTCCGGCAGTCCTAGCAGACGCCGATATGCATCCAACCTCCCACTTTCCAGGTGGGAAGGTGGAGGCCTAGAGTGGTCAAGGACTTTGTGTGCCTCCTGTGGTCCCGTGTCACAGCTGGAGGCCAGGTAAGGAGGTGGGTAGTGCACCCTGCAGTGGCCAGCTTGGGCCAGTTTGGATATTTTCATGGGGATGCTGAAGTGCCCTGAACTAAAGGCTGAGGGGGAGGACCCCAGGGTGTCTGTGCTGGCTGGGCGTCCAGTTGTGCCAGCCCAAGCGTCACCGGCCATATCCCTCCTCAGTCTAAGAGTAAGGCCTGACTCCTGCGTGGTCCTTAATAGTCCTGGCTAGGGGAGGAAAGAAGGAAATGAAGTCAGAAGGTTTCAGGGTGAAACCGCTAAGGGGGGGGGGGGGCACGCAGCATTCGAAGCGCAGGCGCGCCCCCTGGTGGTCATGCACGGAACTCGCCGCGCGAGTCTGAGCGCAGCATCTATGGGCACGTCCGGCGACGAAGTCATTATAATTCCCCGAACGCGCGTGGGGTTAGTACCTGCAAACTGTGAGGTGACCCGGAACGAATTCAACGGGTGTATGATACACTGGGCCCTTAGAGCAGTTTGATCTACAGCGACGACCACTTCTACTCATGCACAGCTTCCGACAATGCTCAGAGGTTCTGGAAGGTCTGTGTGGCTGAAGTCCACAGGTAGCTAAAGAGTGCTAGGTCCCTTCCACAAGCCCAGAGGGGTCTGCATCAAGAGTTTACTGTAAGCCGGGCGTGGTAGCACACTCCTTTAATGCCAGCACTGGGGAGGCAGAGGCAGGTGGATCTCTGTGAAGAGTTCAAGGCCAGCCTGGTGTACACAGCGAGCTCCAGGATAGCCAGGGCTGTTGTTACACAGAGAAACCCTGTCCTGAACCGCCTCCCTCCCCCCAAAAAGAGTTTACTGTGCTGGTTGCTTACCTGTCACCACGGCACTCAGGAGGTTGAGTCAGGAGCATGAGGAGTTCACGGCCAGCCATCATGAGCTTGAGGCTAGCCTAAGCTACATGAGACCCTGTTTTAAAAGGCAAGCGAACAAGGGTCTCAGAGGAGACAGCTCAGCACTAGCCACCAATCCTGATGAGCTGAGTTGGATTCATGGTCCTCACATGGTGAAATATATGAATACACTCCAGCAAATTATCCTCTGACCTCCACATACATGCCATGGGAGTCTCCCCGAAACCCCCATAATAAATACATTGAAAAAGAAAGATTTAAAACAAGCAAACAAGGAAAAAGAACCCAAACAAAACACACACTCCCCAACCTCCCCTCCAAAAAGACTTTCTTTGCTATTTAGAGTACTTACTTGTATGACCAGAGATAAATACAGATGCTGACGTCATTTTGTGCACAGCAGGTGCCCAGTCAGCAATACAAAGCTCAAAGCCTGGCGCTTGAGCCAGCCTGCCCCCTAGAGGCGCAAAGGAGAAGGCCAGCGAGCAGTTCTCTTGCAGCGAGAGGTTCTCTTGCAAACTCTGGAGAAGGTACAGGTCTAGATGGACTCCGCTGAAGGTTCTGGTCCAGTTTGGAAGGGAATATTGCCTATAGAAGAGGAAGTGGTGGCCTTGAACTCCTGGAAATCCTGCTTTAGCCTCCTGATTGCTGGGATGACTGATCGACCCCTCCCCACATCTGGTGCCTGGGAAAGTGTGGGGGGATAGGGGTGGAAGGGGGATTCCTTCTAGAGAGGAGGATGTAGTTAGTTTTGTTTTGTCTTGTTTTTTACTCTTTGAGGGCCGCCACCCAGCTCCCAAATTAATACACAGAGACTTATTCTTTTTTCTTTTCTCCCCCCCCTTTTTTTTTTTTTTTTAGTTTTTCGAGACAGGGTTTCTCTCTGTAGCTTTGCGCCTTTCCTGGAATTCACTCTGTAGAATAGGCTGGCCTCAAACTCACAAAGATCTGCCTGCCTCTGCCTCCCGAGTGCTGGGACTAAAGGCGTCCGCCGCCGCCGCCGCCACCACCACCACCACCACCTGGCTGAGACTTGTTCTTAATTATGAATGCTTAGCCTTAGCTTGCCTTGTTTCTAGCCAGCTTTTCTAACTTAAATTATTCTGTTTCTCTTTACTTACATTTTGCCTCTGGGCTTTTTACCTTTCTTTATTCTATATATCTTTCTTTCCTTCTTACTCTGTGGCTGGCTGGGTGGCTGGGTGGCTGGCCCCTGGCATCCTCCTCTCCTCCTTATTTTGCTCCTCACTCCTCTCCCAAGCCTAGATTTCTCTTCTTATCTATTCTCTCTGTCTGCCAGCCCTGCCTATTTTTCTCTCCTGTCTAGCTATTGGACATACAGCTCTTTATTAGAACAATCAGGTGTTTTAGACAGGCAAAGTAACAACAGCTTCACAGAGTTAAACAAATACAACATAAAAGAATGCAACACATCTTTACATCATTAAACAAATATTCCACAGCATAGATGAATGTAACACATCTTAAACTAATATTCCACAACAGGAGGGAAGCAAGGAGTCTCCTTCAGGCTTGGGGGTTCTGGGAAGGCATGTGCTGTAGGGAACTTCAACCAAGGCAGGCAGGCAGGAAAGAGGAAAAACCAGCCAGGGTTCCCTGATGGAGCGAGGCCATAGCCCACGGAGGCAATGAGACCCAGAGCTGAGAGCCAGCCAAGAGGTGAACGAGTGCTGGTCACAGTGGGAGACCCAGCTGGGGTAGCGGGAGTAATACAAGTCTGCTACATAGTCAGACCAGGTCAGGCTAGAGCTCGGCGCATCCTACCCACAAGCCCTGTGTGGCGTTCTGGCACTTCTTCCTCTGTATCCCTCTTTCTCATCTCACGGGAGAGATGGACCTTGCTCTGAGGCTGACTCCATTTTGGAAAAGATCTCTGAGCTCTGATAAGAAAATTACTCACACAGAGTCCTCTCTGTTGACTCTAAGGTCATGGTCAAACCCGTACCACCACCTCTGTTCTCCTCCCGGCCTCAGAGAGGAGACAGGCCAGAGGGATCTCAGTTACCCACACACTGCAGTCTTGCTTATTCATTCCACAATCTCTTTGGTATCGAGCACCACTGTGTACTAGGTCCTAGAAGGTCGGCTCCGAGGTGCTGTGCTGGCTAGCGGTCAGTCATGCTTGCCACAAATCTAGGAAGGCGACAGCTTTGAAGAAGTTCACTTTTTGCTGTTTTCGGTAGGATTTTGTTCTGACACCCCTGGCGACAGATCGGTGGCGTTTTGTTGAATTGGGCCAGGACAGTTCGCATAGCCCACCCCTCTTACCACAACAGCTAAGCAGCCCCTCGCCTCCATTCTCCCACCCTCCCTTTTTTGTTCTGCTGAGACAGGGTCTCCTATGGTCCAGGCTGTCCTAAAATTGAGCAGGTATCCAAGGATGGCTGCTAGCTCCTGACCCTCCTGTTCACGCCTGCCAAGTGCTGGGATCACAGGCTTTGCCACAACACGTGGCTCTCGCCTTTCTTCTTAAACTTAACAAGTCACACACTCCCAAAGTTTAAAGGGAGAATTACAATAAGAACACACTGCACAGGACGCTACTTGGCCCACCACCCCGAACTCCATCTCCCAAGCTTCCTTGCTGTTTGGGGACCACGTGACCAACTCTGGCCAGTAGGCTGTGAGCAAATGCCGCCCTCCCAGTCCCCACTTCTGGAGCTCCGTTCTGCTGCTTGCCCCATGGTGGCACTCTTGTCCCCGGTGGGGAAGTAAACCTCCCGGTCCCCACTGACATCCCACCTACTTTTTATTATTACTGTTACTACTATTACCTATGTGAGAGCCTCAGCCTCACCGGTCAACACAGCTCGAAGGTGAAGTGTCCCCCACAAGCTCTCATTTTGGAACACTTCCCCATTTAGCGGGGCTGACTGAGAGGATGTGACCCTAGGGATGAGGCCCCTAGAGACAGACCTTGTTTTCTGATCTCAAGATGTGAGGAGTTGCTGCAAGCTTCTGCCTCCAGTGACTCAGGGCTGCAACCCTCAGACCTTACCCGACGTGATGACTCCGGTGAGGGTGCGCACCAGCAGATCTGGGGGCCCGAAGCTCCTCTGCTTCTATGTAAGCGGGGCAGGATCTCCCTAAGAGCAGTCGAGGCTCACAGAGGTCTACTCTGGGGGAAGGTTCTTCTCCCCTCTTACCACCCCCACCCCACCCCTCCACCCCCGAGTTTGGAGTTCAGAGCCCTGTCCCAGTTCAGCAGAGCACAGCAGACACCCACAATACTAGTCAATGCTCTTTGCTGCCTTGGGGGTGAGCAAGGCAGAGATATCCCTGCTGTCCAGGACTCTTCTTTAGCCAGGCAGGTGTTCAGCAAAATGCCTTTCTACATCCATATGTGTGTTGTGGCATGTGAGGGGTTCCCCAGCAGGCAGGTAGAAAATAGCACTTCTGGCAGGCTTTTCCTTTGGGAAGCTGCATGAAGTGGGGTCATGTAGAGAGCTCAAATGGGTCTGGACCCTTGATTCCCCTCCCAGTTGCCTCCTGTGGTAGTCTGAATGTAATTGCCCCCCTATAATCTCATAGGGAGTGTGTGGTGATATTGTGTCCCCCAATATATTGTGCACCCTAATAAACTTATCTGGAGTCAGAAAACAGAACAGCCACTAGACAGACATGGAGGCCAGAAAATGGTGGCACACATACCTTTAATCTTAGTATTCTGGAGGCAGAGATCCATCTGGATCTCTGTGAGTTCAAAGCCACACTGGAAATAGTGGATACACACCTTTAATCCCAGGAAGTGATGGCAGGAAGCAGAAAGGTATATAAGGTGTGAGGACCAGAAACTAGAGGCTTTTTCATCTTTTAGGCTTTTGAGTAGCAGTTCAGCTGAGATCCATTTGGGTGAGGACTCAGAAGCTTTCAGTCTGAGGAAACAAGATCAACTGAGGAATTGGCGAGATGAGGTTAGCTGTGGCTTGTTCTGTTTCTCTGATCTTTCAGCGTTCACCCTAATATCTGGCTCCTGGGTTTGTTTTTTTTATTAATAAGACCATTTAAGATTCATGCTACAGGAGTGGCACTATTAGGAGGTGTGGCTTTGTTGGAGTGGGTATGGACTTGTTGGAGAAAGTGTGTCACTGTGGGGGCTGGCTTTGAGGTTTCCTATGCTCAGGACACCACCCAGTGTTTCAGTTGAATTCCTGTTCCCTGAAAGCCAAGAAGTAGCCAGCACCATATTTGTCTGCATGCCACCCTGCTCCCCACCATGACAATAATCAACTGAACCTCTGAAACTGTAAGCAAGCCACCCCAATTAAATGCTTTAAAAGAGTTACTGTGGTCATGGTGTCTCTGCACAGCAATAGGAACCTAAACTAAGACACTTCTTCCCAATTGTGTTGTTGCTTACCTGTAATGCTTACTAGAGGTGCAAATGTAACCCTTTAAAGTGAGTGGCTGGGCAGAGAAGGTGAAGATGGCGGTAGCCGGGGCTGCGGCCCTGGGAGTCCAGTGGCTGCAAAGGGCAGCCTGCAGCGTGGTGCCACTGGAGGCACGGAGAGCCTTCCATGTGACCAAGGACATGCTGCCGGAGCAGTGTCCTAGGACTCCAGAAGAACGGGCCAAGGGTGCCAAGAAGTATAATATGCGTGTGAAAGACTACAAGCCATACCCGGATGAAGGCATGGGGTACGGGGACTACCCGAAGCTCCCTGACCTCTCACAGCAGGAGAGGGATCCATGGTATGAACGGGATAACTCAGAAATGAGGTTGAACTGGGGCAAAACGATGCACTGGGACCTAGATATGTATACCAGGAATCGTGTGGACACATCCCCTCCACCTGTTTCTTGGGATGTCATGTGTAAACATATCTTCGACTTTATGGCTTTTATGGTTTTCATGTTCTGGGTTGGGGAGACTTTCCCCTCCTACCAGCCTGTGGGGCCGAAGCAGTAACTTTACAACAACCTGTACCTGGAGCAAGGCGGTGATCCTACCAAAGAATCTGAGCCGGTGGTTCACTGTGAGATCTGAGGAAGCTTCGTGGGCTTTTGTGCTCTCTAACTAGGACTCCCTCATTCCTCGAGGTTTAACCTTAATGGAATCCTAATAAAGCTCAGTGCCGAAAGAAAAAAAAAAAAGTGAATGGTTGTTTAATGGCTTCGCGCGCACGCGCGCACACACACACACACACACACACACACACACACACAGAGAGAGAGAGAGATAGAGAGAGAGAGAGAGAGAGAGAGAGAGAGAGAGAGAGAGAGAGAGAGAGAATATGGAAGGCTTACCTGCTTCACACAAAAATAAAGGGCACACTTTCCAAATGACCAGATACAAAACACACATAAGGAAAAAAAAAATCCACTACCCAGAGCTACCATGTGATCCCAGGAGTCCTGCCTTTTGAATACCGGTCTGAAAATCCATTTATAGTCTAGGGTCTCTTCTTGAACCAAAATCAGAGCAAATGAATCATTTTTGTTTTACTTGCTATTCTTCATTCTAACAAAATGGCTGCTTGCAGGCTAATTACTGTAGGCCCTCACGGCCAGGTTTGGTTTGACATTTGCCTACTACTTTGCTATGGATATAACATTAAAAAAAAAAAAAAGTCAGCTGCCAAACCACGCGTGATTACTCACACCTATAACCTCAGCACTCCAGAAACTGAGGCAGAAGAATTGCCCTGAGTTTGAGGCCAGCCTGGGCTGCAAAGACCTTGCCTCAAAGCAAAGCAACAAACAGACAAACAACCAAGAAAACAACAATGGATACCAATTACTACAGTGAGTACATTTCAATATTGAACTTGGAGGAATTTGCTTTTTATTTGGGTTGTATTGTCTTGGCTTTTCTCTAAACCTGAAGAAGATGTGAGATTTTGCCCTTAAAAAAGAAAATGTTTAGTCTCAGCATGTTGTATTTCTGGAAGCTGATTTGCCACCCCCTTTGTACTTTCATCGAAAATGAAATAATAATTTCATGCTGGTCAAGCTGGGGATTGAACCGGGAGCCTTCTGTGTGGTAGGTAAGTGCCCTGCCACTGAGCCATATCCATAGTCCAACAGAAGCATCTTAGAACTACTGGCCTAAATAGAATTCACACAGCTCTCCAGACACCTGACTCCAGACACCTGAAAACGTGCTTAGAAGGTCTGTCGTTGACCCCTGTCCCCCAGTCATTCTCATGCCATCTGCCCAGCGTTATCCTTTGGGCTGCAATTCTCCCATGACACCAAAGTGTCACAATTGGTTCCTCCAAAACCAGACATCAGCAAGAGCATTTCAGATTTCTCCCACACAGTTTTAATATGTTCAGTGACTAAAATGAACATTGAATTAGGAACTTATGTAAGAATTTTGAAAGCAATAATATTTGATCTTTGAAAACAGTACCACCTCTGGTTCTTTGGAGGTGCCTTTGAGCTGGGTCTTGAACCCAGGGCCTCTTGAACACTAGGCAAGTGCTCTGCCACTGAGCCACACCCCCAGTGCCCCCCCTCTTGCTTTTAAGGTCCCATTTTTAAAGTCTGGACCTTATTGAGACTAAAGCAATTTGCAAAACATAACTTTGAAATTTCAAGTAGGCATAATGGGTCTCTTTGCTCCTGATGTTGGGATGGCCGAAACCAAGGTGAGCAGGGGTTAGTCTCACCAAAGCCATGTTCTAAACTAAGAGTCAGAACCAATAGTTTGGAGTTTTGTGATATATATTATTTCTCCACACTGCAGAATTATATATATATGAAGACACTAAGTTACTTACATTCTTGTGTAGAACCCTAGCCTCAGGCTTTATCTGTAAGTAGTCTTTCTCCCTCCTCCTCCCTCCTCTTCCGCTTCCTCCCCCTTCTCCCCCTCCTCCTTCCCCATAACCATCTTCCTATGACAAAAGTTACACTTTATTTTATTTAAGCTAATACTTTTTTTTTTTTTTTTTTTGGTATTGAGACAGGCTTTCTCTGTGTAACAGCCCAGGCTATCCTGGAACTCCCTTTGTAAACCAGGCTGGCCTCAAACTCACAGAGATCTGTCTGGCTCTGCCTCCTGAGTGCTGGGATCAAAGGTGTGCACCACCACCACCCAGCTATTAATAATTTTTATGTTCAGAATATGCACACAATAATAAGTGCATTGTCCTGGGGACATGTTGAGACCATAATGCTGTGTACATTTTGAGAAAGAGAGATATAAATTTAGAAAAATCAGGGGGGAAATGCTAATTTCAATATTAACAAAAAGAAATACCCACCGGGCAGTGGTGGCACACACCTTTAATTCCAGCACTCGGGAGGTAGAGCCAGGCAAATCTCTGTGTGTTTGAGTCCAGCCTGGTCTACAAAGTGAGATCCAGGACAGACTCCAAAGCTACACAGAGAAACCCTATCTCAAAAAAAAAAAGCAATCAGAGGGCTGGAGAAATACATTATTTTGCTTGCTTGTTTCCCATTTGTTTCTGCATTACAGTGTTTGGTGAGTTTATTTGGTTGTAAAAAAATAAAAATGTAAAAGACATTTAGGAAATAGCAGAGAACCTATTTCATCCCACCTTCAAAATATATGTCATTGGGATTTTTTTTAACATGCAGAAGAAACAGATTTATATTGTACAATCATGGATGTTCCAGGAACACAAAAGAAGAAGTCCAAAGGTCACCAGGATTCCCAAATCATGAGCGGGTCACAGTTGACATTTTGTCGTTTTTTCTTGTGTTAACTTTAGGCAAGTCTCCGAGGGCCTGAGTGCACTGTTCTCTATCTTCATCAAACCCAGCTCAGTTTTACAAGTCTTAACACAGTGCTCAGGATAGGATGTCAAATCTCCACTCTTCTCTAACTGCTTCCCAGAGACAAAAATCCAAAAATATGCAGCAACCATGTCACAGGGGACAGAGTATTCAGATGACCTTCCTATCTTTTTGAACCATCTGATCAAAAGGCAGCTCAAATTGATACAGCGGTGACCAACTTTTATTCTACCAAGACCGAGAAAGGTAGCGGGGGTTAAACATCTCAGAAGGAGATGTTGCCTCTGGCTGCTCTTTTCCTGGCATCCCTTCTGTTCCTCATAAGACTCTCCCTGATTTAAAGGCCAGACACCTGTTGTTGAGTGCTGTGACTCACAAAAGGCCCACCAGCCTGTTATTTTACTCTGTTGGGATGAATTTATTCATTTATCTATTGATAAACTTTTTTTTTAAAGATATGGTCTCATTCCTTTGCCCAGGCCAGCCTGGAATGTACTCTGTAGCCCAGGCTGGCCTCATGACAGTTCTCTTGCCTCAGCTTCCTACATGCTGGGATGACAGTGGGAACCACTAGACCTGCTTCTAGTATGAATCTATTTTGTACCAATTTTTAAAAACATTTTTTTTTCTTCCCGAGACAGGATTTTTCTGTACCAGCCCTGGCTGTTCTGGAATGTACTTTGTAGACCAGGCTGGCCTCAAACTCACAGAGATCTGTCTGCTCTGCCTTCCAAGTGCTGGGATCAAAGGCGTGCGCCACCATGCCCAGCTTCTTGGCATCTGTGTTTGTTTGTTTGTTTGTTTTTGGTTTTTTGTTTGTTTCTTAATTTTTTTTGTTGTTTTTGTTTTGGTTTTTGGTTTTTCAAGACAGGGTTTCTCTGTGTAGCTTTGGAGCCTGTGCTGGAACTCACTGTGTAGAGTAGGCTGGCCTCAAACTCACAGAGATCTGCCTGTCTCTGCCTCCTGAGTGCTCGGATTAAAGGCGTACACCACCACCACCACCACCACCCGGCAGTTTCTTAACTTCTGTATCAAACATACATATCATTGCTTTAACTATAACACAAAGGACAAACACATCCCCAACTTGTTCCTTGGTGTAGGAGCTGTGCTTCACCAGTTAAAATAGGTTGATTTTCCTACAATGAAATACTCTGAGACTTTGAGTTGTTTTAACATCTCAAAGCTAGGCCCAGTGGCATGCAGGCCTGTAATCCCAGCCCAAGTCAGGTGGAGGAAGCGTGCAGTCCCTTCTACAACCCGAGGGTATCATGCACCAACAGTTTATTGAGCCCTGCTTGGCCGTCCACTTATCTCACCATTCAGGAGGTAAAGGCAGAAGGGTCAGGAGTTCAAAACCAGCCTCATTTATGTAGAGAATTTGGGACCAGCCTGGCATATAGAGGACCCTGTTTCAAACTCACCCCACCTACTGTGTGTGTGGGGGTGTCTTCTACTGAGGAAGGCTTCAGCTTGGTTTCTTTCATCTTTTTTTCTTTTTTGGGGGTGGGGGTGGGGATGGGGGTGTTTTGAGACAAGGTTTACTCTGCATAACAGTCCTGGCTGTCCTGGAACTCACTCTGTAGACCAGGCTGGCCTCGAACTGAGACATCTACCTGCCTCTGCCTCCCAAGTGCTGGGATCAAAGGTGTGTGCCAGCACACCCGGTTAACTCTTTATTTCATGTGGAATTATTCTGATGAGTGATGTGAGGTACACATAGGACTTGTTTTTTCTGAGATACCAATACATTCCCAACATGGTTGGTGGTTAATGCTCCCATCCTCCTCTGAGCTTGTGATTCTATTTTTATCAAGGTGGAGTTTCACTCCTAGGAGACTTCTTCACCCTTGGGCCTTTCTAGTCTATTCCCCAGGCTTATCTCTTCTCCAATCAACACCTTGCTATGCTCATCATGAGACTTAAGCTTTTGTTTTGTTTTGTTTTCTTTTGTTTTCTTTTGTATCTGATATGGCAGTTCTAGTTTTCAAAAAAAAAAAAAAAACCACCTTGTTACAGTTAAGGACTCATTTGTACAGATGAAACTGAGGCATCTTCTGAATCCCATGGAGTTTTCTTGTTGTTCACTTGTTCAGCCCCCCCAACCCAGAATGATGGTGTATCTCTGGTCTCCTTCACACAGAGGCTATTTAACTTGTTAGCAATCGTGGTCTAAGAAACTTACTGTGGCCCCTGTAAGGCCTCATTTTCATCAGCACTCCGGCTCAGGCTGGTGGATCTCATCCATTGCTATTTCAGCCGTCTTTGGCTGTCATGGTGGGCGTCACATCTGCAATAGCGACACCCTTGCCCCTATTGGTGCCTAATCTTGTATGATAAGAATTTTCTTGTCTTTCCCTGATTTATTTGCACGTGAGGACTCCTGGTATCTCAGGTGTTCTTCTTGACAGTCTGGAATACTTTTTAAAGCTCTGCTTTGGAAGGTATCTCTGATGGAAATGAAGAGAGAGAACTAACTTCAACTTCTGCTTTTTGGAGGGTGAATGCCTATAGGATTGGAGCGGTTGGCAGAGTGGCTCCTCCTGCTGGCAAGCCGTTCGGCACCACCTGATACTTGACTGTGTATGAAATACTTCAGTTTTGCTTTAAATACTGGCAGCAAGAGCTAGCATTCGGGGTTGGGGATTTAGCTCAGTGGTAGAGCGCTTGCCTAGCAAGCGCGAGGCCCTGGGTTCGGTCCTCAGCTCTGTTAAAAAAAAAAGACCAAAAAAAAAAGAAAAAAAAAAAGACAAAATAACAAAAAAGACCAAAAAAAAACAAGGTAACTGGCACACACAACCTTTTTCATTTTCAAAGGCACCCAAGGACATTTTCCTGGCTGGGAGCAATATTTATTATCTGTCCTTTAGAATGTCGCAGTCACAAATCGGTTCCAGCCCGCAGGAAAGGCTCCTGTGGGGTGTGCAGATGTAGTGATTGACAGCTGGGTGACAGCTGAGGATGCTTGGAAGCTCCACCCTCCTCCGTGCTCGCCTGCAGCTGGGGCCCTTCCTCCACTTCCTGGGAATGCCCCTGTGCTAGATCTTTGGTAATTTTTCTCATTTCTTTAAGATCTAAATTCGGTCCCATCTGTTTGGGTTTTGAAAATAAAAGCAACGTTCGCCTGGGCCCCCGCGCTCCGCACAGCGGACAATCCCTGCGAGGCAGGACCCGCCCCACCCACAGAGGAGAGGAGGAGCAGGTCTTCGTTTGGACCAGCCCCCATCCACCGCACATCTACCCATGCGCAGTAAGGATTTTTTTTTTGGCTTCTTTCGCTTGCCGTCCTTACCCGCCGTGCTTCGCGCGGCATACACGGAAGTGGTTTCCTCCGGCTGATAAGCCGGGCGTTTATGGTCGCACCTCGACGGGTGGTGACTACTACACGGAATGGCAGGAGTGCGAGGGCCCGAGGAGAGCCGGGCCGCCGCCGTGGCCGTGGAGCAGGACATGTTCGATGCCGTCGTGATGGCGGATGAGAGGTAGGCAGCGGCCCGGTTCCGCCCCGCCCCGGCAGCTGCTCGGCGGAGCCCCGCTGTCCTCGGGGACACCCGCCTTCGCCATCTGCGAGCTGCCACATCTTCTTGTTCTTTAATTGCCGCACATACGGCAGTATTCATGGACCTGCTGATGGATGTGTCGGACAAGCCCCCTTGGATGCGGAAAGTTCCCCCGGGAAACGCCTGGGCGGGGCGGTGGCCCAGGGCATCTTGGCCTTTCCAGGCTGGCTGCTCACCTCCCCGGGGTGGCCGCTCGAGCTCTGCTTAGGGGTCCTGACATATGCAGAGGCACAGGCGCTGTTCACTCATCACGAGGGCTTCCAGAGCATTCCTTCCCCAGTGCAGGCTGCAAGACACTTGCCAGTTTTCCTGTTGGTCCCTCAGGGACAATACCCTTCTCCTCGGGGCATCGCAGCGGTGGCATATTGTGATGAGCTTAGGGACACTTTCTGTTACTCTAAAGAGGTGTGGTGAAGAGCCCTGAGTCCTTGGAATGTTTTAGGAACAGACGACTTCAGTTACGATGGCATGTAGGCTCAGCGGCACCTACCCTGTTTTTGAAAATTAGATTTCTAGTGTGTTCCAGGCTTGCTTGAGTTTGTATCTTTACATTTCCCTTGAGGGTTTTGGCGCTCTGCCAGGTTTGGAAGTCACTCATGTAGCCCACTCCGAGTTACAGATGGAGGAACTTGGGTCTCTAGGGTTTGGGGCTGTAGCTCGGTTTATAGAGTGCTTTCCATAGCATGCACGAAGCCGGTAAGCATCAAGGTTTCACATGGAGGAGGTAGCACACACCTGTAATCTCAGCATTCAAGAAATGGAGGCAGAGTTGCTTGATGGCTGCAGCCTGGGCAACATAGTGAGGTCCTGTCTCAAAAATGGGGCAGGGGCACAGTAATGCAATGGGCCAGGGAGTAGAAGAAAGAACTAGACCTAGAACCTGCATTGTGTGACTTGAGTTTTAAGCCTTTCCTCCTATAGTCTGCTGTGTCCTGTGGGATCTGCATGATACAAGGTAGGAAGATTTTTTTTCAGGGTACAGTGTCTTACCTGATGAAGTATGTTTCTCTATCACAGATTCCATGGGGAGGGATATCAGGAAGGCTATGAAGAAGGCAGTAGCTTGGGAATCGTTGAAGGAAGGCAGTATGGCACATTACACGGAGCCAAAATTGGATCTGAGGTAAGTGGGAGGGCCACTGAGAAGTAACTTCGTAGGTGAGTGTGGTAGTCCGTCATCCTTTACAGGATGGTGACCCATCCTGTGATCCCAGCACTCAGAAAGCTGAGGCAGGAGTTCTAGGCTAGCCTGGGCTAGATAGTGAGATCCTGTCTCAAAAAACAGAGGCCGGGGAAGTAGTTGAGTGGCAGAGCATGCACCCAGCATGTGTAAGGCCATGGCTTTGAAACATCGCCTGGAGCAGTGGTTCTCAACCTTCCTAATGCTGCAACCCTTTAAAACAGTTCCTCATGCTGTGGTACCTCCAACCATAAAATTATTTTGTTGCTACTTCATAACTGTCATTTTACTACTGTTATGAATTATAATATGATATGCAGGATATCTGACATGTGACCCCAAAGGGGTCAGGACCCACAGGTTGAAAACCAATGGCCTGCTGGGCGGTGGTAGCACACGCCTTTAATCCCAGCACTCTGGAGGCAAAGCCAGGTGGATCTCTGTGAGTTTGAGGCCAGCCTGGTCTACAGAGACAGGCACCAAAACTACACAGAGAAACCCTATCTCGGAAAAAAAAAAAAGTCATGGATCCTTTTCCTCTACAATTGTTTCCTTTGCTGTTGATGATAGAGCATATAACCTCTTCTTACTGCAAGGCCTTTGGTGGGGATTCATAGACCAGACAGAAAATTCTTAGCACAGGACCACCAAAGTATGTTATGGGAAGGAGTATCACAGTGCTGTCTCATGTCTCCAGCCAGCTCCGTCCTCACCCAGAGGGTTGCCATGTGTACAGTGAAATTCCGTAAGCCCCCCAGTTTTTCTCCTGTTGCCTTTGTCCTTGCTTAGCCATCTCCAGATCATTGACCCTGACTGGCAGAGGAGGTCATGACAGTATCAGATACCTGATGCCATAAAGCAGGTTCCACAGACTGAGGGGCCTAAAATAGCCATCTTTAGTTATGCCCACACAGTATCTGAGGGTCAGCAGGTAAGGAGCCATGTGTCAGTGAGGCTCCAGTCTCATCTGAAGGCTTGGCTGGACCAGGGGATCTCTTCCCAAGACAGCACACCATGTAACTGGTGCCCTCTGCTCAGGGGTCCTCATGTTACCCCTAAGCAAGTAGCCGGTGAAAGCAAAGCAGAAGTGGCATTGCTTTTCTAGCCCACCTCTGCCCGAAACTCACAGGTTCCAGAAGAGCTGAAGAAGCAGTGTGCAGCCCTCTGCGCCGCCCGAAGCTTTGAGATCTTGGTAATTGGTGTGGTGTGGCTGCATGCTTCCCGCCTTCACTCTGGGCTGGTTTTCAATTCACAGATTGGGTGCTACCATGGGTTTGCTCTTGCGTGGAAATGTCTCCTACACAGTGGTGCTGGCGAGAAAGACAGGTGAGGCTGAGGCTCCCTTCCACCTCCTTCTCCTCCTCCTCCCCCCATCAGCATGCTCTCAGTACAAAGGCCAGGAGGAGCTGAGTGCTCCTGATGTGTGCATAGTTATGTGTGTCATTAGCACATACAGAACATAAGAATGGCCACCTTGACTGTTGTTATTCAGAGAATAATAAGTGGAATGTCTCAGGCACCTCATAGGTACTCGATGCGCGCTGGGTGATGTCACACCTCAGGTAGTGTCAGATGGATCCTGTTTTTCTGTCCATTTCTCACTTGGGCTTCTGAAAACAGACTGTAGTAGTGTCCGTGGAATGAGGCCTCAGAAATGCTGACTCTGCCAGGTGTGGTGGTGCTCACCTTTAATCCCAGCAGAGAGAGGCAAATCTCTGTGAGTTCAAGGATAGCCTGGTCTACATAGGCAGTTCCAGGACAGCTAGGACCAGGGATGGGGGAAAGAAAGGAAGTGCTGGCTTTCTTGTCTGTGGTGTCTCCTAGCCAACCAGAGCACAGTGTTGTCTTTTTGGGAGCCCCGGGCTCACACTGTGCCCCAGACTGGCCTTCAACTCATAGCCATCCTTCTGCCTCAGCGTCTTGTGTGCTGGGCTCCCAGACATGTGCCACCACGGGCAGCCAGACTTCATCCTGAAGCATTCCTCTTTGGCACACACAGCCCTAGGGACTGTCACTGTCCTCTGAGCTTTGTTAGCTTTGGTCCCTTGCCTTACTGTGCGTTGCCTGCCGGGCCTGTGAGCTGCCTCACATGCCTGCTTCCCAGGCTGGGAGGAGCCTGGAGTGAAGCCATACTGTCCTTGTGCACAGAGCCATAGGGTTAGGCTGGCGTTGTGTAGGCTTCAGTCTTCCTACGCCTGCTGGCCTGGCCTGGTGCAGGCGGGCCTGGAGGAGGGCATTAGCAAGCCAGGCCAAGAGGATGGCAGCTCTCTGCCTGTGGGCCTCACCCTTTTATTTGACACTTTGAGTGTCCAGGACTCATTCATACCACACTCATACTCAAAAGTAAGAGCAGGGTGTTTGTGACTAATTGTGGGGTTCTGGGGTTCCCTCTCTGATTGTCCATCACATGATTTACTGGCTTCTTGTTTTTGGTTTTTCGAGACAAGGTTTCTCTGTGTAATAGCCCTAGCTGTCCTAGAACTCACTCTGTAGCCCAGGCTGGCCTCAAACTCACAGAGACCCGCCTGCCTCTGCCTCCTGAGTGCTGGGACTAAAGGCGTGGGTCGCCATGCCGGGCTCTCTCTTTGTTTCTTTAGTGTGAGCAGGTGGGAGGCAGCTTCATGACTGTAGGAGTAACTGGACAGGCTGATCTAGGAGGAGTTATGTTGACTGTTGGTGCCACTGCTGGGAGGCAGTCACAGCTGAGACTGCCTGCCATCCTTTTGGGGTGGTCTCCCTTGCTCCAGCCTGCAGGTCCCCGGGTGGAGGAGGGGCCCTCCCCAGCAGGTGGTGCGCTTAGCCTGCCCACTGCTGCAGATGCGATGGCGTGGGGCCTGGAGTCGCCCCAGGTGACAGTCGTCGTCCCCACCCCGTGTCCCCCCCCCCCCCCTGCAGCCGGAAGATGAAGGTGGTGGAGGCGCTGATCACACTGCTGCAGCACTTCCCCTATGATGACCCCACCTACGAGAAGCTCCATGAAGACCTGGACAGAATCAGAGGGAAGTTCAGACAGGTGTGTGCCCCATCGCCTCTGTCTGGGGTGTGCCCGCGTGTGCTGTAAAGGCAGGCCGGACACAGGCCCTGGGGGCCACGTGATGGCAGTGTTGGGCAGGTGCTCCCGTGTGTAGATCCAGAGGAGCTCATTCCCCTGCCCCTCGGACAGTGACTGAGATGGCCTGGGGATGATGTGGCAACGTGGCCTGAGCTGGTGCTGGCTGGGATAGGAGATTGGGGCGAGCAGAGGTTCAGGAGGCGGGGGACCCCACTGGTGAGACACCCTCTCTTGATGCTTTTCAGCTGTGCTCACTGCTAAACGTGCAGCCCGACTTCAAGGTAACCGCACGAGGCTCTGGACTTGCGTTTTGAGGACTCAGAGGAGCAGATGTCTGCACATTAGGTGTCAGAGTGATTAAAAGCCAGCCTGAGTGGCTCTCATTGTTCTGTGCGAGGACCAGTGTGGCCTCTTCCCTGAGGTTCTTTCTGAGTGGCTGGCAGAGGTCTCACTGCCCTGCCTTCTGCACAGGGGCCACCCTCAAGAGACTGCTTGCTGCTGGCCAGAGTGAGTAGCCTTGTCATTCCTGTGGTCCTGAGTAGGGTTCCCCTGAGGGTGGGACTCAGGAGAGGCAGGCTGATGTGAACGTACTTAATGGCAAACGAGCAGGTTCTTTGCTGTGTGCTGAGACCCTGCTGGCCACGCGGGCTTCCTTTGTTTCTCTCCATCCCTCTGGCAGCCCAGAGGTGGATCTCACTCCACTCTAGAGAAGATGAATAGACCCACTTACGGCCTGCTACCCCAGATCCACGTCCCGCAGTGCCACACGGTGCCTCTGCCTTGAGCATGTGCCGTTATTGCCTACACCATTGGGACCCCGTCCTCTGCTGCAGAAGACCCAGGTTCATGCAGTGTGCACAGGATTCAGGCTCCATTGGGCCTGGTTTGCCTCTGGATGCCCAGCTGAGGAGACAAGGCCAGTCTGGTCCTGAGGAAGCTGAGGCATGGCCTTCATGCTGCCCCCAAACAGGTGTGGGGTGAGCTCTCCACATTAAGAAGTGGCAGTGGGGGAACTACCTGGGAACCAAAGCAGGACTAGATGGTGGTTGCTGCTGTGAACGTGCAGGGCTTGCCTGTGTGGCACTAACGCTACTTTAACAGCAGCTTGCGTGTCTCGCATGGTACTCACAGGCAGGTCTAAGGTGAGCTGTCAGGAGTAGGCTCAGTGTGCCCATGCATTTCACAGGTGTGGACACACATGACAGCATGTGTTGATAGGCCTCCTCTGGGTGGCCCCACTGTATCTGACTGTCCCTATTTCAGTTCCAGGGCAGGATGTGCAGGGGTCACTGTGGATGCATGACACTTGGAGGTTTGTTTTTTTTTTTGTTTTTTTTTTTTTTTAATTTTCCTTTAGAGACAGTCTCACTGTATAGCCCAAGTTGGCCTTAAAGGGTGATTCTCCTGCCTCAGCTTTCTGAGTGCTGGGATCTCAGGCCTCTGAACCTAGGACACTGGTTTTACTATCATGTCATAGCATCTTGATAGAGTAGGGACCTCTGTACAAGCTGGAGCTCCTCCCTCATTCCATCAGCCCAGGCCAGCCGGAGGGAGGGATGATGCTGGTGCCTGAGGCTTGGGGTGCCGTGCATCTGCTCCCCGAGTCTGGCAGCAGCCTCTCAGGAGGCTGCACCATCCTCCCAGCTGCTCCCAGGACCAGGTGCTCTTCAGTGTGCTTCTCTGGGTGCTGAGCTCAGAGAGCTGTCTGTGGCTGCTGTTTTGACCATTTTACTTTTCTGTTTGGAGAAAAGAATAAACTGTATTTTAAAGAGATAGTCTGCCTGGGATCATTTGTACTGACAGCTGCTGCGGTCCTCCAGTACCAAGATGCTGAGGTGTCGATCTTGGTTCAGAGCTGTGGGCCCGCCGTGCCTGTCACATTCCGCCTTGGATTTGATCCCACAGGTAGCAGTTACCAGTTCCTCTCTTGTCTCTGCCCCTCCCCCCTCCCCTTGTACATGTTAGGTATTCGAGTTTCCACCCATCAGCGGAGCCACAGCTGCCTGCCTGATACCCCCTGTGTTCCCAAGGTCCCCATCCAGTCCCCAGCATGCTTTGGTCCCCCCAAAAGGTCTTCTGGATCAGTGTAGACAGAGACCATTCTGCCATGTGGGCGTGCCCCCTCTCCCCCCCACTGAGATGGTTGTGTCTGCTGTGAAAGGTGATGTAAGTCATGAGGAGGATGCTGTTACTTCTAGATGCCATCCCATGTGGGTGACACTTGGAACTGCCATAGACAGCCACCCACGGGAAGCTGTAGTGAAGTGTTCCTGAGTGTGGCAGAGTCAGGCACCACTGGAACCTGTGTCCTCACTGTCACTCCTGAGCTGCTGGTCCTTTCAGACATGTCCTGTGAGCTGTAAGTGTCCCCACTGCTGGACTGTTCTCTGCTACCCACCCCACCCTGTTCTGGCTGGCTTTCTGGCAGATTGACCTTCCTATGACTTTAGGATTGATGTCATCCCTTATGAGTGTCACTGTGTCACATGCTGGAGGCTGGAGGTGTCTGGGCTGGCTCCTCCCAAGTCTCTCCGCTGAGCTTGCTGCCTTCATCTCCTGCCCAGCTGTGTCCTGACTGAACAGGGACTGTACCAGTGATCTTCTCCCCCAGTCACCTGCAGATTTATCTCCAGTCACAGGGCAGGGCTTGTGACGGTCAACTTGACGGGATCTGGAGTCACCTCGGAGACACACCTCTGGGCATGACTGTGAGGATGTTTCCAGAGAGGCTTAACTGAGGAGAGAAGACCCACCCTGAATGTGTTCTGTCCCATGGACTGGAGAAAGCAAGCTGGATACCAGCGTCCATGTCTCTCTGCTTCCTGACTGGACATAATGTGACCATCTGCCTCAGGCTCCTGTTGCCATGCCTCCCCACATGGTAACTGTCATCTTATAAACTGTGGCCAGAATAAACCCCCTTCATCCCGTAACTTGCTTCTTTTGGGTATTTTGTCACAGTAACTAAACCCAGGGCCTTAGGCCTGCAGGGACACAAGCAGCCTGTCTGTGACTGTGGAACCAATTTCAGCCTGAGGCTAAATACAGAAAGAAGTTCTTCCATGCAAAGCTAGTGTTAGTGAGGGTTTTTTATATATAAAGATTATTGCTGAGTGATGGTGGCGCACTCCTTTAATTCCCAGCACTCGGGAGGCAGAGGCAGGCAGATCTCTGAGTTAGAGGCCAGCCTGGTCTACAGAGTGAGTTCCAGGACAGCCAGGCTACACAGAGAAACCCTGTTTTGAAAGACCAATATACATAAATAAATCAGCACAAAGGAAATATATTTGCCCCAGAGGGACAAAGGACAGGGAATAAGAGACAAAGACAGGAGACAGAGGAGATGGGGAAGGGGGATTTGCCCTGGAGGGACAAAGGACTGTCTTTCCACAGAGAGGAGACAGACGCGGCCTATAGACAGATGGAAGTTTATAAAGGGAAAGGGAAACACTATGTTAGAATGAGGTGTTTAATCTTGACTGGGCATCTTAATTAGGAGGACCACAAGGGGTCTTTTGATCACAGGACTTCAGTACTTTGATAGCTGGACCTCGGTAGCTGGCATAGGAGGTGAATGGCCATATAAGGGCATAGACCTTGGTGGCTAGCTTTAGGGATATAATCTAATGGTTTTTAGCAAGGCAGAGGGAATGGGGAAGAGCAAGGCCTACCAGAGCCATGTTTGCCATGCTCGGCCTGCCAGAGGCCTTCAGTGTGTGTGAATTTTTTACTTGCACCACATGGGGGCAATGCCTGCGGAGGTCAGAGGAGAGACATAAGGTCGTGAGTGACCATGTGGTGCTCCAAACCAAAGCTGGCTCCTCTGCAAAAGCAGCAAGCACTCTCCTCCTCCTCCTCCTCCTCCTCCTCCTCCTCCTCCTCCTCCTCCTCCTCTTCTTCTTCTTCTAAACATTTGTTTATTTATTATGTATACAGTGTTCTGCCTGCACGTATACCTGCAGGCTAGAAGAGGGCACCAGATCTCATTATAGATGGTTGTAAGCCACCATGTGGTTGCTGGGAATTGAGCTCAGAACCTGTGGAAGAGCAGCAAACACTCAACCACTGAGGCATCTCATCAGCTCTGCTGCTACTGAAGTTTGATTTTGTAGGATTGTAGTGATGGGACACAAGTGAGAGAAAACACTCCAGAAGCTCTGGCTGGGGCTTGCTCTCAACTCCACAGTGGCTAATGATGGAGCACCCCATACCCTAAAACAGTGGTTCTCAACCTTCCTAATACTGTGACCTTTTAATACAGATTTCATGTGATGAACCCCAACTATACAATAATTTTCATTGCTATCTCATAACTGTAATCTTGCTACTGTTATGAATCATAATGTAATTATCTGTGTTTTCCAATGGTCTTAGGTTACCCCCATGAAAGGGTTGAGAACCACTGCCATAAGGCAAGGCTATAGCTCATTTTCTGATTATTGGGTATTCACTCTGTAGTAAGATGAGGAGGAGGAGAAGAAGGGGCGAGAAGTTCTGTTTGCCAAGTCCTGACTTTTTCTACACCATTAAGTCCACATGTGCCAGACTGCAGAACTGCATCGTGGGCTGCGGAGTGACTGCAGGTGGCTGCAGTAAGTGGCCAGCTCCAGGCTGGACAAAGCACAGTGAGGGAGAGTGGTCTGTGCCAACTGCTCCGGACTGGCTTCTTGCTCATCTGAGCCGGTGGCAGGTCTTGTATCGAGCAGATCCAGGAAAACGGGGTTATAAAGAAGGAACCCAGGGCTGGAGAGATGGCTCAGAGGTTAAGAGCACGCACTGCTCTTCCAGAGGTCCTGAGTTCAATTCCCAGCAACCACATGGTGGTTCACAACCATCTGTAATGAGATCTGGTACTGCCTTCTGGCCTGCAGTCATACATGCTGTATACATAATAAATAAGTAAATTTTAAAAAAAATCCTTAAAAAATTAAAAAGAAGGAGGAGGAGGAGGAGCCTGTATCAGGAGGAACAGTGAATGAAGGGACTGTCAGATGCCCCAGACCCTTATGTGGGCTTGCTTGCCCCTTCCTTCCTTCCTTCCTTCCTTCCTTCCTTCCTTCCTTCCTTCCTTCCTTCCTTCCTTCCTTCCTTCCTTCCTCCCTCCCTCCCTCCCTCCCTCCCTCCCTCCCTCCCTCCCTTCCTATTTTAGAAACAAGGTTTCTCTGTGTAGCCCTGGCTGACCAGGCTGACCCACCTGCCTTTGCCTTCTGAGTGTTGGGATTAAAGGCATGTGCCACCACCGCCTGGCCCATGGACTCTGATGATGGATGCCATCACCTTCTGGGAGCCCAGAGGTAGGGGAGCACTCACCTATGCCCGAGGAGGTGGAAGGGAGGTTCCCATGTCAACTTTGGGGTTCAGCCTGGAGATGACCAAAGTATACTGACTAGGGAGATCACCTCACTCTCCATAGTTGTCCCCATCATCGTGACAGAGCCAGGAACTGGTGTGTATCTCAGGAAACTGAAGTCACAGGGCTAACTGTCAGAGAAAATGAGATGTTCTGGGACCCCAGAGTCCTGGCCGCCGGGATCCAGTCCCCAAAGGTCAGTGGCCTGTGGCTCTGTGTCATAGTTCACTCTGCCACCATCTTACAGTGGTGTAGAGATGTGGTGTAGGTAGTTGTGGAAATTAGTCACAGATAACCAGGTCTAAGGTCATGGTAAGGGGGATGACACCCCAGGGGAGAAGGCTGGGTGGGCCCTGGGATTCCAGCCATTATTTCTCCTTGCTGTCCCCAGCAGCAGAGATCTTACAGGATGCTGGAGTATACAGGAAATAGGGAAGTGGGGCTCCATTATCATGAGATCCTCATCTGTGATGGGGTGGGACTTTGTGGTGATGTAGCTGTTTGGGGTCTCCATGCTCCTGGATATCACCACCCAGAATCTCATTAGTTCACCAAGTTGGACTTTGGCAGAACTGTACTTTGGTCTGTTACTGGGGCTCCATCTGGGGTGAATAGAGACTTGTTCACTTCTCCTGAAAGTTTAGCCAGCTAGGCCCCCAAGTTAGCTTTTCCAAGTCACTCCTTGCCTTTCTGTGATCAGCCTCCCAGGGCTGCTTTCCCAAGGCCCTGACCACCCCTGCGTTGCGGGCCTGTCCCTGTGCCCCATGGAGGGGGTCCTTATAGCCTCTGTTGGAGAGCATGCATGGCTGAACCCAAGGGTCTGAAGACAGGACTACAGACTTGGGAGTGCTGGGCCAGTTCTCCTAGCGGGGGCCTTACTGTTGCCAGTGGGTGTGTACCCCTGAAACCAGAGCTCCTGAACCTGCTCTTGAGCTCAGAGGCCTGCTGCTGGTCCACTGCATCTGCTTTGGAGCAGGGTCTTAGCTGTCCTGTTCAGATAGAGTCTGCTTGTGTTTGTAAGGAAGGTCTGCGCAAGCATGACTGGGACCTATCACACTTGGTGTCTTAGTTGGGGTTTTTATTATTGTGAAGAGACGCCATGACCACGGCAACTCTTATAAATAAAACATTTAATTGGGGTGGCTCACTTACAGTTTCAGAGGTTCAGCCCATTATCATGATGGGGAGCATGGCAGTGTGCAGGCAGACGTGGTGCTGGAAAAGTAACTGAAGTCTTACATCTCACAGGCAACAGGAAGTCAACTGAGACACTGGGTGGTGTCCTGAGCATAGGAAACCTCAAAGCCTGGTCCCACAGTGACACACTTCCTCCAACAAGGCCATACCCATTCCAACAAAGCCACACTTCTTAATAGTGCCACTCCCTATGAGATTATGGGGGCCAATTACATTCAAATTACCATACTTGGTATCAGCTGGGAAGCAACTGGCTCCTTTAAAAAAAAGGGAGAGGGGAAACCCTGATGAGGAGTATGGTGATATTTTATTTGTGCTGAAATGTGATTTTATTTGTATGTTAGTAAATAAAGTTACCTGGGGTCAGAGCTAATAGCAAGTCATTTAGCAGATGGTACCACACGCCCTTAATCCTGATCATATGACAGGTAGATCTCTGTGTGTTCAAGGACACTTGCCTTAATCCCAGTACCAACCACAGAGACCTGGCGGTCTGTATAGACAGGCAGTGACAAGGAAGTCATGTGGTTGGGTTTAGAACCAATGAGAGGGCAGAACAGAAAGTCAATAAAAAGACAGGTCACACAGGAAAAGGTCTTTCTCTCTCAGGGGAAGGACGGCAACGGCAGTGAGTGGTAAGAAAGCGGTCTTGGTCTCAGCTCTTGGCTACTGCTCTCTGACCTCTGGGCTTTAACTCTGCATTGGGCTCTGTGTTTCTTATTTAATAAGACGGTTTAGAATTTCATCTACAGAGGAGGCCACGAGAAGCTGCAGCACGCAGACCTAAGGTGGCCTGCACACGGGAGGCCCAGAGGAGTAACACCAAGGCTTGCCTGCCAGGAACCCACCAGAAGCAGAGGGTGGCCCAGCCACACCCAGCCTTACCCTTTAGCCCCCTGAACCCCCACTATTGAAACTGTGTAATTCATCATTTGTCAGGGCTGTCCCAGGACACTGACACCAGGTCTCTCTCCCTATCGGGGTTGTTATTTCTCTATCCACATGTGAAGGAGCTGGACACACACGCCAGACCCAGCCTGGCATTATGGGTTCTTCCCTGAGGGACTGACCTTAGCTTCCCTGGTGTCCTCTGCTTCTGCTGGTAGGTGACAGGAGTGCCACACTTTAGAGGCAGACCAGGAGGTCTTAGGTCTCGTGGCTCTGCATGGGAGTGACCAGGAGATGTCTACCAGAGACAGCTGCCCACACCTCCCCTGCTGTCAGACTGTGTGGGCTGAGCAGCCTCGCCTGCCGCTGGGGAGATGGCTGATGGTCATCTGCAGCTCTGGGATCTACACAGTGTGCCTGGAAGAGGGACCTGGCTCAGAGCAGAGGTCTTTCAAGATAGAGCAGTTCTTCATGTCTCCCATTGCCTGCTTTGTGTGAGGCAGAGGTAATCTAGTGCCCGGCTTCTTAAAACCATGGGTCTCAATTCCGTGTGGGGTCACACAAACTCAGTGTAGGGGTCCCAAAAAACATGGGAATAGTGAGAGATTTCTAACATGCAATGAATAAAAAATAAATTACAAAAAAAACCAAACAGATATACCAGGCATGGTGACATACGCCTTTAACCCCAGTACCCAGGAGGCAGAGGCAGATGCATCTCTGCAAATTTGAAGCCAGCCTGGTCTACATAGTGATTTCCAGGCCACTCAAAGCTACATAGTGAGATCCTGTCTAAAAATAAAGTACACCAAATGCTTAATGAATTGAATCTTGGGGGTGTTTCTAGAAACACTCACCTGTGTAGGGACCCATGACCTCACGACAGCTTCAGTTCTGCACCCCGCTCCACTCGGTCCCTGCATCAGTTCCAGTGCACACCACCTGAAACGCCTTGGTTCAGACTAGTGTCTTAGGAACCACAGCGTTCCTAATGTACACAATTCTCCGCTCTCACAGAGACATGATGGCTTCCTCAGAGTAAACTAGGACATTTTTTTTTTTTTTTTAATAATTTTAGCCAGGTGATAGCGGCATACACTTTTAATCCCAACACTAGCGAGGTAGAGGCAGGTGCATCTCCAGGCCAGCCCAATCTACACAGCAAATTCCAGGACATCCAGGGCTATACAGAGAAAAACTTTCTGCAAAACCCAAAAGTCTTAAACAGCGGTGGTGGCGCACGCCTTTAATCCTAGCACTTGGGAGGCAGAGCCAAGCAGATCTCTGTGAGTTCAAGACCAGCCTGGGCTACAGAGCGAGATCCAGAACAGACTTCAAAGCCACACAGAGAAACTCTGTCTCGAAAAACCAAAAAAAGAAAAAAAAAATAACTTAAACAATAACAAAAAAAAAAAAAAAAGAACAAAGGATTAAAATCACTTCATGGGCTCTTTGTGGTTTTTTGCACTGAGGTTTGAACTTAGGGCCCCTCACAGAATAGGTAAGTACCTCACTGCCAAGCCCACACCCAGCCCTTTCTTTATCAAACTAGGACTTTTAATGTGCTGTGCTGTCAGGCCTCAGCATGCATAAAGTTAGAATAACTCTGGGTTGTATTAGAGTGTCTAATTTCAAATTATCAACTTTCTTTTCTTTTTCTCTTTCTTTTTTAATTTTTAAAATTATTCATTCATTCATTCATTCATTCATTCATTCATTCATTCATTCATTTATTTATGAGACAGGGTTTCTCCATGTAGCATTGGCTGTCCTGGAACTCCCTCTGTAGACCAGGCTGACCTCGAACTCACAGAGATCCGCCTGCCTCTGCCTCCTGGGTGCTGGGGTTAAAGGCGTGCGCCACAGCTGCCTGGCTGGCTTTATTTTTATAAAAAATTGTTCAGAGAAATTTGTCTTGGGATTAGGACCAATTTCTGAATTGGCCTTATGCACACTTTTGCTCTCATATACTATGTATTTATGTGAAGTGGCACTTTCAGCATTGACCTTTATAAAATCAAAATGTTTGACCAAAAAAAAAAATTTTTTTTTTGAGCTGAGGATTGAACCCAGGCAGGGCCTTGCGCTTGCTAGGCAAGCGCTCTACCACTGAGCTAAATCCCCAACCCCTAAAAAAATTTTTTTAACTCTTAAAAAAAAGTTGAATGTTCAGCCAAGATTTCCTTCTTTTATATTTTAATGTTATGTGTATGCGTGTTTAACCTGCATGTATGGGTACCATGCATATGCTCGGTGCCCACAGAGGTTAGAAAAGGTGTCAGATACCCTGAACCGGTGTTACAGATGGTTGTGAGCTGCCATGTTCTGGGAACCAAACCTGGGTCCTCTGGAAGAGCAGCCAGTGCTCTTAACCACTGGGCCATCTCTTCCACCCCTATAGGATTCTCTTGACTGGACTGAGATGGGAATACCCACTCTAAGTGTGGCAGGCACCATCCTACGGGCTGGGGGCCTGGACCGAATAAAAAGGAGAAAGCACGCTGAGCCCTGTGTCTCTTTTTGCTTCTCCTGTGGATGCCGTCTAAGCGGCTGCCTCGAGCCCCTGCAGCCATGCTTTCCCACCAGGACGGACCAGACCTTCACCTGTGAGCCAGATAAAACGTCCCCCCTTAAGCTGTATTTATCTCAACAATGGGGAAAGGAACTAAGGCAGTTGGAGACGTGGCCTAGCCACTTGAGACAGAACAAGGGAAGGAAGGAGGCCCTGTGAGCCCTGAGCTGGGAGTCCCCACACAGATGACCCCAAGGGTGAGGCTTCTCAGTATTAAAGTGGCTTCCAGCTGACAGGCTGTCTCATGGGGACAATTCAGAGGCTAAATGGACGCCCCAGTCTGAGAGCTCAAGGCCCACTGAAGCTCCTTCAGCAGAGCATTCTGTATTCTCTCTCTCTCTCTGTGTCCTCTTTCGTGTGCCCTGTGAGTAACAATGCCCCCAGATGTGGGCCCCGAGGTCTGCAGCACCGACGAGCTGAGCTGCCTGCCCACCATCCCCAGCACCCCCAGGCTATTGTCTGCCAACCCTGTGGTGAGTGCTGGGCCGCAGGGGCCCTGTGAGCCAGGGCACTGGGAAGGGATTAGAGGTCCTGCACTGCCTTGCTTCGCTCTCTTGCACAACGGTTTGATCAAAGACATTCCTGGGATGACAGCCCTGAGCAAGAGAGGCCAGCTCAGCTCAGCCAAGGGTACTGCATCCCATCAGTACTGTGCTGTGCCCATGTGGGGTCCTTGTATACAAGCCTGTCCACCTCATGTTAACCAGCCTGTGCACCCCACACTGGACACACATAGGCTGTCACATCAGACCCAGTACAGGTTTGCCTGGCCAGCTGGTCGTGCCAGCTCCCAACACCGGCCTTGTGTGGCCTGCACAGCCGTGCCACCAAACCCAGAGGCCAGGTCCAGTCCTGTGGAGCCTGAGAGGCGTTGTCTGCCCCCTGGGCCGCCATGGCAAGGGCTCTGGGCACTGCCTGGAGGACACCCAGTCCCACTCCTCTGCCTTGTGTCTCACCCTAGGAGTCCTCAGCCCCCACTGCTGGCATTTTGTGGGCCCCCGGAGCCCAGATACTCTGTAGGGTCAGCGAAGCTGGCTTGCTTTCTAGACAAAGTGCAGCAGTTGGGCTGGCCTGAGCAACAGGCTAACTTCCTTACACTTAGTCCTCGGATGTGGAGGCAGGAGGAGAGGCCAGAGTCACCTGTGTCACCTGTGTAACGTGATGCAGAAGCTTCACAGAGGCCACACTCACCTCGAGCCCCCTAGGACAAGCAGAAATGAAGGTCCAGGCAGGTCCAGGCAGTGAAGTAACCTAGAATGGGGAGCCAGGGCCAGTTGTCAGTGTTCAGGGAGCTGAGGCGCAGGCACAGAGGCCAGGCAGGTTCAAGACCTTGGCCTCCCTGAGAGGGGTGGGATGGCTCAGCAGGATGGTAGGAAGCTTGGCAGAGAATGGAGAGAACTGGACTTGGGCTTCTGAGAAAGCAGTTGGGTGGGCTAATTCCCGGAGTCTTTGTTTCGGAGGGTCCTCAAAGAATGTTGTACCATCACCCTATGAATAGGAGTGTCACATTCTCCCCAGGGGATCTACCCTCCAGTGTTATCAGTAAAATTTGAGGGTTAGAATCAGAGCCTCTCTATGGCCAGTGCTATCTGGGGTTACACTGCTGAGCCAAGGAAAGAGGCCTGGATGTCAGGCACAGCTGGGCACCAGAGACCATTGGATGAAGAGACAAGCCAATTGTACCTTTAGAGACCGCACCATGGTGTGAGCACTCTGCCTTCGATGGTGATGCTTGACCATTCCAACTGGGTGTCCTTCCATGACCACCCTTGATAGGCGGTGGTGGGAAGCAGAAGCCTGCCTTCCTGAGTGTGTATGCTGAGCCCCATGCTATTTGTGTCTGCCTCCTTAGGACCACTCTGCTGCACATGTGCCAGGCTGCTTCATCCCAGCACATTTTATTCTGTCTCTCCCATACTGTCCTTCCCATCAGCCCATCTGAACATAAGCTTGCTCCACAGTGCATCCAAGATCCAAGGGGAAGGCAGCTCTTCCACATCAGTGCCCTTTGGCCTGTTCCTGGAATGCTGAAGTCCCCATGTCCTCTCTCCTGGATGATGTAAGGCTGTGGGGAGAGATCTGCCGGTTCCTGGGTCCCCAGCCTTGTTTATAACAGGCTCTGATGCTCAGATGGAGCTGGGCTGCCAAAATACCTTTCTGGACCCTGCCCTCAGGGGGACTGTGCCTTCATAAGCCACCAGAGGGGACACTGGAGTCTCCTTTGGCTCTGATGTTCCCTTAAACTCCCATGGGGTAGGTCACCTGGCAGGGGCTTCACCTGCTTTTGGGTCACTGTGGGTCTCCCCACCAAGTCCCTTTCTGCTTTCATCCTCAGGTCGGCCCATTCAGGCCAGGTGTCAACTACATCCCCACATTCCAGAAGGGCAGGGACCAGCCTGGCACCAATACAGCCGACCTGAGATCTAGAGGCCACCTTGGAGATGATGCCTAAAAGGGAAGACCTGGGTCTTCAGGTGGCTTCCAGACGGTTGCATGGGGTGATGGCAGTGTTAGGGAGCGTCATACCACCCACTCCCCCCGGGTTGGGAAACAATGACAGTCATAAGCAACTGCCACCCAGAGGACGTCAAAGGAGTCCACCCAGGCCACTCAGGTCCCCAGGAACTGTGTGAAAGGCCACCTTGGGCCTTGGCCCTAACACTAAGCATCGCTCTCTGGGCACTTGGCAGCACCTAAGGATGGTGATTCACCCAGAACAAACACCCATTTGCGCCAGACAAGGGGCAGTGAACGCGGCCTCTGTTGATCTTCCATCGGCAAACATGCAGGAGGGGGAGCTGGCAGCGACAGATGCAGAGCGGCTTCTGATCAGTGGCGGCCGCTGGCCTCCCTGACGCCAGAGGCTGCCACCCTGGTCCGCTGCCACCTGCAAACACCCTTGCCTCTGGGAATCCCAGGTTGATGCCAGGGTCAGAGATGCCACCAAACACTCTGGGATGCAGAGGACAGGGTGGCCCCACATGGCCATGGCATCAAAATGGTACACGACCCACTCCAATCTCCAAGGCCCAGAAAATACAGGCAACACTATGCTGGGATTTTACCAATTTTATTTCTAGACTTTTTATGTCTTTTTTTGTTTTCTGGACCATGCTGGTCACATGTCCGTGCTGGGAAGCGCCATGGTGTGTCAACCAGAAATACACAAACCCAACCTGGCCACCAGCCAGAGCCCCTCAAAGCCTTTCATGTCACAGGGCAGACTCCGTGGACCCACCACCATGAACCCAGTGGCCCTGCCTGGTTCAGATGCCTCAGCTAGGCTGGTGGTGACCGTGGAGGTGACCATTTTGGTTTGGCAGCTAGCTAGGGAATTTGGAGGCCCGCAGCACTGGGGCTGGCTTTGCCAAGGCTGAAGTCTTTAAATTAGCACAATGCTGTAATTAACACAAAACAAAACAACAGAACACTAGAACCTAACAGAATACATGATGCACCGGAGACTCAGAACAAATTCCTCCGGGCCCAGCAGCATGGTGGCATGCACAACAGGCCGCTACAAAAATAACAATATTGATAATTAACAAAGAAAAATAGAGTTGTCCCGACTGCTGTGATGCTCTATGTCCCAGATCAAATGAAAGGCCCAGCCTGACAGGTGCAGGGGGATGATCCCCAGCAGACCAGTCCCAGGGTCTCTGGAGGCAGAGCACCTGCCTGCTAGGCCCCTGCATGGCTAGGTGAAACACGAGGTATTGTGAACAGGAACCTGGTTGTTGTTGTTTTTTTTGGAATACAGCGGTAATCACATTAAGCCAAAATTGATCACAATTTAAAAATTACGGAAAAAAAAGGGCATCTGTAAATACAATCTTCTATGAGGAAATTAAAACTTGAACATGGCAGTCTATGACATTGTAAAAAAAACAAAACAAAACAAAACTGACCCTCCAATAGCAGCGAAAACAATGTGAAAGATACAGAGCGACGCGAATCTGGTTCTGAACGTCTGGGATGTTGGGAGTCATTGGTAGCAGCGCTGTGTGGAAGGAGCCGCAGCCTGTCCCGTGTGGTCCCTACCCTCCACACTTCCTCCCTCCCGTCCTCTCTCCAGCCTCCCTCTCCGACCTCCCTCAACACTTCCTAAATAGAAAAGCACAGAGCCAAGGTGTACAAATTACCTACTGTTGTGGGGGTGGGGGCAAGAATGTGCCGGAATCAAACTCCTTTGGGATCCCCTAGTTTCCCTCAGTTTGGATGGCTCTCCAATGGGGTTGTTTGGGTTTGGAAAGTTAAGCAAACCGAATGCCCGTCCTTATATGGTTTTTGAGGATCTGCTCTCCCCCCACTCCCAATAAAAGACCAATCTCTCAGACATGGCATTGAACCTTCGCCACCAAGGGCGGAAGGTGTGCTCTTGAATCAAGGGAAATCACATTGCTTTAAAAATCACACTGGCCATGGGCAGCCTTTCCAATAAATACTCTTCTGTAACCTTAAGTATAAATTAGACATTTTAGTGTTTAAAAGCCTCCTATGTGAAAGACTTCCAGAATCTCCTCCTCCAAGTAATGCTATCACAGTTCCTACTTCCAAACACCAGCTGGCACCAAAGGATCCCTTCAATCCAACTTCTCTGTAGGACAGATCCTGGTGGTGCAAGAACAGAGTTCTCTCTTCTTGACCCAACAAAACTTCCCAAGCACCCCATGCGACCAGCCCCACCATGTCACACATCCATTGTGCGGCCATCTGAATGAGTGTGTGGCTATCCCCCAACCATCCCATTAGGAACCGCCCCCCACCCCACCCCCACACCAGCAAAACTGCCTCCAGCTAGCTGACCGAAAGTGCTTTGAAATGGAATGGTTTTGGAACACAGAGAAGGAAAACACAACCAAACAGAACAAACCATACACACAAAAGAAAAGCTGTGGGTTTAACCTGATGTGAGTAGGCTGCAGGGCCGCCAGGCCAAAACCAGCACCTCTTTAAACAGGAACTACAAAATAGGAAGATTACAAAAATAGAACATATGATGTCACTGTCTCACCCCCTCTCTACTGGAGCACACTGCGTAGAGTGGGGCACCTGCTGCCGTGTGGCGGGCACTGTGAACCTGCAGGTTGGGAGAGGGCACAGATGAGCCCTGGTGCCACACGCCGTGAGACCGCTAGAGGTCGCAGCGGCCATCAATAAGGTGAAGAGGTCGCCCCATCCCTGGGATAAAGCACAGGAACCAGGTGACAGGTGGCGGTGGCACTGAGCAAGCAGGGAGTGAGGCTGAGGCCCGCGCCAAAGCTGTGCCTTTCAGCAAAGCGAGTGCATCTCTACCTAAAACTCCCTTCTACTTAACAACGGCTTTCTCTATTGGCCTTTTTTTTTCCTTTTTTTAAAGCAATTTTTCTTAAGCTTTTTAAACACATAAAATCAAAATCCTCCTGGAGACTTCCTGTGTGTTAATCCTACTCTTACAACAGACAAGCACATTAATAGGAAACTAGTTGATTACTGGGGTATAAAATCCTAAATTGGTAGCATCCCCCTCCTCCCTACACTCAGGGTGATGCAAATTCTATCTCTCTCTCTCTCTCTTTAACAGCTTTCAGGTATTTTTTTTTTTTCTCTTTTGCTTAAGTCAGATAGAAAGGAGAAAGATTAAAGAAAAACAACCAACAAAGAGAACAAAACTTCCCCTTCTGGTAACAAATGTCCCCAAGAGGGACGTCGTTAGGAGCACCCCGGGCTGGCTCCTGCCTCATCGCGGGCTGCCACTACTTGGTGGCGCCCGCCTGCCCGGCGGCCTTCAGATGTCCACGTCTCGCACGTCGGTGGGTGTGCAGGCCAGGTCAGTCTCTCCCTCCGCTTCCCCCTCCTCTTCGGTGGCCTTGGGGTCAACGTTCTGCTGGGCTTGGCGCAGGCTAGACTCCAGAAGGGCTTCAATCTGTTCCTGGCAGGCGCGGAGGCAGTCCTGGAGAGGCGGGCGGAGATGGAGGGGGTCCTTGTTTAGCCAGAGGCTAGTGGCCAGGGCCTGGACCTGCGAGGCAGGCTTTGCTAAGGGCAAGGCTTGAAGAAACTCCTCGAGCCATCCCCAAATCCAGCGAGCAGTGAGGAGCCGCAAAGGACCAGAAAGCGAGAGCATCATCACCTTTGGTTCCCAGCCTTCAGCCTGGACACCTCTGTCCCGTGCCATGGGACAGTTGGCTCTCGACTGTAGGACACTTACCTACTTGTCCACCCCAGGTCTACCCAGCAGAAATTCCTCCCTGGGCTTCCCCACAGCACTGCCTGACATATCCCCCTTGCTTCAACAGGGAGGTCCAGGGAGGAGAACCCAGGCCGGCATGAGCCCGTGACAGGTTCTGCATGGCCGAGGGAAAGCACCTCCGCCTCTCTACGTCCCTCTTTTGGGGCTGTATTTTGTACTCCCCACAAGGAGCACCTATCTCTCCCTCACAGCCTTCTGCCCCTGGGTGGCCTCTGAGGGAAGCCAGCTCCAGTGTCACCATTGGAGCCCGGAAAGCATTTCACTAGGAATGAGACTCATGAACTTAAGTCCTGCCTAGCTGGGATGAGGCTAAGGCACTGCCTACATTCCTCAAGCCAGAACCCCTGGAGAGCCCCCACATTCAGAACTTGTATATTGCTCCCCTTTTGTTTGATGGATACCGTGGCTAAGGAGGGTGTGGCAGGGCAAATGGCCCCATTTTACAGAAGGGGCAAACTGAGGCCCAGGTAGCTTGGTATGGATCCACAGGCACCCTTGAATCCCTCTCTGAAGCCCATGGGCTCCCACCTGCTCACATACCCTACCCTCCGTTCTCAGGAGCCCTAGATGCTGCATGCTGAGGTATACTTGAAGGGTGTAGGAATCAGGGTCCCCATGGCTGATGTCAGAAGGACAGAGTCTGTCACACATGGAAGCCTTCCACATGCCCAGTGGCTCTGGCCTCCATTGAACCCCCAGCTGAGTCCAAGCCAGAACTGGACTTTTGTCTGTCCTTCCTGTATGCCAGCCTGCAACGTCCTCGAGGACACCTTCGTGCCTAGAGCTCCATCAGCCATATTCCTCAGTGAGAAGGTATTCACATGTGGCCTAGTGCACAGCCCCCCTCACACACACTAAGAAAGTTCTAGAGTGTGTCTTCTGTAGGTAAAAGGTCTACACCAGAGTCCTCTGTGGACTCCACCCCCAAAGGCTGCGCTGAGGGAGATGTGGTCCTACTGTAGCCGGGCCAGACGTCAGCTTCACCTGCCAATCACATCATGCCCCCGCCCCCTGCCTTTAGGATCCATGGCTTCTGGAAGCTCCCTAGACCTCAAGCCTGGGAAGGGGCTAGTGAGGGAGCCCAGGGTCGGCTCCCCTTGCAGTAGAGCTCCACGCCGCCCCCCACCCCCGCCCCAGCAGGGTTCCCTGGCCCTTGCCAGATGCGGCAGCCTCCCTTCCATGAGAACCACTCACCGGGTCACACTTGATCACTCTGGAAAGAAAGTGCGTTGTGCAGTAGCAGGACAGGAAGTTGTTGGGGCTGCCCAGGTTCAGGCCCTGCATCGCGGCCACCACGCTCCCAGCAGCCACCATGGAGGGGGGGTTGGAAATGAACTTCACGTCTGCAGCAGAGAAGGACGGAGGTGGCTGTGAGCAGGGACAGCTACAGGCCCGCGATTCAGCTCCCACCCAATTAATTCTCAGCGCGGCCTCAACCTGTCCTCCAAGTCTCCCTATGCGAGCATCAACTCCAGCTCCTTTGGAGACCCCTAGGTGGCGCTAGATGCACATAGTGCTCCGGGTAGGTCTGCGACCCCCAGTGCTAGGGAGGATTAAAGAGTTCCAGGCCAGAGCTTTGGCTCAACTTTTAGTAAGGCCTTGTCTCACTTGAAAAAGCTGAGCGGCTGACCCTGGCCTGGGTTCCATCCCCAGCACCTCAAGCAAACACCAGGGCAGAGTAGGTCATGGCCTGCTTGTTCCTTTAAGCACTTCAAAGTTTAAGAGGGCAAAGTACAGAACCCAAGGTGCAGGCTCTTAACCCTTTAACCCAGAGCTAGCTTTCCTGGTTCACTGATGCCAGGTTAGGGAAGAGGACATGTGACCCCAGACCAGGTAAACCAGTTGGAAGTAGCCCCAGAGGGGGCTGGGAATAGTCACCCCAGACTCCAGGCCAGGGTCCCTAGTGAAGGAAGCCTCCCTCACCCACAGTCCTGGGGACTCTCATATGTACAGGCCCCAGGTGGGAGGTAGTCTGTCCCACTAGTAAATGTTGGGGTCATGTTCCCCCACAGTACTGCAGCAGGGTGTTATTTAGGACTTTGTCTGGGGTCACCAGCTGTCCCCCCCGCCACCCAAATGGACTCAGCATCCGCAGTGGTGTGCCACACTGATGGAATGCCTCTCCACCAACAACACCACCACTCAGCTGCTTTCCTGTCACATCCAACAAAGTGGTGACAAGGACAGCCACTCACTTAGCCTGCGAATCGGGGGTTCCAGGCCAGAGGACATAAGAAAGAAAAGGTGTCAGCGCCCATTACCTCCTCTTGCGTCACCCGGTGACCGGGGACAGGGAGGCTTGAAGAAAATGAATGGGAATCGCCAGGGGAGAGCACTGTTATTGTGAGGCCCCTTGGAGACCACCCTGATACAGTCTACAGCTTTGGGTCTGTTGAAGGTCAGAGGTACCAAGAAGGGGCCGGGAAGAAGAGCAGCCACAGAGAAGGGGGACAATACCTCCAGGTGGCACCGAGGACTCAGCTCAGTCCAGTGAACCAAACTTGCTATGGGACAAGTTCAAATCAGAGACCCCCTCCCCAGAGAGAGAAAAACTCCAACCAGCAGCTGGCACATGGACCGGAGCCCCAGCCCATTCCCAAGTGCAGTAGCATGATCCATTATGTCCTGTAACAAGTCCTAACATCTGCTTCCTCACACTGCCTGGTTGCTGCTGGCAGAGTCGTCACCCAGCTCAGTGACATGGTTGACACTCACCAACACCCTCCACCTAGCTCAGTTCCCAGTGTCTGAATCCACACAAGGGTACACTCTGGCCACCTGTACATGCCCGTGTGACCAACCCCAACCTAGGTCAGTGCACTGTTTACACGAGCAGGACCCAGGTCTGGGGGTATCCAGAAGGGAGAAGAAAAGTCATATCCTCCCATCTCCTGTAAGGGGAAACCTTGCCACATAGATGGCAGATCTCCCGGCCTTGACCTCTGGCCTCTTTCCAGAGTGACCTCTTTGTGACAGAAGAGCTGGTTACTCCTCCAGGGGGACAAAGCCTCCAGGCCCAGAACATTGGCCTACTGCAGTTCACCAAGCCGCGCTCCACCTCCACCTGTCTTTTGGGGGCTCTTAGTGGACCCTATCATAGACAAAGGCCATACAGTAAGCTGGGTCCAGCCACACCCACGATGCATCAATACTTGCTGGCTTCCCTGCCAGCATCCAGGGGTCCTGGGAGGGGCACTTTGCTGCCAGAACCGTCCTGGGGAGGCTGTGCCACCCCATCCCTCATATTATCTCTGGGAAACTCTGCAGCTTCTCCGAAGTCACTTTCAGCTCCATAAAAGGCTTCCTGGAGCCTCCAAGGGCTCTGCTCTCCCCAGAGGAACCCCAGCCAGACGCCTGCCTGCCAGCCAGCAGGGCCACCCCCGCCCCTTAGATCCTTCCAGGCTACTGATGGCCTTGGCATTCCCATCTGCCACCCCCCTTGCTTGGTAGGCCTCTGGAGACGGGCTGGCCCCCTCAGCAGGTAGTTGGGAGGCTAGAATCTCCAAATCTTCACACCCGGCACAGCTGTGCAGAAAACACTAGCCAAGTGGGCTGCCAGACATGAGAAGATGCCACAGAGATGGCAGGTAGGAGAAGACACTGCCTGCCCCTCTTACACCACGCTGCCTTTCGGCCGCCCTACAAGTCACCCAGCCCGAGCTCCAAACAGATGTAGCAACCCAGGCCTGATCAGGGCCACCCGGGGGGAGGGGTCCTAGGCAGGTGGGGGAGAGTGCAGCACCCCCTTAGCGTCTCTAAACCTCCTCGGCGGGGCTTCCAATTAGAGATGGGGAAGCAGCTGCCAGATGTGTATCAGGAACATCCAGAGGCAGCCAGATGTCTATGTGCGTTGCAGCATGTCTGTCTACCCTGAGTTAAGTCAGCCTGTCTACCTGGGGTCTGGGTACAAGGAGGGTCCCTTGGAGGCGCCATGGGGAGGTTCTTGTCTCTCTGCTTCCATTCAGCCCTCCCAGGACTCTGCCAAAAAGAACTGGCCTGTAGCACCCCTGGGGAGTGGGGGGGGGCAGGAATCTAAGCTCCTGAGCTGGTCATCCTGCATGTGGGACGGGGAATGGGGGTCATCTGTCCTGCCCCTGTAAACACTCCTGGCAGGTGGCCAAGACTGGGAGAAGCCAGGAGCCCCCTCCCCCCATAGCTGGCTCCTTGAAGACCCAGGCAGGACAGGAGGTAGGTGGGGGCAGGCAGCCCAGGAGCAGAGGCAAAACCCTTTTCCGAAAGCATGCAGTGGTCACACCGCTACTTGGCGGTGGAAAGCTTGGCACAGGGAGGCTGGGCCATCCAGTTAGGTCTCCAAGGCCCTTCAGCGCGGCTCCTAGCGCCATCTACCCCCAACAAGCTACCTGGACCCTGGGCTCAGAAGAGAGATGTGGGAACCCCCTTTCTAGACGTGCCCGATACCATCCCCTGGTACAGAAAAGACAGCAATAGGCATTAGCCAAGGGACCACAAGGAGTCTGAGATCTCCCAGGAGAGTGGGGGTGGGGGCCGTACCTGTGGCACAGAGAGCCACAAAGGTTTGCGCATGCTTGCGGATGATCTGCTTGTTCTCATCCGCCTCTGGCATTTTGGAGAGGAAGTGTTCGATGAAATCGTGGGGAGTCATGGCAGCCAGGTTCCACTTGAGCTTGTTCACCAGAAGCAGTTCCATTTGCTGCAGAAAATGGAGAACAAGGTCAGTAAGAGGTCAGGCCGGCTGGGGGGGAGGTTTAGAGAGTGGGTTCAACCGGGCACCACAGATAGGTAAACAACAAACTATAGACAGCCTAAGTGGGCCACACGCGCTAGACAAAAAGACCCCCACCGCCAGCGCTGCGGCTCCAGCGCCGCAAGGGGGCGCACACCGTCCACATTTCGGAGTGGCTTCACTGCCAGACATGGTGGGCAGTCCAGGAGGAGAGGGGGCCCACAGAGGTGGAAGGGGTTTGGGATTCTGCCCACTGCCACTTCGGTGTCGTGCAGTGTGGGTGACTTCCATGGGGCTGGAGATGTGACCGAGGCTGGCTGGGCCTCCCATCATTTGCGGCTCCCCACCACCCAGGGGTCGCGTGGCTAATAAGGGATGGCGGGTGGTGGGGTCCTCGGTTACCAGCAACTCCTCGGGCCGGATCGAGTTGTCAGTGTAGATGCACAACTTCTCGGCGGTCAGGGGAATGGTCTCCTTCATCTTGGAGGCTACGAACATGCAGGCGGCCCCCAGCAGCTGCAGGCGGCTCTTCTTCAGGGGCTCCAGCGACAAGAAGCGGTCCAGGTAGTTCATGGCCAGCGGGAAGACCTCCTCTTCACACTTCTGCTCCTCGCAGACCTGCGGGGACCATGACCGTCAACGGCGGGGGTGGGGGTGGGGAGAGAATGAGGGAGGAAGAGGGAGAGGGTCGTGGCTCGATGTGATCCTGCATCCCTTTCCTAGATAGATTACATAGCGAATGAGTGGTGAGGGCGCGGAGAGGGGTCGCCGTGGCAAACTCCCCGGGATGAGCGGGAGCCCAGGACCCACTCACCCTGAAACTGAAAGGGAAAGTCCCTGGGCAGCTGGCGCTGGGGAGCTCAGCAGTGGTGGCCTTGGGGACCCCGGCCCATGTTGGAATTAGAAGGCCGCAGGCCAGGGAATCCCACCGCGGAGCTGGCAGGGCGCCGGGGGTTGGGCGTCGCTCGCGCACGCGAGACACAAAGGTGGCGTCCCAGGCCGCCGCGCCTCATTTCCCAGACGTCATCTTTTCAAAAAATATTTAAAAATATTAAAAAAATAACTAGGTGCCTAAAAACGGCCCGAAAATAACCATCGGGCGACCCTTGATACAACCCGAGGGTCAGGAGCTCGGTGTACGTTGGAGAATGGGCCCCAGCGACTCAAATTCTGGGGGCCCCCCTTTTGCTGGGTGCGGGTGCCTCTGCAAGGGCACCATGCCGCGCTTTAGAAATTATTTTAAAATATTTTGGGGCCCTCGAGCCTCTTACTGAACATCTGAAAATGTGCTTTGGTTCCCCGACTTGACCTGGGTAGGAACCCCCAAGTGCAGACCCGCGCGGACGACGGTCAATCTCGAGCGACTCGGGGGCCACGCGACCTTGCAGACTGGCGTGCTCTCTGGGCCAGGCAGCCTGTGCGGGGGTGCCCAGGGGTCCGCTGCTTGAACAAAGGGTCCCTCCCCCAAATCCCTCGCTATGTCCTATTTAGTGATTCCTGGCTGCCGCGAGGCCCCTCGTGCCTGTCTCAGCGCCCCTGCCGCCGCTCCCCGCCCTGCCCCCAATTATTAACACTTTTGCTTTGCAATAAAGGAGCAAAGATGGCGCATAATACTGGCACGAGCGGCCCTTGCATACGTGTCCGCGGATATTAATTTAAAAATCAAATCTATGCCCCCTCCCCCCGAGCTGGCGGCTACGCGCGGAGGCGGCCACGGCCGAGGCGCAACAGGAATGGGGCGCAAGCGGGGACCACAAAAGGCGCCCAGTCCGCACCCTCTGGGGTGTCCCTAGCACCCTTTGGCACAGTCCTCCCTCGAAGGCACTCCTCCCCGACTGCCCCCTACCAGGAAAAGGAATCCCCATCACCCCAACTCCTCCACTTTCCTCAGTCACAAAGACCCGCAGTATCTATTTATTTTGAAAATCCGGATTCCTAGCAACACACCGGTAAAACTCCGTGTCGGAAAGTTAAGGAGGAAGATGTGGGTGGGAGCAATAAGTTGCCAGGGGATCCTAAGCCCCTGGAGCCCCTTACCTCCAGCATCCAGGTGGCCACGATTTTCCGCATGGACGGCACAATCTCCCTCTGCACGCACTTGAAGTAAGACACGGAGGGCGCGCAGGTCTCCTCGGTCTTGAGCATGGCTCGCAGCACTCGGTCGTTGAGGAGGTTGGTGTCAGGGTACGCACGGCGGATGGTCTCCACTTCGCAGCACAGGAGCTGGTGTTCCATGGCGCGGCCGCCTGGGGAGGGCTGTGGACCTGGTTGGGCTCCGGTGGCTGCTGCTGGCGCGCGCTGCCTCGCGCTCTACTGCCGGTCTCCGGAGCGCGGAGTCTGCTGCTCTCTGCTACTGCGCCGACAGCCCTCTGGAGGCTGCAGGACTTTGCAACTTCAACAAAACTCCCCTGTAGTCCGTGTGACGTTACTGTTGTTAAGCAGAGATCAAAGTTAGGCAGAGAAAGGGAGGGGTGAGGGGGGGAAGGCCGGGGCGGGCGCAGGGGGAGGGGGCTCGGGAGCTGCGAGCCGCAAGGGGACAAGCCCAAAGCACCCCCCCTCGACCTTCGTAGATATGCAAATCGCTCGGACTGCTTCTCTCCAAGCTGGGAAAGAGCGGTGCAAGGGTGGTGGTGGGGGTGTCTTCTTTGCCCAAGTGGGTCCTCCGAGACCTGTGGAGGTGGGGTGGTGCTGGCTCTGGACAGGACAGCTAGGAGGGAGACCAGGCCACACACAAGCCAGGGAAGACTTGGATGGGGGATCCGGCGGACGAAAGGACACCTTATATTCAATCTGGGAGAATGGGCACGTTTCCGAGGACGCCACGAGGGCACCCACGGGCGGACTGACTGCTTAGAAATCCCGGCGTTCCCATCTTCTTTCAATTTCATCAACACGTGTAAAACTCAGGAACTGTTTAACACGTGAAGATGCCGGACGAGCCCTAAGCTCCAGTGCAGGCTCCATCCTGGTGCACTGGGGGTCGTTGCAAAGGGCCAGAGATGTAGCTCTGAACTTCAAAGGCTCCCCAGCCTAGCATGCGCTCGCTCAAAAATAAAATAAAATCTCGAAAATCCCCAGCAACAGCTCAAGATGGTGGCCATTATTTCCTTCATCCTTTCCTCACCGAGGGGGAATCTTCGATTTGCCTTCCCACGGTGACCAGATCATTCTGTCCAGGGTCCTCTAGTGCGGGCGATTTACCCAAGAAAAATAAACCTTTTAAGGAAAGGCTGATACATGATGGGCTCTTTCTTAATTTATTTTTTAAGAAAAATAAATCGGTGCAAGTATTAGTCGCCTTGCCAGGAACCAGACCACCGGAAGCTTTCCGATTGGCTTTGTTGGGGGTGTGGCCGTCCCTCCACCTTTAGAACTGCTGCTGGGGCCGCATCCTTGAGTTCCTGGGGGGCTAGTCAGAATCAAGACAAATGTGTGCATCGATATGACATTTAAGAAAACTTATGGATGTTCGTGGTTACACGAATGGATTCCCAGGCGTCTCTAACATTTAGTCAAATAAAAGTTCCACCACCTTGGCCCATTTAATCCCCTTGTCTTTAAAGTTTTCACAATCTTGACCCCAAGTCAGGCGAACTATTCACATATTTTCCCATAATAGTTTCGTGTCCCCAAGAGTGAATGGACGAAACTGGAAAAGGAGAGCGGGGGGGGGGGGCAAGCTACACGCAAGAAGTAGACCCCCTTATCTTCGGAGCGCATTCCTCCCGATCCCCCTCCCCTGACATTGGGGTCCCTAATATCTAGATCCTGTGGGACAGTGATCCCATCGCAGCTCTGAAGGTGGTGGGTGGCCCGGGCAGTGCGCCCACGCTTGCTCGGGCCACAGGCCCCGCCAAGCCTGGGAGCTTCAGCCTGAGCACGAGGGCGGCCCAGCTGCCTTTTCATTCATAAAATCCCTACCGGGCGGCAGTAAGCATGATTTATGGGGCTGCGCACTATCACCCGCGGCTGAGTGCCTGTGAGCGGAGCACGCGGGCCTGGCCAGGGTGCGCCATCGAGGGCAGCGGGGCATAAAGGGGCTCGCCCACCCGGCAGCACGAGCTCGGGACCCGCAGCCAGCACCCCCACCACCACCACCGCGGGAAAGACCAGGAAACTGGAATTAGCATGAGCCAATCCGGACGCAGCGCTGTTACTAGGCGGACCGGGCAGATCTCCACGAGGAACTTCGTTGATCAGTGCGCTCAGGGACGGGCGCAAAAGTGCAAGTCCGGTTGGCGGGCGTGCAGAGCCGTCCAGGAACCCGTTGGGGGAGGCGCAGGAATTTGGGACCCGGTGGGGAGCGCCCATCCCCCATCCGGGGAACCCCGCTCAGCCAGCTCCGGAGCCCTGGAGAGGGACAGCAGTTCAGGGTTCTTTCCGGGCCAGTTGTTTTAAGAATCTCAGAGAAAGCGTTTGGATTTTTAATTTGTATTTCCCAACGAAAAAGTAATTCAGCACACACTTTTCTCTTGTGATTTTAACTTCTACATTGGCAAAAAACCAACCAAACAAAAAAACCACCACCTCAAAGCAGGAATTGCACGCTCTGGGCTCACTTAAAGTGCTCTGCGCTTATTTTCGGTAACCTTTTGGAGACAAAAGGCCACTCGACCAATCGAGAGGGGACTACGTTATTTGGAAAGAAAATTTCAAAGTAACTTTAATCTCCTTTCCGACTTCCTCCCTCCTCGACCCCTCGCCCCGGGCCAGGGTTCCCGAGAGAGCGCGGACTCTGCGGTAGACTTGCCACCGTCCCTGGCTGTGGGAACTTCATTGAGAGGGGGAAGGGCGCGTGTTCATTGAGGAACCCGCGCCGCCTAGCTCGGGGCGCTGATGGGGAGGTGTGGGCTGGGCCGCAATCCTGAGCCTCTGGCAGCAGCCCCTCAGGGAAAGGAATCGGCAGTGAGCCGACGCACCTAGGTGGGGTCACCTGCAGCCAAATACCTGGCGACAACTTAAAAGGATTTCGTTGCTTCTGTTCCAGTTAGCCATTGTTAATTTAGCCTTTAAGTCGCCTTGGGAAACGCTTCCGAATATTGGCCCCAAGGTTCCGGCATAATGCGGCTCTCCTCCCTACACCCTGAAGGCGTTTTGGGGCGTGCATGGCAGCCCACGTGCTACGCGGCTGCTCCACCTAGGTTACCCTGAGCTGATCCCTAGGTTACCCTGAGCTGATCCCAGGCACCCTTAAGCTAAGGACGGGTGTGTATGCTCAGCTCATCCTGTGCACACCTGGGGCGGCCGTATCCCATCTTCCGGAGCTTGCATTTCCGAGTTAGTTTCAGTCCCCCATATCCAACCCCCGGAGCGAAGCTCCCAGCGCCGAGGAATTAGCTCTAGAGTGGCCAGGCTGGCTCCAGGGACCCCGAGGGTGGAGCTGTAACTTTAGGGAGGGGTGGCTACTCGGTTGGTCTCCAGCTCTCCGAACGCATCAGATGCCCCGAGCAGTCCGAACCCCAAAATCCTTTTGGGATTTGTCGACTTTATTGCTTTGGCACACGCCTCGTCTCAGACTAAAAGGTGGGGAGCGGGCACCCAGTGTGACCTGTGGTCTGGCAGGACCACGTGGCCCAATCGAGGGTGAGCGAGCCCTAGGGCCTGGGGCGCAGCTGCTGGAGCTGGGGGCACCGCGCCTCCGGCATTGGTTCCTCTGCACCCCGAAGGTGGTCAGAGGGGGAGAGTCTCTCTGGCCAGCTTCCTGCAAAACCTTGGCGTCTCCATTCTTCACTTAGGCCAGTGGGGGACAGTGAGTGCTTTAGAGTTCTGCGTGTTCCAGATCTCGGGACACCGGCTGTGGCGGGGCCCGAACAGGAAGGGCAAATTTAGCTCCAGGTTCTCGAAAAGGTCGTCTAGCTTCACATGCTGAGCCCTCCCCGGGGTCCCTGTTCCCTGTGGTGCTTGGTGGCAGGACACGCGGGCGGACCCTAGGCAGGGTTCCGCGGTCCCCCGGGGTCACGGCTGGAAGCGCGCAAGGCCGCACCGCGCATTCCGCGCATTCCCGCCCGGCCGGTGTTTCGCCGCCACGTGGTCGTCCTGCGCGCCGCTTACCGTAAAGTTTGGAGGCGACGCGCAACAGTGGCTCGCGAGCGCCTGCAGAGGCGCCCCCGAGGCGAGCTGTAGATGTGCGCTTCCGGGTAGGTGCCCTTCCACGTTTATAAGGAGCACTATACTGCCCTGGCTCTGCTGGTATGTGTAATAAGGTGACTGACTGACCATCTAAGGAACTGGACTGGTGGTGACTGACGGAGGAAGAAGTCCGAGAGGAGCTTCAGCCTTTGCTCCCGAAGGTTGAATTCTCATCATTCTTCCAAGTTAGTTGGGGCTCAGGCCAAGGCCCTGTTGTCAGGAGGCTCCAACGGACGGTGCGTAGCAAACAGAGAAGTGTCCATAAACCTGTTATAACTTTTTTTTTTAATGAGTTAGAGTGAAGTTGAATAGACAGCTCAGAGCTTCAGAGCACTTGCTGATTTTCCAGAGGACAGGATTCAGTTCCTAGCACCCACATCAGGCAGCTTCCAACCACCTGTAACTCCAGCTCCAGGAGATCCCACTGGACTCTGGGGGTATCTGCACTCCTACATGCACATAGATACACACACTAATAAACGCACACAAATAAACAAACAAATAAATAAATGGAATTTAAAGGTAAGATGCAGTCCACGGAGGAATGACAGGTTCTGGCCTTAACCAATGGGATGGATGCCTGCCTTGGCCACATCAAATTCAGGGAGTAGTTGGACCCTGTAACAGTTAGTTTTAATTGTCAACCTGACACAGCCTTGAATCACCTGGCTAGAGCATCTCAAGAAGGCCTGTGGACATGGTTGTGGGTGATTGTCTCGGTTGACTTAATTGATGTGGGGAGACCCAGTGTGGAAGTGGGGGGACAAATTCCTGAGGCTTGGGTCCTGGGCTGAGAAAGAGTGAGAAAGATAACTGAGCACCCACGCATTCGCATCTCACTGCTTTTGGTGGATGTCATGTGGCCGGTGGCTTCAGGTTCCTGCCACACTGATTTTCCTGCAATAATGGGCTGTAAGCCTGGAATTCTGAGCCCGAATAAGCCTTTTCTCCCCCTTAAGAGGCTTTTTGCCGTGGTATTTTATCACAGCAGTAGAAATGAAGCCGAGACAGGCCTACTGGGGACATGTCTGGTGTGTGACACCCCAGAATCCTATAGGGGTAAGAGATTTTGAGACCTCTCTCTTAGATCACCCCTCAATCCCTGCTTTGACAGATGGCTTCTTTTGCCATCAGGAGCAGGGCAGAAGCTGCTAGTGGACCGAGGGGCTCTTGTGTGCCCCTCGGTGTAGATGGGTTCCAGCCCATGCTCAGCTAAGGGAGCCGTGCCCTCTCCCACGGGATGGAGGAAAAGGCTTTACCAGGTGGCTATTGTCATTTCGGGCATTTAACAGCAGAAAACTGGAGTGCAGAGGGGTGGGTTGGCAGGTTGGCCCTCCTCGTCCGAGCTGGCCACAGGCACCTGTAATCCCAGCACTCCAGGGCAGGATGGGATGCAAAGGCTGCAGAGTTCCCAGAAGCTCATAGGCCAGCTTCCTGCTTTAAATACCAGCACTCGTGAGGCAGAAACAGGAGGAGCTGAGTTCAAGTTTAGCCTGGTCTACATAGTGTGTTCTTGGCCAGTTGGGGCCACATGGGGAGATCCTATCTCAAAAACAAAAACAGAAAAAACAAACAAACAAACAAACAAACGACACCATCACCCAAGAAAACAACCAAGGCAAACCCAAAGAACACTGTTACAAACGAAGTGGGAAGTGAGGCAGACACACAAAGCTGTGCGATGGTGTCCACACAGGACAAGAGCAGGTACACACACGCAAACACACACACACACACACACACACACACACACACACACACACACATGCAAACACACACACACACACACACACACACACACCCCACAAAGAAAGTCCATGCACTACCACAGCTAGGTGTGGTGGCCCATATCTGTCATCCCAGCACTAAGGACTCTGGAGGATGGAAATTTGGGGCCAGCCTGAGCTACCTGTCAAAGGGAAAAGTAACCTTAAAGCTAGCCGCATCTTCTCAGGACATCCCGCAAATCAGAAAACATGTCTGTTCCTGTGGGAGGCGGCAGCACAGAGAGGCTGTGGGTAAATCTGTGCGTCTTTACCGTGCAGTGTGATGATTTCCCTTGCCAGGCCAAGGCCAAGAGTGATTAAGGTAATATGGGTAGGACGTTTAGCACAGTGCTGGCGGATGGCTGGGGCCTGTGCTGTGCATTCATTCATGGATTTGTTGTTATGCCGAGTGAAGGCTGTAGTGTACTGCCTGCAGTATGTGGAATTAATTAAACATGCTGGTTTATATTCAGAAAGGGAATTTTTAAAATGACTTCATGATGAATCAACTCCCTTCTCTTTGCTGACTTCTGAGCTGTTGATGGGAGTGCAATTTAAATCACAGAAGAAACATTTAAACTGGAGAGAACTGTAGACACATGACTCTTCCCTTGTTCCTGTTCCCCTGTCCTTTTAACCCCTAAAAGGCAGAGTAGAGTTGGTGTACTTGCTTTAGTTTTGTTTTTGGAGAGTCTCAGCAGCCCAGGCTGACCTTGAACTCTTGATCTCCACTTTACCCAACCTTGCACCAACATGCCTGCTGTATGTGTTGCTGGGGAAAGCGTCTCCAACAAACTCAGGCCTGGGACCTGCCCTCCAGTGCTTCTGCAGGCTGGGGCCCTCACCTCCTGCTTTTCAGGGACAGCAGAGACCAAGCCGAGACTCCACCCACCAGCAAATTCCCAGGCAGACTTCGGGGTGACAGAGGCAGAGTGGTGTAGAGGTGCTGGAAGACACCCAGGGACTGGCTGTGAAAGTGGCTGTCGTGGGTCTCGCTGGGGGAAGGGTGGGCACAGGGCCCCTTTGAAGCCCTGTATTCTCCATCTTGGTCTGGTCCACGTGAACAGTAACCTGGCCTACATTGCGTTGCATCCTGGATCCTCTTTCTCAGACACCGTGCATGCATGCAAAGTCGTAGATGGCTAAGCAATATTCCCTGGGTGTCCAAGGCTTCATTTGCAGGTGGCCCTGTTGGGAGGTGGTGGGACCTTCAAGAGATGGAGCCCAGAGTCAGATGCAGTGGTGCACATCTGTGATCCTAGTACTCAGGGGGTCAAGACAGGGCGACTGCACGTTTGAGAACAGCCTGGGCTGCACAGCAAGATTCTGTCTCGAAAACAGACAGACAAACAGAAACAAGAAAACAACAACAAGGAAAGCCCCCAAAACTCGAGACAGAGAACAGACAGTGCAGCATGGCAGGAGGTTCTTAGGTCACTGGCAGTGTGCCCTCAAAGAGGAAGACGGCAGTACTCTTCCTTAGTTTGCTTGGTGGTCACAAGGCAGTTCAGTTTTGGTTGTCCAGCTCTGTGCTCTCCCCATCTGCACTAGAGACCCAAAGCAGAAAGATGTCCTGTTCCGAACTAATACCCTCAAACCGAGAATTCAAACAACCTCCGTTCTTTATAAATTAATTACCTCAGGAATTTCATTACAGTAAGGGAAGTTAACACATCTTCAAAGTCACTGTAGTTGTATGTTCCCCGTCTGTTATTAGAGTTCCTCCTCCTCTTCTCCTCCTCTTCTTCCTCTTCCTCTCCTCCTTTTCCTTTTCCTCTCTTTCCTCCTCTTCTGCCTCCTCTTCCTCTCTCTCCTCCTCCTCTCCCTCCTCCTTCTCTCTCCTCTCTCTCCTCCTCTTCCTCCTCCTCCTTTCCTTTTTTGAGACAGGGTCTCATGTAGCCTAGGCTGGCCTCAAACTCCTTATGTAGTCAGGGATGAATTCGAGCTCCCTATTCTGCTGTCTCCACTTTCCGAATGCCTCATTCCTTCGGTTCTTGGGGGTGGAAGCCACGGCCTCATGTGTGCTCTGCCAGTTGAGCTACAGCCTAAGCCCGGCTTCATCATTTTTTTTTTTTTTAATTTTAAACCAAACGGTTGAGCTGGAAGCTGGTGGTAGAAGAGTCAGAAAAGTTCCAGTGTAGGAGCTGGCAATGCAGCAGTACCCAGGGTGACTATCACAGGGCTGTGGGATGGGGGACAGGTGGGCCTGACGTGACTGTGTCTCAGGCGGGGATAATTTTATGGGTGTTTGGGGGGACACAGGTTGTCCCACCTGCCTGGTTCCTACCTGTTTTCTGCATCTTCCCCCCTTTCTCCTCAAAGCCACTACTACCTCTTGGGTCATTGTTGGTAACCATTACAGCAAGACCAGGGTACCAGATCCAATCCCTTGGCAAGCGATGTTGTTCTTGGCCTGGAGCCATGGCTCGAATTTTGAAAAGACACCCCAGAACTATCCCATGTCCAAAAAGCAAGGAGAAGCCTGCCAGGGTGCTGCCATAGGAGACAAGGCGGCGGCGGCGAGTGTGTGTGTGTGTGTGTGTGTGTGTGTGTGTGTGTGTGTGTGTGTGTGTCAGTCATGGCAGCAGCAAGGGATAAATAAATTCCAACAAGTGTTAGTACTAAATGGGAAGCTGTGAGAATTAGAGGACCAGTGTGTTTACATGTGTGTATGGGGCGGGGCAGCAGTCGACTTCAGCCATCCACCTTGTCTTCTTAAGTTTTTACAAAAGGTTTATTTATTTGGTGTGGTGGTATTGTGTTCCCCAAAATATTGTGTACCCTAATAAACTTATCTGGGGTCAGAGAACAGAAAAGCCACTAGATACTTAGGATAGGCAGTGGTAGCACACGCCTTTAATTCTAGCATTCCAGAGGCAGAAATCCATCTGTTCAAGGATACAGACAGGCATGGTGACTCATGCCTTTAATCCCAGAAAGCAAGCCCTTAATCCCAGGGAGTGATGGTAGAAAACAGAAAGGTATATAAGGCGTGAGGACCAGAAACTAGAAGCATTTGGCTGGTTAAGCATTTGGCTGGTTAAGCTTTTAGGTTTTGAGCAACACAGTTCAGCTGAGAGCCATTCGGATATGAGGACACAGGCTTCCAGTCTGAGGAAACGGGACCAGCTGAGAAGTTGGCCAGGTGAGGTTAGCTGTGGCTTGTTCTGTCTCTCTGATCTTCCAGTGTTCACCCCAATATCTGGCTCAGATTTGATTTTATTAATAAGAACTTTTTAAGATTCCTGCTACAATTTGGGTTTGGTTTTTGGAGACAGGGTTTCTCTGTGGAGCAGAGGCCTGTCTGTCCTGGAACTCGCAGAGATCTACCTGCCTAGGCCCCCAACTCCAATGCTGGAATTATTGTGTGTGTGTATGCAGTACCTCCAGAGACCAGGAGAGGGCATCAGATTCCCCCTGGAACTCAAGTGGTCAGCCACCATTTGGGTGCTGGGAACCAAACCCAGGTCCTCTACATCTCATTTTTTTTTTTTTGAGACAGGGTTTCTTATTGAGACAGCGCTCATCAATTTGGCTAGACTGGCTGGTCAGCAAGCCCCAAGGGCTCCACACACACCTAGTTTTATTTATTTATTGTTTTCTGAGACAGGGTTTCAGGCCATGGCTGTCCTGAATCTCTCTATGTAAACCAGGCTGGCCTAGAACTCTCAGAGATCCACCTGCCTCTGCCTCCTTCAAATGATATTAAAGGTGTGTACCTCTAAGCCTGGTCTTTTGTTTTAGTTTTTTGAAACAGAGTCTCACTGTATGATCCCAGCTGGCCTTAAACTCACAGAGATCTGTCTGCCTCTTGAGTATAGGGCTTAAAGACATGTGCTACTACACCTAGCTTTTTTCTATTCTTTCTTCTTTTTTGGTTTTTCAAGACAGGGTTTCCCTGTGTAGTCTTGGCTGAATTCACTCTGTAGACCAGGCTGGTCTCGAACTCACAGAGATTTGCCTACCTCTGCCTCCTGAGGGTCATGGGGAGGGACTTAGATTCTCATATTTGTATGGCAAGCACTTGCTGGATTGGTCCATCTTCCCAGCTTTGTGGATTCTATAATGTATTCTTAAAATGTCTTTATTTGCCAGGCAGTGGTGGCACACACTTTTAATTCCAGCACTTGGGAAGCAGAGACAGGCAGATCTCTGTGAGTTTGAGGCCAGCCTGGGCTATAGAGTGAGTTCCAGGAAAGGCTTCAAAGCTACACAGAGAAACCCTGTCTCAAAAAACAAAACAAAAAAAAATGAAATAAAATGTATTTATTTATATTATCTTATATCGATGAATATTTTACCTACATGCATGTGCAGCACATGTATACAGTGCCTATGGGGCCTGAAGAGGATGCACGATCCCCTGGAACTGCGTTTGCAGATAGTTGTGAGCCACCAAGTGGATTCTGGGAACCAAACCTGGATCCTCTGGAAGAGCAATAAGTACTCTTAGCCACTAAGCCATCTCTCCAGCCCTGTTTTAACAAAACGTTTTAAAGACTTATTTAATATTTTTATTTATATGTGTGGTAGTTGCCTGCATGCATGCATGTATACCATATGTGCGTAGTGCCAGTGGAGTCCTTAGGCCATGGATCCCCTGGATCTGGAGTTATGAATGGTTATGATCCACCATGTAGGGACTGGGAACTGAATCCAAGTCCTATACAAGAGCAGCAAGTACTCTAACCATTGAACATCTTCCTAACCCCTTGGGTTTGTTTATTAAACAAGGTGTTGTTTTTTAAATTTTACTTTTAATTAAATGTTTACATCATTTCTCCCTTTCCTTTCCTCCCTTCAGTTCTTCCCATGCCCCTCCATGCATGGCCTCTTCTTTTATTTAAAAAAAATATATAAAATACATAAATTCTTTATTCTAGATATGTATATAATATGACACACACATATTTATTGGCTAGTTTGATGTCAACTTGACACAAGCTAGAATCACTGGAAAGGAGGGAGCCTCAACTGAGAAAATACCTCAATGAGATTGGGCAGGCCTGTAGGGTATTTTCTTAATTAATGATTGATGGGAAGGGGCCAGCGCATTGTGGGTGGAACCACCCTGGGCTGGTGATCCTGAGTGCTATAAGAAAGCAGCTGAGCAAGCCACGAAGAGCAAGCCAGTAAGCAGCACCCTTTCATGGTCCCTGTGTCAGTTCCTGTCTCCTGTTTGAGTTCCTGTCCTGACTTTCTTCAGTGATGGACTAGATATGGAACTGTAAAGCAAATAAGCTCTTCCCTCCACAATGTGCCTTTGGTCATGGTGTTTCATTGCAGCAACAGAAACCTTAATAACACACACACACACACACACACACACACACACACACACACACCCCTCTGAGTCGCTTTAGTGTTGCTTGTGATATTTATGTTTCTAACCACTTGTTATTGGATAACCAATCAGGAGGCTCATCCCTGGGGAAGACGAATTCTCCCCCTTTCAGCCGTTGTGAATGACCTGTAGCTCTTCATCTAGGGGCGGGGCCCTATGACATTCCCCCCATCCACGCTGGCATGTTATCTGGTGTTGTTCATTGTTCAGGTCTTATTTAAGCAACCACATTGTTGAGATTTCATGTAGAAGACTTATCTCGCAGTAGACTTCCCGGTCCTCTGGACTGCGTCCTCTGGTTCTTACAGTCTTTCTGCCCCCTCTTCCGTGATGGTGCCTGAGTCTTCAGTGGGGATATGGTGCTGTAGATGTATTAGTTGAGGCTGGGGACCCCACAATCAGTGGTTCTCAGCCTGTTGACTGGTTGTGGCTTCCTGTAATGATCTCCATTGACTAGGCTGGAGCACAGGATCTGGGGTGCCATTTTGGAGCACAGCACTTTGGGACAATTTTTCAGGCCACAGGTAACAGAAAAGGAGAGGCATAGCTTCACACGAGCCTTTCTAAGCGGACTTCAGGCTCCCTCTCCTGTGCTCCTCCTGCTCCCAGACCACTGGCCAGCACATGGCTGTCACCGGAGACCAAATCCCAGCCATGCCACAAACTGCCGTGCCACCTTCAGGAACCAGGTTCCTCCTCCTCCTGGTTGCTCCTCTCTGAAGGAAACAATAGTGCTGAGACTGTGTATCGCTCTTTAAGGATGTCCTCTCTTACTTCCTGGTACATGGCAGTCAGGACCTCAGCTTACCTGGGACACGGAGCTGACATCTGTCTCCTCTGACCCTTGCACCTGACAGCTTGTCCCATGATGCCACATCCTGCTCGGGTGCCCCATGGTTCCCAAAGGTCCTCTGAAGACATGTCAATACCACCACTACGTGTCTTAACCCCCCTTCACCCATGCCAGCTACTCCCCTGCGTTATTCCTGTCCTGTCACTCTCCAGGCCCCAGCTCCTGCCGGTATTGCACCATGGTCTTCAGGGCCGGCTGCTTGCAGCTCTTTCCCAAGCAGCTCTGTCGACGGCCTAGCACTGCACGGAATTCCAGGGTCCTTTCATTTGCTTGGGACAGCTACTCTCTGCCCTATGGATCAGCTGCTTGGCCTATGTCCACCCTCTCTCCTCCCAGACCATCCCAGTTCCAACCTCCAAGGGATGAGGAGGGACTCAACAGAGGAAGGCACACTTTGGAAAGGGGGGCCAGCTGTGAGTGTAGAAGCCAGAGCAGAACAGTGTGTGTGTGTGTGTGTGTGTGTGTGTGTGTGTGTGTGTGTGTGTGTATGTGTGTGTGTGTGTGTGTGTATGTATGTGTGTGTGTGTGTGTGTGTGTGTGTGTGTGTGTGTGTGTGTGTGTTCTGTCTGTTTTAACCATGAAGGCCCAGGCAGGGTTCAAGGGCTGCAGCAGGACAGACCCCATGAAGGTCCAGCACTGGAATGGCTCGCCACTGTTCTTGCCTGTTTTGTTGCCAGTCTCTTTACCATGGAACCTTGACCCACTGTCCACAGACCTCCTCAGAGGTGCATTTAGAGGAAAATTAGAGGGAGGCCATGAGGACTCTACAGGGCTGGCAGACCCATGCAGCTCTGTGAGGAGGGCACCGCGCGCTGATCAAGGCCAATGAGTGTTTGTGGGTCATTCAGCAGAAGGCCTCTTATTGGGGGGCAATTTTGTGGCTTTGGCCTACAATTTGGAGGCAAAGAAGCAGGCACAGTTAATGCAACAACCTTGTAAACCTTGGCTCTGCCAGCCCCCATCAAAGCAACCTGTGAACTCTCCCTCCACTCCCTCAGCTTCGCTCCTCTGCCAACCCTGGAATTTTACAAGAACCTCCATGGGGCCCGTTTACTCTGCTTTGAGTTGGAAATGTACATTCCCCTTGAGTCTCTTTTTTTTTAAGAGGAGAATTCTTGTGTGTGTGTGTGTGTGTGTGTGTGTGTGTTTTAATTATGTGGTTGTGTGTGGGTATGTGCATGTGAGTGTAGTTGCCCATAGAGGCCAGAAGAGAACATAGTATCCCCTGGAGCTGGAGATACAAACAGGTATGAACCTCCCTACATGGCGCCTGGGAACGGAACTTGGGTTCTCTCTCCATAACAGCAGCAGTACTCTGTACCACTGAGCATCTTTCCAGCTCAGTATCTTGTTTAAAAAAATCATGTTTATGTATTTTGTGTATGTGTGTGCTCACATACATGTCATGGCGCGTGTGTGGAGGTCAGAGGAAGACCTTTGGGAGTCAGTGCTTTCCTGCTGTGTGGGGCCCAGGGATTGAACTCAGGTCTTCAGCCTTGGCAGCAAGTGCCTTTCCCTGCTGAGCCATCCTGCTGGCTCTTGGGTTTCATTTTTTGCTGGGCCTCATTGTCTGCTGTTGCCTGAGTCCTAGGATACCAAAGTTTTGATGTCTTACCCCGGGGTCTTACAAACTTAAGGGACTTTGCAGGAAGGGAAAGGCAAGCAGGGAATATGAGTGAAGGTGTCTTGGATTTGAAGAGTGAGGCATCCTAGTTGGGATGTTTGTCCCATGGCCAGGAGTGTCTTGGTGTCATCAAAAAATAAGGAGCATATGTGTCCTGTTGGACTTACAGATTGGATTGGAAGTGCCATGCCTTGGAGGCTTGGTCCCCAGCGGTGGATGCAGGTGCCTTATCACTGATGGGTCCGGAGTTGCTGGCCTCATCACGGGTCTTATAATCTGATGAGTTTCCTAAGAGAGGGTGGAAACACCTGGAAATGGGGCTCAGCTGGAGGAAACAGTCACTGGAGATGCGTTCTTGGGGACAACATCTTGTCTTAGGCCTCTCTCTCCTCCTTGTCCTGAGATGGAGTGAGGGATGGGAATGGAAGGAGATTGGCTAGAGCAGGGTCCACTACCTAAGCTGAGTCCCCATCCTCTCAGTCCCGTGGGCCTCTGCACCTGTGATTGCCACATTGTCCTGTGATTCTTGGTGAGATGTTGGTGTCAACACAATCTTGGAGATTTTAGTTTTCTTTGTTAGGCTCAGTTCCTCCCGTCCCCATGTCCAGTGCAGCGTGACCCTCTGGTCCTCTGTCTAAGAGAGAGACTGTGTCCTAGGACTCTGAGGCTGACAGCCATCAGAACACACCCCATGTGAATGTCCCTCCAGTGCAGGTGCTTGGTCCTGACCCTGAGGTCTAACGGAGGTCATCTGGCTGAGATGATTCAAAGGACAGAGAAGCAGATTCAGGGTTCTCCCCATTTCCGGAACTGGCTTCCTCAAGCCGGTAATTGTTTTCTTTTTGCAAGTGATTTCTGATCACATCTCGGGACCACATGAGTGTTTTGCTAACGAAACAGAGATATGGGAGCAATGGCTGCAGAGGAGATAGGTCTCGACCGACTAGTATTCACAGGGCTCTGCTCCCATTCAACTCCAGTATGCCTGAAAAACAAACTAACAAACACCACCATGCTGTCTAGCAGGAACAGAGTGCCTATACTCTAAGGGTTACGTCTTCTCACTGCTGTTTTAAGCTGGGGTCTCACTGTGTGTTCAAGGCTGGCCTGGACGCGGAGATCCTTCTGCCTCGGCTTCGTAACTGCTTGGGAGTACCTTGTGCACCACCACATCTAAGACCAGTAGACACCTTTAATCCCAGCACTCGGGAGGCAGAGCCAGGCGGATCTCTCTGAGTTCGAGGCCAGCCTGGGCTACCAAGTGAGTTCCAGGACAGGCACCAAGACTACACAGAGAAACCCTGTCTCGAAAAAACAAAAAAAAAAAAAAAACAAAAAACAAAACAACAACAACAACAACAACAACAACAAAAAGCCCAGTAGATGGGGGGGGGATGCTCATGGAGGTCAGAGGACACTTGCAGGGGTCGATTCTTTCCTTGGAGCGGGTGGGTTCCAGGGATGGAACTTGGGTTTGTCAAGCTTTTCTGCAGGCCCCTTCACCCACCAAACCATCTTGCCAGCCCCCAAGAAACTTTTCTTATTTACAGCCCAATATCACCGGGCATGGACTCTAAGGATGGATTCTGAAATCACGTGAGTCGGGGAGGAACACTGTTGCACACTTTTAGTACCCATAGCGCAGTTACATGTCAATGCTCCGAGAAGCCCTGTAGCCAAGACGCGAACCTGTTTGCCACCAGGCTCACCTCTCTGTGCCTTTTGTCACCCCCACAGATGCTCCAGAAACAGTATTTGGACCTCAGTGCCTGAGGGACAAATGCTCAAAAGCAAAACAAACAACAAAGAAAAACAACAAGGTAGACGAGTGTGTAGAGTAGTCTGCCCTTTGCTCTCAATAAGGACAGTAAGACTGTTGAGATAATCCAGAGAAATAAAAGCGGACTCTGCCTGGCGCCACTGGTTGTGAGGGACCTGTCCTCTCCTCATGCCCCGACAACCCACGGCTCCCTCATTTCATTCCCTTGAGGAAATGTTTAGCAGGTGTCTAAGGATGATCGATTGGTGTTAAGACAGGATCTCATGTAGCCCAGGCTGTTTCGCTATGTGGCTGAAGATGGTCTTGAATTCCTGACCTTTCCGTCTCTACTTTCAGGTGCTGGGGTTACAGGTGCGCACCACCAAAGCCTGGCTTGTGCACTGTGCGGCACGGAACCCAGGGTTTTGCTCAGTCACGTCTGCTCGGTACTCTCCTGACGAAGATGTACACACACCCAGCCCTAAGGATGCTCGTACTCCTCTGAGTTTTATTTCTCTAATTTCCAGAAATGCTTTGTTTTCCCATAAATAGTTTGTTATCTGAGGTTTTTTGACCTGTACATTATGCTATTCTTTTTGTTGTTTTTGAGACAGGATTTCTCCTTATAGCCCTGGCTGTCCTGGAACTATCTCTATAGACCAGGCTGGCCTTGAACTCACAGAGATCCACCTGCCTCTGCCTCCCGAGTGCTGGGATTAAAGGTGTGCGCCACCACCGCCCAGCTTTATCTTCCTTCTTTTAGAGAAGATTTATTTATTTTTATTTCATGTGTGTTTGCCAGCTTGTCTGTATGTGCACTATGTGTGTGCAGTGCCCACAGAGGACAGAAAAGGGTGTTGGATCCCATGGAATTGGGATTATAGATGGTTGTAAGCCACCATGGTAGGTGCTGAGTGCAGAACCTGGGTCATCTGTAAGAACAACCCGTGCTCATAGCGAATGAGCCATTCTAGTCTCAAAGCTTGAGGGGTGATAATGAACTTTCAAGCATGTGGCTCACTGCTGTTTATTTATATGAGTGACTCTTGTTCCCCGTCCATCTGTCCCTCCCTGTGCTTTTTATGGAGCATAGGATTATGGAAAACTTTAAAATAGTTTTTCACATGTTCAAGCCCATTTGTCCTCTTGATTCTGTTTGTGTGTTTGGCATCTACTTCCACACAAACGGAAAAGTACAATTCTGTTTTCTCGAGGTTAGCTTGGGCTGGGTGAGACCCTGTCACAAACAAACAGAAAGGGAAGGGGATCAAAACCGCATGTGTCCCAGGTCCCTTTATTAGAGACCAAACTACTAAACATTAGTCCAGCCTTTTCAAAGGACCAGTCACAGGCAGAGAGCCGAGCCTTCCTGACTGTTCATTAAGAAGGACTTTACAGAGGGCCGGCGTCACGGCTCAGTGGGGGTAAAAGTGCACCACCTAAGCTGATCCCTGGAATCCACATGGGGGAAAGAAAGGGCTGACTCTCAGGAGTTTTCTTCTGAGCACTACATATGTTCCATGACATGTGTGAGTAGGTGTGCATGTGTGCACGCATGCACGCGTGCGGGCGCACACACACACAGAATAATTATTTTTGTTGTTGTTGTTATTATTATTATTGTTTTACTTTTTGAGGCCTTGTCTGGCCTGGAGCATGACCAGGCTGGCCTATAACTCAAAAGACTCTGGCCTATAACTCTCTTTGACTCCAAAGTGCTGGGATTAAAGGTATAAACTACCGGGGCTGAAGAGATGGCTCAGTGGTTAAGAGCACTAACTGACTGCTCTTCCGGAGGACCCAGGTTCAATTCACAGCACCCATGTGGCAGCTCACAACTGTCTGTAGCTCCACTAGGGGACCTGACACCCTCACACAGACATACATGTAGACAAAACACTAATGCACATAAAATAAAAATAAATAAATTAAAAAAAAAAAAAGCCGGGCGGTGGTGGCACACACCTTTAATCCCAGCACTCGGGAGGCAGAGGCAGAGGCAGGCGGACCTCTGTGAGTTCGAGGCCAGCCTGGTCTCCAAAGTGAGTTCCAGGAAAAGCGCAAAGCTACACAGAGAAACCCTGTCTCGGAAAACAAAACAAAAACAACAACAACAACAACAACAACAAAAAAAAAACCCTACCACACTTAGCTAGAATAATAGTAATTATTATTTTTTGTAATTTATTTTTATTTTATGTGCACTGGTATTTTGCCTGCATGTCTGTCTGTCTGAGGGTATTGGATTCCCCGGAACTGGAGTTACAGACAGGTGTGAGCTGCCATGTGGATGCTGGGAATTGAACTCAGATCCTCTGAAAGAGCAGCCAGTGCTCTTAACCACTGAGCCATCTCTCCAGCCCTAGAACAATTATTTTTAAAGAAAGACCACTCTAAGTGCTGGAGAGATGGTTCAGTGAGTTAAAGAGTTGGCTGTGTGGCCATGAGGACCTGAGTCCGGATCTCCAGCATGGTGCATGTACCTATAACGCCAGCACGGGGGAGGCTAAGACAGGTGGGTCACTGGGAGCTCCCTGGCTCCCTGGGAGTGACAGGTTCAGTGAGAATCTGTCTTTAAAAATAAGGTGGAAAGTAATAGGAGACACCTGACACTGACCTCTGGCCATCATGTGCATCTGCATGGGTGAGTGCAGCATGTATGTGCACACAGACACATGTACACACACACACATGCATTTGCATACATACACATCCATTAAGAAACACCTTTTAGATTTGGAGCAGTTTTCCCGGGAGTGTATGGTGAGCTAGGTTTCCCTTATGGCACCTCTGAGGACTGTGCAGTCATAGTACAGAGCCAGGAGACATTGCTGAAGACCTCCATCCTGGTGTGTCCTATGCCAGTATCCCATATGGTGATGGTTAGTTTTAGTTGTCAATTTGATGCAACCTAGAATCACCCATGAAGAGAGTCTCAAAAAGGGATTATCTACACTGGGTTGGTCAATGGGCATGTCTGGGGGTGGTGGTGGATTGTCTTGATTAAGTTAACTGGTGTGGGAAGACCCAGCCCACTATGGGTGGCACCATTCCCTAGGCAGGGACTCCTGGACTATGTAAGAATGGAGAATTAAACCTGAGTACCAGCAGGCAAGTGAATATACCTGCATTCATTTTTCTAAGCTCTCCACTGCGGGTGTGATGTGACTAGCTGTTTGAAGTTCCTATTTCCTCACAATGACAGACTGTAACCTGGAATTGTAAGTTGCTTTTGATTGGGGTAAAAATGCACAGGAATGCAAGGGAGCTTAGATGTGTGAGAGCAGGTAGAGTGAACTGTGGCCTCAGAGTCAGCCGCTGTGGATAGGACAGTTCAGATAAGGCCCGCAGTGTTTACTGTGGAGAGGCAGACGTCTGATGAGATTCTGGAATGTTCTGTGCTTGCGGTCTCTTTTCATCTGAGGATCTGAAAACATCACATAATTACACTTTGCTGAGGCCCCCTGCAATGGGTCTAATCAGATCCAGGTCGAGCCTGTTTGAGGTCCATTAAAACGAACAACTACCATGGTCCTCGGATTCTAGCGTTGCTCTAATCAACTCCAGCTGACTCAGTCTCTCTCTCTATTTTTTTTTTTTTTGCATTTATTTATTTGTGTGTGCATGCAGCACTGTTGCTCATGTGGAGGTTGGAAGACAGCTTGTAGGAACCGGTTCTCTTTCCACCATATGGGTTCCTGGGATTGAATTCAGTACGTCAGGCTTGGCAGCAAGCACTCCTTACCCACTGAGCCCACTTACTGGTCCTGGCCCAGACTGTTTTAACATCTTTGGGTCAGAAAGAGACACAAGCATTTCAAGAAACTTATGTGGAAACTCTGTGACATAGGGAATTTCTGGGTGACCCTGGACCACTGAGGTATCACAGTATTTTATCAGCACTGATAAAAGCTAGTGTATTTGTGTGTAAGTGTGGTGTGGTGTGGTGTGGTGTGTGTGTGTGTGTGTGTGTGTGTGTGTGTGTGTGTGTGTGTGTGCATGCGTATGTGTGTGATGCATGCACATATGTGTGCATGTCTTTCTCTCTACAATAAACGCAGAGGCCAGAGGCAGTCACCAGGTGCCCTTCTCTATCTCTGTCCACCTTGTTCCTTTAAGAAAGCATCTCACACTGAACTTAGAACTAGGCTGGCAGCCAGCAAGCCCCGGCCATCCTCTTTTCTCTGCCCTCCACACCTCTGGGATTTCACTCACAAGACCACACCTGGCTTTTTAAGTGGGTGCTGGGGATCTGAACTCCGGTCTTCATGCTTCTGCAGTAAGCACTCATATCCACTGAACCATCTCCCCAGCCCCCAAGATGTTTTTCACATGGCTTTACAAAAAGACATTGTATGGAAATATTGAAAAGTAGGTGGTTGATCTCATAAAGTGCAAAATGCTCCTTTCCCATGGCCAGCAATCCACACACTCCAGGGAGGAAAAGAGCGGCCGGTGAGCTGTAATTTCCCAGAAGTCCGTGACTCGTCTTTCATCTTCCGTTAATCAGGAGACTTTAATCAGGAGACATGTTCCGAGGCAGTCATCTTGGGAGGAGGGAGCCTCTATTGTGTGTGCACAGAACACTTTTGATGTCTTCGAAGGGACTCCTAAGTCCTAGGAGGGAGAAGCCTACACAAAAATCCCTTTGTTCTTACAACCTGGCTGCAGGGAGTCTGCAGGATGGGCCCTGCGCTCCCAACACAACTTGTCTCTATCCCCACAGCTTATACAAAGCAGTCCTGGTCTGCCTCGGAGGGCGGGGGCAGGAGAATCAGGTACATTAACTACCTGTTGCAGATACCAATGCTGAACTTTCTGGCCCCATGAACCCACCCAGTCTTTCTCAGACAAGCACCTGGGGCTTTGTTTGCCTGAGAGGGTTACAGAAGCCATAGGAAATCCTTGATAAGCCCACACTCCTGTTCTAATGGCTCCCTGCTGTGGGATGTTCTGTAGGTCCTGTGGGAGCCCATTCTCAGGTTCTTTGTGGCGTTACCCAGCAGGTCCGTATAGAGGATGATTAGGACCATGGGCCTGAGTGCAGGTGTTTGAGATGGTCTGCACTTGGCTGTGCTGGGGGATGGTCTGTATGTCAAGTTGCTCTGATTGGTTAATAAATAAAACCTGATCGGCCGTGGCTAGGCAGGATAAAAGGACAGAAAGGCAGAAGGAGACGCTGCAGCCGCCGCAATGACCAGAGAGGCTGCAGCAGCCGCCATGACCAGAGACACTGCAGCAGCTGCCATGACCAGAGACACTGCAGCCGCCGCCATGACCAGCAGCATGTGAAGACGCTAGTAAGCCACCAGCCACATGGCAAGGTATAGATGTATGGAAATGGATCAATTTAAGATAAAAGCACAGTTAGCAAGATAAGCACAGTTAGCAGGAAGCCTGCCACGGCCATGCAGTTTGCAAGCAATATAAGTGTCTGTGTTTACTTGGTTGGGTCTGAGCGGCTGTGGGACTGGCGGGTGACAGAGGTTTGTCTTGACTGTGGGCAAAGGCGGAAAAATCAAGCTACAGCTCCCCCACTGAGGGTGAGGGTGAGGGGGTGAAGGAACCCACAGTGCCCCACCCCTCACATTCTTTTCCCTTGGCTCATTCACAAAAAGATCTATTTCATTGAACAAGAAGAAAAACAGTATCTTGGGTGATATTGACCCATTTGGACATTCACGGTGTTAAACAGTCAGGCTCAGCTTGGTGACAGGGGACGCAGATAAAGAAGATAGCTCCAGCAGGCAGCTGTGCCACTGAAGGGGGTCTTAAGGGAAGCTGATCAAGGGGGTCAGGAGCCGGAGGAGGTGAGGGAGATCTCACACCTTGACTTCCTCTGTAACCGTTTTGGGGAGAGTTGGGGCAATGTTTCTGAGGATGTGGGGGAGAGAAATTTAAATTCTTGGGCTCTGTCCTTAGAGCCACTTAAGTGGGGTCCCTTTTGGAGCCTAGGGTGACTTTGCCATTTAGGATGTCCTCTGAGCTGCCAACAAATACCTGAGAGAAGAAGGTGGCCTGCCAGGGAGCCAAGGAACTCTGCTCAGGTCACTGTCCTGCTCAGTGCCTGGACTGACAATTGACTGACTTGGCGTGGAATGCAGTGATGGATAAATTAGACCATGAGGCTCTCTTGGGAGCTCAGTACAGCCAAAAACAAATCGTAATCAAGTAGGAATGATGTGGGTCTATGGGAATGGTAGAAGAATGTTCCAGAAGAATCTGTAAGGAAAGGTAGAAGGGAATTTCCAGAATGTGACTGATCCTGCCTTGGAGTGGCTGGAAAGTTACTGCATTGTAGGTTGCAGCCCGGCTGGACCGTAGAGGACACACACATTCTCCATGGTGGAGCGGGGTACCAACTTACTTGGGGGCTCCAACAACAGGCGCCATCAACTCTCCTCCCAGAGGCTAGCGGTCTGATCTGGAGGTGTCGCAGGGGCTAGTTCCTGTGGAAGCTTCTCTCTTTGGCTTGTACATGCCATCGTCCCCTTATGTCCTCATGAAGTCATCTGTTTACGCATTTGTTTTCTGATCTCTTCCCAAAGAGGAGATCGCCATGGCAGCAGAGCCAGGGATATCTGAAAGAATGGGCTCTTAAGTTTTTCAGGATGCAGAGCCCGAGACAAGGGTTTGGGCCCTCCTTGTGGATTTAGTAAGGGCTTGGAAATGAAGCTCGGTGCTTGAACACCTGTGCCAGGGCCTGGGTTCAATCCTCAATACTGGGTTGGGGATTTAGCTCATTGGAAGAGCGCTGGCCCTGGGTTCAATCCTCAGCTCCAAAAAATAAAAAATAAAAAAAATCCTCAATACCCAGCTAGAAAGGAAGTGAAAGTCAGGGAGGCAGCATTGGTGGGGGCGGGGCTCTAGAAGGCCGTGAGGGATCTTAGTCAGAGAGTGATCTCATCTGAGTTCTGGAGTGTGGTTTATACCACGTAATCGGTCCCACTGTGGGTTCTTGCCTCCCGGGATCTCACAGGTGCTGGGGAGTCAGGAAAAGAGATGATAGGAGCCCTCTCCAGGGCTCAGCATCAGTGTTTGGAGACTTCTTAGTCTCCTAGAGCAGAGGCCACTCTCATCTGATGGATACGTCAAAGCACACTGAATCGACACACAAGTCTGTGGCCACCCAGAGGAAGAGAAGGCAGGCTGAGTGAACTGGTGAACACCAGTCACCAAGTGGCCATCCACAGCCCTAGGGTGGATAGCGAATATCAATGGACCGTTCCCATGGAAGATGCATGGTCACTTTCTGTGAGAGGAGCGGAGGTAGGGATACTTGGGGTGCAGAGCTGAAGACATTTGGAGCAAGGAATGGGGGTTGCATGCCTCCTTCACCAGGGCCTGGAGACAGAATCACTCTGGCTACATTCACGATACTGGAGGTAGGGTGCCCAGAGTCACCCCATCATCACAGCTCGCCATTCCTCAAGTGTGCTTGGTACTTGTCCCTTTGTTATGACAAATAGCACACAAGGAACAATTTAAGGACGGGGTTTATTCTGGCTCACAGTTTGATGGTACAGTCCATCATATTGGGATGTTGTGGTGGCAGGAACATGAGACAGTTGGTCACATCAGAATGGGGGGAAAAGAATAAAAAAAAGAAAGACATGACTGGTCCTAGGTTTTGGTACCAGATGAATAAAAATAAATAAATCAAAGGAGAAGGAAAGGATATGATTGCTCCTAGGTATGGTGAAGGAGAAAGTTGATTGTAGATATGTGGGAGAGCATGGCCAGAGGCAGGGATATCTGGAGGAGTCCAGAGTGGACATGGCCAGACTGAGCTGGGCCATGTGGGGAGAGGGAGAAGGGGAGAGAGGAGAGAGGGGAACCATGTGCAGCAGCCAGGAGACCAAAGAGAGTAGACAAAAGGACCAGGTAACTAAAATGGTTGGATTACACAGGGAAGGGCAGCTGGGGCAGGGCAGCCCAGCCCTTGGGCTGGAGAAGTTTAGGGTGGAGGGAGGGGTGTGCTAGCCAGGAAGGCCCTGCAACAGGAAGGACTGAGGGATCCAGGGAGGACCTGGAGGACAGGTCCACTTTGATATGTTCATCTGGCAGCTCAGTCCCAGGTTTGAAACCTACGGACATCGAATCCACAGTCAGGAAGCAGAGATGAACACTGGTGCTCAGCTCCCTTCTTCCCTTTTGTTCGGTCCAGGACCCCAGCCCATGGGATGGTGCCCCCCACATTCAGGGTGGGTTTTCCTTCCTCAGTCAACTCAATCTAGAAACTTTCTCACAGTCTCTTCAGTGATTCCTGATCCTGTCAAGTAGACATCAATATTAACCACCACCACATACACCAGATCTCAGAGACCCTGAGTGTGGTGCCATGTCCTGAGCAGGGAGAGGGGTGCCTTCATTCAAGTCACTGTGGTCCAGGGTGTGGCGCTGCTACAGTTCTTTGTGCCCCAGGCATTGACCTTGGCTTCAGGATGCTGAGTGGCGGCGTGTTGGCAGATGACCCCTTAGGCCACAGTCCCACTGAATCCATCCTAGGTTTGGGGTGGAGGAGTGGATAAGGGTGGAGACTCCACTCCGATCCTGCCCTGTTTTGGTTCTGCACAGACAGTGGAGGATCCCAGCACCCTCAACCCTGTCCCCAGGGCAGTCTGGTGATGGTTTTATCTTGTCTCTTCATCATATTTTATTCCAAGGGCAGAGTAGCACGCCAAGAGGCAGGGTGAAATCACTCCACAGGGGTGGACTACCTGCTGCTCCAAGGTCTTCTTAGAAATTAAGTGGTAAAGCCGGGCGCCAGTGGCAGTGGTGGCGCACGCCTTTAATCCCAGCACTCAGGAGGCAGAGCCAGGCGGATCTCTGTGAGTTCGAGGCCAGCCTGGTCTACAGAGCGAGATCCAGGAAAGGCTCAAAGCTACACAGAGAAACCCTGTCTCGAAAAACCAAAAAAAAGAAAAAAGAAATTAAGTGGTAAAGTTGGGTGTGATGGTCTCATGTTTGCAATCCTCCTGTCTCGGTGAGTATCCCAATACTCAGAAGAAGCCTGAGATAGGAGGATTGCTTTGATTTGATAGCCAGGGTGGCTCACTAAGTGAAGCCTTGTCTCAAAAGAGCCAAAACAGAAGCCAGTGGGATGGCTTGTCAGTTAGGAGCATATACTACTCTTGCAGAGGACCTGAGTTCAGTCCCCAGCACCCGCATGAAGCAGCCCACAACTGCCTGTGACTCCAGCTCCAGTGGATCTGATGCCCCTGGCCTCTGTAGGTACCTGCGCTCATCTGCACAAACTCACACAAGACACACATACATATAATTACAAATAAAAACCTTAAATCAAGACAAACAACAAAACCCAAACAGTCTGGTGAGGTGGCTCAGCAATAGAGGTGCTTGCCGCCAAGACGGACAACCTGAGTTCAATCCCCAGGACCCACGGCTGTTCTTGGTTGTCAACTTCACCATGTCTGGAATTAACTTAAACCCAAATGTCTGGGCACACCTGTGAGGGATCTTTTCTTAATCAAGTCATTTGAAGGGGAAGATCCACTTCTAATCTGGATCTTTGAGGCAGGAAGCTCCACCTTTAATCTGGGCCACAGGTTCTGGTGGCGGCCCATATAAAGAACATGGGAGAAGGAGGAGGAGGAAGAGAAGGAGGAGGAGGAGGAGGAGGAGTAGGAGGAGGAAGCTCTCTCTTGCCAGCTTTCTCTCACTGGCAAGTCCATTCCTCCACTGGCATTAGAGCCTACTTCTTCAGGATTCCAGTGTATACTCAAGAGCCTTGTGGACTGCACAGCTACTGAATTCTTGGACCTTCTGTTGGTAGAGAGTCATGGTTGAGCTAGCAGGACCATAGCCTGTAAGCCACTCTAATAACCCCCCTTTCACACACACACACACACACACACACACACACACACACACACACACACACACACACACACGCATTCTATAGGTTTTGTTCCGTTAGCAAACCCTGACTAATATCCACATGTTGGAAGGAGAAAACTGACTCTCATGGGTTGTCCTCTCCCTTCCACAGGCTTGCTGCTACATGCTTGTACACACTCTAAATAAAATAAATGCAATAAAATTTGATTAAAAAAAAAAGACCCAAAATGGCAAAAAAGAAACACATGGGCCTGTTGAACAGCAAGCATTAGGGCTCTCTCATTATAAAGGTGCGTGTTTGCTTTTTAAGCTGCAGGGCAGGAAGGCAGGCCGAGGGGAGACTGCTATTTAACTCAAGCAGCTGCCCGTCAGCAGTCTGGGAGAGATAAGGCGCCGGGTTCAGATGCACAGGGCTTACTTCTCTGCATCAAAGCTGAGCAAACAGTGAGAATGTCTCTCTGCAGAACTGATCCCTCCCCACCCACAACCAACCCCTGGGAAACATGGATGCCCTGGACTCTTAAATAACTCTGGGAACAGCAGGCTGATTGTGCGGCAGGGCCCCTAGCTGCCCCAGGTAGCCGTGACTTCCTGTGCCCAAGTGGTGACTTGAGATTCCATCCTGAGATCCTGCAACCAGGAAATATCAGCTTACAGACCCGCAGTGCCTTAAGGTAATCGTGAGAACTACATTAAAGTTCACGTCTTAATTAAGCCAAACACCAGCCTAGGAATCACAGGCATTCGAGGGCTTAGCAGTCTTGAGGGATCTGGTTTCCCTGAGGCCAGGAGTGGGGACTGCTGGGAACTCAGAGGGAGGTATCCGTTGCAGCCCAGGGCACAGGGCTCACACTGCCCAGATCACCACTGCAGAGGCAGAATTCACGGTGCACATGGCAGCTCTCTGCTTCCTGGCTGTGGTACTGCTGTGCCTTCATATGCTGCTGCCTGGTCCCTTACTCCGGGCAGGGAGTGTGGATGTGCGGCAACACCATGGTCCTCCCTCCTCAGCCTTCATTTGATAGTGGATGTCGAGGCATAGTCCGGACATCACCTAGTGCTGCCAAAGGAGTGAGGTTTGGGATGGCAACAGCCCACCTCCTCCCCCAACTCCCAAGTGCTAGGATCAAATGTATGAGCTACTAAGCCTGGCTTTGTTTGTTTGTTTTTTAGATACTTTATTCTTTGTCATTTTATTTTATTTTACACTTATTTACTCTCTCAATGGCGGGCATGGGCATGCCACAGCATGCGTGGAGGTCAGAAACAGTTTATGAGAGTGGGTTCTTTCCTTCTACCATGTAGGTCTTGGGGATTGAACTCAGGTCGCCCAGCGGCTCGATGGCAGGTGCCTTTCTCTTGAGCATGAATGATGATTTTTGAGGCAGGCTTCCTTGGAGCCCAGGCTGCCCTCCTCCAACTCCCTAAGCAGCTGAGGATGACCTTGAACTTCTGATCCTCCTGTCTCTACCTCCAAAGTGCTGGGATTACAGGTGTGCACCACCATGTTGTATCTCTTTTTGAACTTGAGAATCCAATAAGATTCAATCGTGTGTGTGTGTGTGTGTGTGTGTGTGTGTGTGTGTGTGTGTGTGTGTGTGTGTACATGCACGATGGCCTTAAATGTGCCTAATCACCTCACATTCAAGGCATATGCAAACAGCAGTTATGTTAAGTTTCTGCCATTATAATCTTGATCACAGAGATCACCTAGAAACACTCACACCATATCCATACCAAAACGGGATACAGTTGGTCTCGGTAGATGTTCCTTCCCTTTGAGATGCTCTTTTTGAGTCAGTTCTGGCCACCATAGTTAACACCCCAGCCAGACAGTTCAACTTCAGTCCTCAGCATCTCACGTCCTGGAGGCTAGAAGTCCCAAATCAAGGTGTCACCTGCCGGACTCCTGCAGAAGCATCTGTTCTTGGCTCACAGATGGCGTCTTCTCCCTGTCCTCACATGACTGTCCTCTGTGTGACCGTGTCCTGCTCCACAGTCAGATTGGCTCTTGGCTTTCCTAGTGAACTCATCTCTCATAATCTATTGAGAGACGCCCTCCCCCCCATCTCCAGAGACAACCACAGGCTAGGTTTGTGGGGTCAGGACCCCAACAGATGGGTTCAAAGGACAGAGTCCGACCCTCACACGACCTTTATGGTGGTCAGTGAATGGGTTCCCTCAGACCACCCTGTGCAGCTAGCCTAGCTTTAAAATCTCACCATCATATGACAATTCTATCATTGAATCCATAACATCTCTTGGCAGGAGAGAAGTCTGATTTATCTGTATAAGGAGGTGTTGGGAGGTGAAGCAGGGACACACACCCTTTACAGGAGCAAGGAGGGGCAGATGGAGGCAGAGCAGTGTCTTCCTGATCATTGTTTTGTGAGATGTTCACAATGGTGCCATGTATTAGTCAGCTCAGACTACTGTAACAAAACACCTTTGGTTAAAGAACCGCAATGTATTGTGGCACATTCTGGTGGCAGGAAGTCCTGAATAAAATCCCAGTGGGGTTGGTGGCAGGTGAGGGCATTCCAATTGGCAGGTGGCACCTCTGGGGTCTCTTGTTAGACACAGCTCAGGACGAGGTTCCATCCAGTGTTAGTCTTCTGTAGCTATGATAAAATACCTGAGAGAATTAACTTAGAAAGAGGAGAAGTTTCTTTTGGCTCACCTTCCTGGTGACTCGGTAGGTTAGCCCCTTGCTTGGGCCTGTGGCAAGGTAGAGCACTGTGGCAGAACCTGCCTAGTAGAAGCCTCAAGCATACCACGAACCAAGAAACAAAGAGACAAGGGGCTGAGGTCCCACAATTCCCCCAATGACCTAAGACCTCCCACAGGACCCATCTCCTAAAGGTTCCTGCAGCTCCCAGGTATGCCACTGCGGCATGAAATTCTCCTGGGGAGACGCTATCAGGCATCTACTCACCCGACAAGGATGAGTGACAGTTCCATCCAAGTGCGGCTTGGTGAACCAATGGGCTTATTGGCCCTACTCACAGGAGCGTGGAGGACCCCAAACCTCAGCACCACCGCAAGCCCCACCCCAGCATGCTTGGTGACCTCAAAGAGGCTGTATCACCCCACTCTCCAGTTAGCCTCCCTACTTCCATGTACCCCAGCACCTCCTGAGACTGTGAGACCACGTGCAGCAGGAGCAGGTGGCTGGAATCTCGGAAGAAGGTCCCAGGACCCTTCCCGCCCTCCTCTGGTGAGGGAGCATCAACAGGCTGGACCTTGAGGGTCTCTTGCCCTCTCAGCTGCTCTGATGGAGATGGTCACTGCTGTTACACTGTGGGGACAGAGAGCTGCTTCAGCGGTGCTGCGGACTGAGCCTTTAAAGCTCTGGGGGATGGTCAACACCCAAGCTTCAGCTGGCCCCGTGCTTGGGCTTCCCTTCTTGTCCCTGTGACAACACACTTGATGCCTGAAACCTGAGGGAGGGCCTTGAGAGTGCTCAGTTCATCCCAGTGTGGGAGGCAACGTGTGTGTAGTGATGGACATGTGTGCTAGAACTTTCTCCACAGCAGCCAGACCCAGGAAGACGGGCTTGGAAGAAAGATGCCCTGTAGCCTTCAAAGGCCACCCCTCCTCTACCATAAAGCCACACTCCCCATAAAGGTTCCACAACCTCCCCAGATAGTGCCAACAATCCAAGACCATGCATGCTTTCAGATTGCATCCACAAGGCCCCATGAGCATGTCTAACTTCTCCCACAAGACCTTGTCTCCAGACCTGGCCACACAGAGGCGAGGTTTGTCCACAGCATGTGCGTGCATTGCAGGATCACAGACAGGCAGTCCATCTGCACTTCTCGTTCCTCCTGCTCCTTACCAGCTGTGACTTCACACAGTCAAAAACATGACATCGACAGGCTAGGGGGAGACAGCTCAGTGGGTAAAGTGTTTACAAAGCAAGCAGGAAGACCCGAGTTCAAGCCCCAGCACACACACTAAATCAATCAATCAATCAATCAAACAAACAAACAAACACAAACAAAACAAACAAACAAAAAAACCCCACAAACTGGGAGGTGGTGGTGGTGGTGGTGCATGCCTGTAATCAGAGCTGGGGAAGTGGAGACAGGAGGATCCCAGGAGCTCATTGGAGGATGCCAGGAGCTCATTGGTCAGGCAGTCTAGTCAAACCCATGAGCGCCAGGTTCAGGCAGGGAAACTGTTAAGGAATAAGGTGGGGAATTATTAAGGAAGTCACTGAACGGCAACCTCTGGCCTCCACATGCACGTGCACATAGGTACACAGAATAAAAAAAATGCACAGAGCCAGGCAGTGGTGGTGCACACCTTTAATCACTCAGGAGGCAGAGGAAGGTGGATCTCTATGAGTTCGAGGCTAGCTTGGTCTATAGATACAGAGTGAGTTTCAGGACAGCCAGGGCTACACAGAGAAACCCTGTCTTAAAACAACAACAACAACAACAAAAAGGCACAGAATAAAAAAACGAACCCTTATGTTCTTTTTACCCCTATCCTTAGTATTTTGTCATGTTTGGAAATGAATTGTCAGGGTGCTTTTTCCAATCTAGTGTCTGATGGTGCATCTGCGTTTGCACACACCTGTGCACAGGTGTGAAAATTATTGATTTTGTAATTCAGGCTGCTCAATTGGTTTATCTTGTTGTTTTCAGTCGATTTCCCTTGGGCTGCTAGGGTTTCCTGTCACTTGTAGGCAATGATTTCGTCCCCACCTTTTGTCTTCCTTCTTTTTTATTTCATTTATTTAGTTTTAGATAAAGTCTCTCTGTGTCACTCTGGCTAGCCTAAAACTCGCTATGTAGACCAAGATGGCCTCAGACTCACAGAGGCCCCCCTGCCAAGTGCTGGGATTAAAGGCATGTGCATGCCCTTGTGTGGTGAGCCACACAGGCTGAGGACTGCAGACAACTTGCTGGAGTCGATTCTTCCTCTACCATGTGATCCCAGAGACTGCACTCAGGCCGTCAGGCTTAGTGGTAGATGCCTTTACCCTCGGAGCCATCTCACCAGCCCTCACGTTTGAAATTTTTTAATTGTGTGTCTGGGGGCGGGGGTGGGAGGGTGGGGGTGGGGGGTTGTGCCTGTGAGCTCAGCTCCTCAGAGGCCAGAAGAGAGCATCAGATCCCCTAGGGTTGGAGTTACAGGCCCATGTAAGTCACCATGTGGGCGCTGGGAACTGAACAGGAGCAGCCAGCGCCCTTAGAGGCTGAGCCATCTCTACGGCTTCCTCCCTCCCCACCCACCCAGAGTTTATCTTATTTCTTGGTCTTGTCTGATTGCATTTGCTGCCAACATTAATGCCACTGAATGACAGAGATGACGACGCTTGTTGCGGGTTCGGTGGTGATAACTTTGACATTCTAACTGTTAGCACCTTAAGCATGAGGCTGGGTGTCACCTCAAAGGCACCTCCATCTCTTCCCTGGATGGACTATCAGGGATTCTGTGAAATTCCATCCCCATTATAGAAACTGTGCCTTAACTTAACATGTGGAAGTCAGTCACATGTGCCCGGGTTGCTTTGAAGCGTTCTTGGTTTTCCTGGGTGTGTGAATTCAGCCAGATTGTATTTTATTTGAATTCCTCTCTTGAGATTCATAAAGGATATTTACCTTGGGCTGTAGAGATGGCTCAGCAGTTAAGGGCACTTACCACTCTTCTATAGGATGAGAGTTTGGTTCCCAGAACCCAATTCTGGAAGCTCACCTATGCCCGTGACTCCAGCTCTTGGGGATCCTACACCTCAGGTCTCAGGGCACCCGTGTTCAAGTGGGCACACCCACACACACCGACATAATGAAAAAATCAAGCAAACCTTTAAACATTGTTTCTCTAAAGCTTTCATCAAGTTTTGGGCTTGATTTTGCACTTGTCTTATAAAAATTATTTCATTTTTTCCCCCAGGGCAGGTGAGATGATTTGGCTGGTAAAGGTGCTTGTCACCTAGCCTAACCCCCTGCATCCTACCCCTGGAACCCACGTGGCAGTGGAAGAAGAGAATCAACTCAGGCAAGTTATCCTTTGACCTCCACACACCATAGCATGCATGCCAAACTCCCCTCCAAAAAAATTAAGGAAAATGCTTTTGACTCATCTGTGCCTGAGAGAGCTTTGAACTTGAAATGGGAGACGCTTAAAGCAGCTCCTATGGATCCCTTCAGGCTTGGTTCTTTTAGGGGGTCAAGAAAGGTGTTTCTAAACTAACTCTCTCTCTCTCTCTCTCTCTCTCTCTCTCTCTCTCTCTCTCTCTCTCTCTCTCTCTCTCTCGTAGTCAAATCTTTAAACTTTATGTAGCAGAGTCTGGATTTGAACTCCTGATCCTCCTTCCTCTACCTGGCATGTGCTGGGACTGCAGGTGTGCTACACCACACCCAGCTTTAAACTTTGCTGTTAAAAAGAGCGCCAGGATGAATACTCTCTCTAGCCGCCTTTACATGAGCTTATCTTTGTGAGCAACTGTTATCACAGAGGGCCTGTGGTTTAGACTCTGATCAGCCAGTCCACATGGTCCCCCACCCCTCCTACTGAGCCCATAGCTCTTGCTAGCCATCAGTGACAGCATGGATTGTCAGCCTTTCCTGCCTTTGCCAATCTGATGGTCAAATCAAAACTAAAAGCAAAAACCCTTGGAACACTTCAATCTGTGTTTCCTTAACCGGTACTGAGGTTGTTCTCTCTCTCTCTCTCTCTCTCTCTCTCTCTCTCTCTCTCTCTCTCTCTCTCTCTCTCTCTCTGTGTGTGTGTGTGTGTGTGTGTGTGTATATATATGTATATATTCTGCTTATATCTTTTTTGCATTTTTACAATAAACTTTCCCACCTTTTGTCATTGCTTTTCAGGAGCTCTTTATATATTACAGCTCCTTAAACATCCCACTGGTCAGCCACAAATCTTCCTAGCATGTTACAACAATTGCTTTTTTATTTGACAGTATCTAAATTCACTGTACTGGGCAGAGGCCAAAGTGAGGGTGATTCAGTCTTGGGTCATGCAGAGAACTTAAACATGCCCATTGAATCTCCAGAGCTAACTTGAGAATTTGACTCAGCTCTTCTGTGTCCAGTTTCAACAAGCTCTTCACAAGGAAATGAAGGAGGAAAAAGAACCAGGGGTGTGAGAACTCCCATCGGCTGGAAACTTACTAGAGACATAGGGAACCCTGCAGGTCGAAATTCCTTTCAGAGCAGCGGCCAGGGAAGCCAGAGTCTCACCAGGTTGAGTCCCTCTGTGGTTGGTCACTCCAAGAAGGGAGGGAGCTGCTTGCACAGTTTAAGCATCCGGATCTCTTAGGCTTTCCTATCCAGCTCAGGTTTCATTGCTTTGAGGGCTTCTGGGAGGAAGCTGACAACATGTTTTCTGGAGATCAGAGCCTTTTCATGAGGCTTCTGTTGGCTCCCACCCCTGGGTGAGGCCAGGGCTCAGAGGGCCTTGTGCCAGCCCAGCCCGATAGCCACAGGGAGGGGCAAGGCAGGTCCTCTCACGTGGAATCACCCATAGTTTGGCGGAGCCTTACAGGCAGTTTTTAAAACAAGAGAAAACTGGCAGCCGAAGGGTTTCAGACCCATCTCTTTGGAGGCCAGCGTCTCACCCCAGCTCTGACCCCAGCCCAGGTGTCCCAGCAAAACAGAGCCTGATGGTGTCTAGGAGGATGGGGGAGGGGGATTGGCAGGCTCTGCCTCTGAGCAGTGCTGTTCTTTTCTGAAAGACAAAGATGTTGAGGATGACAGGCCAGTGTCGGGACCATTAAAATTGACCCTCCTTTACCATGGGCTGAAGCCTGCTGGGAAGTGTTCTTCTGGGACTGGAGAAGAGGCTAGAGGGGCCAAGCTGTAGATACAAGCTGTGTCAGGGGATCACAGAAAGAGGGGAGTCTGGGAGTTTTGAGCCCCAAGCCCTGGTGCACACCATAGGGCCACTGCCTCCCCGTGGTGACAAGTGTGAGCTCCAAGGACGTGAGATGATTGTTCAGAGGACTCCATGGGGGTCAGGCACTGAGGGGTGCAGAGGGTACATGACCCAGCCTGCTAGGGGGCAGGGATGCTGCACTGGACCCCAATGGGAAGGAGCAGGTGTCCTAAGAGGATTGGAGTCCATGCTCTATGACATCCAGGGATAGTGTAGAGGGCTGCTGTCCAGGATGGCAACCAGGGGACTCTCTATGGTAGGGGAGACTCTTCAGGCTGGTGAGGGGGCTCAACACCCAGCAACGAAAAAGCTCTTTGAACCTTAAGCAGAGTATGAGATTTGCAAAGTCCATCGTGATGGGCAGCAGGGGTGTTGAGAACTCCCCTGACATTGCCCCCTAACCCCTGCCCAGGCCATGGGCTTGGCTCCTCCTAAAGCCAGGGATGCATTTTGATCCATTGTGTTAACTGTGCTGAGTTTGACATCAGGGAATGGAGTGGTGGCAGTGTATGTCATATGAGTGTGTGACTGAGTGTCTACCCAGAGATGACCAATGGTCACCATTAGCTGCAGTATTCTACCCCATCTCAGAGAAATGCAGGGCCCTGTCCCCATTCCATTCCAGAATTCTTTTTTCTTTCTTCCTTTCTTCCTTTCTTCCTTCCTTCCTTCCTTCCTTCCTTCCTTCCTTCCTTCCTTCCTTCCTCCCTTCCTCCCTTCCTCCCTTCCTCCCTTCCTCCCTTCCTCCCTCCCTCCCTCTCTCTCTCTCTCTTTCTTCCTTTCTTCCTTTCTTCCTTTGTGTGTGTGTGTTGCGTTGGGGAATTGAATACAGGACCTGGCAAATCTGCCAAATGATATTGAACTGTGAGTTTGTGTACATTATCTTATTATGTGCATATTATGAAACAGGATCTCATATATCCTAGGCTGGTCTCAAATTTTCTATCTACCCAAGGATGACTTTGAACTTGGGATTCTCCTTGTTCCGCCTTCCCAGTGCAGGTATGCACTGTCGTGTCTTGCACAGGATTGTGAGACTGTTGTGCCTGACCTAACCAGGGCGGCGAGGGGATAAAGAGAGAACAAACAGGAACACAGAGAAGCTGGGATCCGGTGGTCTGGGCTCTTAGATGGGATCCAGTGGTCTGGGCTCTCAGATGGGATCCGGTGGTCTGTGCTCTCAGATGGGATCCAGTGGTCTGGGCTCTCAGATGGGATCCGGTGGTCTGTGCTCTCAGATGGGATCCAGTGGTCTGTGCTCTCAGATGGGATCCGGTGGTCTGGGCTCTCAGATGGGATCCGGTGGTCTGGGCTCTCAGATGGGATCCAGTGGTCTGGGCTCTCAGATGGGATCCAGTGGTCTGTGCTCTCAGATGGGATCCAGTGGTCTGTGCTCTTAGATGGGATCCGGTGGTCTGGGCTCTCAGATGGGATCCGGTGGTCTGGGCTCTCAGATGGGATCCGGTGGTCTGGGCTCTCAGATGGGATCCGGTGGTCTGGGCTCTCAGATGGGATCCGGTGGTCTGGGCTCTCAGATGGGATCCGGTGGTCTGGGCTCTCAGATGGGATCCAGTGGTCTGGGCTCTCAGATGGAGAAGCTGTAGCACCTGGAAGCTCAGCACATTCATTATATACAGTTGAACAAGGAGGAGGGATTATTACATATAGATAAACGAAGGGGCAGGATTATTATACACAGCTGAGCAAGGAGGCAGTTCTAGCTAATCTTGGTAGGAACAGTCTTCAGGCCATAAGTGTGGGGGCCGAGAGAAAAGTGTAGCAGACATTTTCTGCATACACTGTCAACATTTACATTCAGACCACAGGAAGGCTTTGCCATTTCCCGGAGCCTCGCTGGGGGAAGACTTTGCCGTATTCACAGGGCTGAGGCACTGTTTTTGTTTTTGTTTTTGTTTTCAACATTCCATGCCCATGTCAAACAGTACACTTTCACTTAGGACTTCAGCTCCCTGGAGTGCACCACCATGCCTGGCTTGTGCAATGCAGAGGACAGAACCCGGGCCTTGTGAATGCTGGGTAAGAACTCCACTGACTGAACTACGGTCCCAGCCTTGTCGTCATCATTATCATCATGGTGGCTGTTCTTGGTTGTCAACTTGACCACATCTGGAATTAACTAAAACCCCAAACTGGAGGGCACACCTGTGAGGATTTCTGCTTAATTTGAAGTGGGAAGGTCTACTTCTAATCTAGAACTTTTAGGAATACGCACCTTTAATTCAGATCTTTAATCCACCTCTAATCTGGGCCACACCCTGTACTGGAAGTCTATATAAGGACACGGAAGAAGGAAGATTATGCTCTTTGCCTGCTTGCTCTAGCCTTTCTAGCAAGTCCATTCCTTCACTGGCATTAGAGCCTGCTTCTTTGGGATTCCAATGTGTACTGAAGACCAGCTGAGACATCCAGCCTCATAGACTGAGCAACTATTGGATTCCTGGACTTTCCATTCACACTCAGCCATTGTTGGATTAGCTGGACCACTGCTTGTAAGTCATTCTAGTAGACTCCCCTATAGATATATGGGGGTGGGGTGGGAGAGAGAGAGAGAGAGAGAGAGAGAGAGAGAGAGAGAGAGAGAGAGAGAGAGAGAGAGATGCACAAATTCTAAATGGTCTTATAATAAAAACCCGGAGCCAGATATCAGGGTGAAGGTTGGAAGAAGCAGAGCAAGCCATGGCTACCACCTCTTACATCACCAGCTCCTCAGCCTGACAGAGCCTGAATGAGCGTGAATTCATGTCTCCTCCTGCCTTATATTCCTTTCTCTACCCAGCCATATCACTTCCTGTTTCAACCTTCCTAGTGCTGGGATTAAAGGTGTGTGATTCCAAGTACTGGAGTTAAAGGTGTGTGCCACCACTGCCAGGCTGTTTCTCTTTTAGACTGGATTAATCTCGTGTAGCCCAGTGTGGCCTTGAACTCACAGAAATCCAGATCTCTGCCTCTGGAGTGCGAGGATTAAAGGTGTGTGTCACCACTGCCTGACCTCTGTGGCTGGCTCTGTTCTCTGATCTTTAGGCAAGCTTTATTTCTTAGATTACAAATATCACACACACAGACACACACACACACACACACACACACACAGAGAGAGAGAGAGAGAGAGAGAGAGAGAGAGAGAGATTGAGAGAGAGAGAGAGAGAGAGAGAGAGAGAGAGAGAGAGAGAGAGAGAGAGAGAGAGAGAGAGAGAGATATTCATTCTAGGAGTTCTGTTACTCTAGAGCACCCTGACTAATACAGTCATCAAATCACTGTCATCATCACTGGAGTGCTGGTGATTGAACCTAGGACTTTTTGAGCAAGCAAGCTATCCCAGTTATGAATATTATTCCCAAGACTGAAAACGATGTCCTGGTGATGGGGCATTTGCTGGCCATGTCACCCTGATATATTGAAGAGTAAAAAAGGGGAAACTTTTTTTTCTCTGTGAGGCTGCTCCTCCCGTGGTGTCCAGAGGAGCTGAGTTCTTGGACCTCATCACACCACCATCACTGGACACCCAACTGCCCAGCGTCCAAGGTCTCTGCTTACAGTAGGCCATTTCTGAATAGCTTTTTTCCCCACTTTGGTTCACTTTGTAGCCCTGGCTGTCCTGGAACTCACTATATACACCATACTGACATTGAATTCGCAGAAATCGCCTCTGCCTCCTGAGTGCTGGGGTTAAAGGCGTGTGCCATTGTGCCAAGTAATTGATGTGACTTCACTGTGTCATTGCAGAATAAAGAGAAAGTTGATTTACGTAGCTAGTACAGTTGCTGGTTTTAGGCTTGAATACTTTTTTTTTTTTTTTTAAAGGCAAGATCTCGTGTAGCAGGCTGCCCTTGAACTTTCTATGTAGCAGAGAATGTTCTAGAACTCCTGATTCTCCTTCCATCCCCCAAGTGCTGGGATTATAGGTGTGCACCACCACACCTGGTTTAAAGAGCACAGGGATGAAACCCAGGGCTTTGAACATGCCAGGAAAGCACTCGACCCACTGAGTCCCAGCCTCAGCCCCGTGTCTGGATACTTTTGATGCATGTTCCTTGAATCTTGGAGGGAGTACCAGGTGTTGGGGGGCAGGCAGCAGATTTTAACATCTGTTTCATGTGAATGGCTCCTTCCACTTCCTGCACCTTCGTTAGCTCGTGTTTGTGCTAAAACTTCAAGGCACAGTGGGAAGAACTCAGCTGTAAGGGGCCCAGGGTGACATGGGGAGGCAGGGAGCTGGTTCTGCTGATACTACACCCGAGCTCTTTGCTCCTCAGCTCCCATCAAATGCCCACAGAGACACCAGAACAGGAGAGTGTGGGGAGCCACACAGCACCAAGAGAGAGGCTCGTGCCTGCAGAGACGAAGGACTCCCCCAGATGACTCAGACTGTGAAGTGAAGATGTGCTGAACGGATGGGATCGGCCAGCGACTGCCCCTCATCTTCTTTCTCTTCAGGGTCTGAGAAGGGGCCAGAGCAGGAGGAATTTATCCATTTGTTAAAACGATGATGTCTACCAAGATCCCTCCTCTCTCAGGATCTTAAGGGACAAGAAACAAACAAACAAACAAACAAACTGAGCAGAAAGGACAAACCCACCAGTATGTGGTAAAGCAGGGGGGAAAAACATATCCACCAAAGAAGGGCACAGAGAGAGCCAAATCCAGCGCAGAACCTGCAGGGATGGCATGGCGAGACGGTGGAAGAGGTGGAGCCTCGGGAAGGACCGCATCTATCATTCTGAAATCACTGACTGTGATGAGTTCAAGGCCAGCCAGGGCTATGGAGAAAAACTTTTTGTCTCAGCTTAAACCCCAATCAAAGCAATTTCACAAAGTTCAACTTACTATATTTTCAGCTAAAGACAGAAAACAAATAACACACACACACACACACACACACACACACACACACACCACAGAGTAAGGAGACAAAAAACAGAGTGTGAATCTTGGTTATGATAATAAATATAGCCAGGTGTGGTGACACATGACTTTAATCATAGCACTCAGGTGTGGTGACACATGACTTTAATCATAGCACTCAGAGGCTGAGACTGGAGGATTGCAGTAAGTTCCAGGCCAGTGTGGGCTCCATATTGCACTCCAGGCCATCCTGGGCTACAGAGTTAGACCTTGTCATAAAAACAAAACAATGACTGGAGAGAAGACCCAGTGGTTAAGAGCGCTTGCTGCTCTTCCTGAGGACCCGGGTTTAGTTCACAGTGTCCATGTCAGCCTCTCACAACTGCTGAAACTCCAGCTCCAGGAGCTCTGATGCTCTCCTTAGGCCTCTGTAGGCACGTGCACAACCTCTTTCCACCCCACATACATATGTAAAAATCATAAATATATCCTTAGAAACAGAACAATAATAAACGTAAATGGAACAGATTCTCTTGTTAAGGAGACTATAAATTGGATTAAGCTGTATACATGTACGGCATTTTCAACTGGAACCTCTAAAGCCCCTCTGCTCAGTGGGCAGAAACATGTAGCCAATGCATACTAACTAAATGTAGCCACAGGGAGATGAGGGCACAGTGTAGATACTGGTCCAAGTGAAATTCAACAGCAAACACATGAACAGAGTGAGGAAAGTCATTCTGTATTCATAGTGAAGACAGGCTGAGGGGGCGCTGATGGCAATAGGTAGCTGTGCCCCACCATATGTCATGGGAAAATGTTGGAAACGTGAGGAGAAACAGACAGAAACCTATGTTATCCTGATGTCTCTTTTTCTTCCTTTGATTTTCCCTAAACTTTGAGAGAAGGAAAAGACTTTTTTTTTTTTTTTTTTTATGAGCTCGAGCCAGCAGGGTGGGAGTGCTGGCCCAATGTGCCTGTGGAGCTCTTTGCCATCTTGTCTAAGTTGGGTTTTGTAGATGTCACTAGGAAATATCGCAGGGTCTGAGATGGGGTCCCGACTCTAACCCTTTGTGTAAAACACCCCCTATTACCTTCTTAGAAGCTAGAGACTGCTAATTGTCGAAACAGTGTCTGCTGGGTGGTTTGGGTAAGTGCTGATAAACCTGCGGTCAAGAATTGTTTGCCCGGCATGTGTGGGATCCAGCACCCTCTGGGAGAGGCAGGAGGATTGCTGGAAGTGTAAGGCCAGCCAGGGCTAAAGTGAGATCCTGTCCCGAAAAAGATTTCACGTATTTTTCTTAGTCTTTGATTTATGACATGTAATCACAGTTATAACTAACATCTGAGTGGGCATGGGTGTGTGAATGTGTGTGTGTGTGTGTGTGTGTGTGTGTGTGTGTGTGTGTGTGTGAGAGAGAGAGAGAGAGAGAGAGAGAGAGAGAGAGAGAGAGAAAGTATAGAATGTGTGTGGTCTAGGAGTGTGTGTGTTATATATGTACGTATGTGTTTTGTGTGTGTGGCATACCTTCTATGCACACACTGAGAACTGACATTTTTCTGGCTCTTACAGTACACTTTTATGTTTCCATAAATCACACTCTGTAATTATAATGCAATAAAAACAAAAATTTATAACCTGAGCATGGGTGTCTAACAGGCCTCTTCTAAATTAGGTCAAAGCAGAAGAAGACTGGAATCTACATTTCTGGGTATGGTGACGCTGCTTCCTGCCCTGAGTCGAATGTTCTTGTTCTGAAGGAATAAAAGAATGAAGAAGAGTGAGACCAGGGAGCAGAGGGTGACTCACACGTCAGCCGTGAGGCTCAGAGTCATGGGAGGCCCTGTGTGCTGTGAGTGCACAGCACTCCTGAGAAGCCTAAGAAAACAGAAATGGTCTCATGGGACAGGAAGGAGCCATGCACAAAAGCCCCCGGGGGGGCGGGATGGAGGGGCCGCTGAACTGGTGAAGTGCTCATTGCCCAAGCCTGAGAACTGAGTTTGACAGCCAGCACCCGTGTAAGAAGTGGAGCACGCGGCTGGCAGGATGACTTGGTGAGTATTGCCAAGTTTGATGCCCCGAGTCTGAGTTCTCGTACCGTATGGCAGAAGGCGAGCGGTGACTCCGGCAAGTTGCCCTCTGACCTCCACAGACGCCATGAAACAAAGGCTGTGTGGGAGAGGCGCTTCTGTGGTCAGGAGGGTGTACTTCTCTTACAGAGGACCTGAGTTCAGTTCCCAGCACCGTTTCAGGGGGCTCACAACCACCTGTCACTGCATCTCCTGGAGCTCACTGGCCAGGCAGCCTACCCTAGTAAGTGTCCCAAGCCAGTGAGAGACTGAGAGTCAACAAACAAACAAAACAAAACAGACAACACCTAAGGAGTGACACCTGAAGGTGTGCTATGGCTTCCACAGACACACAGACACAGACACAGACACACACACACACATGTATGCACGCGCCACGCACGCACGCACGCACGCACGCACGCACGCACGCACGCACGCACGCACGCACGCACGCACATAGAGTAATCCTGAGGGAATTGCATTCCAGAGCTGGTGTTCTATCCAGATTCATTTCTCACAGTCGAAGAAGCTGAGCTCAGGGACAGATTGCAGGGGGTGGACTTCTCACTGCACCCTCACACAGTAGGAAGAGAGGGAGAGCTCTCAGTGGGATGGGTCCCCTGACCCAACAACCACCTCCTAATGCCACGATCAGGGGCTTGGGATCCACACATACGTTTGGAGAGATACGGCATTTCGTCCACATCAAACCTGTCCTGTGGGAGGCAGACACGTCTAAGTGACTTCCGGAAGAAGCTTTAGCATCTCTCCTCCCCTGCTCTCTCTGCCCACCATGCCACCATTCTAGACACTTGATTAGGGGGGACAGTCCCCCCGCCACAGAAGCTGCAGTAGTTGTCCCCCAAGTGGTCTTCCCCCAGCTCATAGGTGCTTAGCTATAGTGTAGTCTAGAGGCTCCTGGAGCTTGCATCCAAGAAACACGTGGCCCCCGCTTGCCTTTGAAGGGCCAGAATGGCCCCTTTATGTGCCTGGTACACACAGAGCAAAGCCACATGCAGCATCACTCCATACCCTCCAGGGTGGCTGTGATCTACAGCACCGATCCTAAGCACGAGGAGGTGGAAGCAGAAGAAACTGAGGCACAGGGGAAGAGGAAGCCAAGGACAGAGGGGATAGATGGAGGCTGGTGTGGTTCCTGGCACCTGCTCAGCCTGGCCACCCCCCACCCCCGTCCTACTCCCCGCCTCCCACCCCCACACACCCGTCAGCCCAAGCAGCTCTCTTGTTCCTCTGACTGCAGTAGGGAAGGTGATAGCCGGCACAGAGTGCCCTGAGGTGATGGAGGAGGAGCCAGGTTCTGGGTGCCACGCCTCCACTAACATCCCAGCATGCTCCTGGGCCGCAATGAATGGTGACCCACCCACTCCTATTCATCACCATTGGAAGGCACAGGCAGAGCATGCAGCAGGCATGCGCCTACGTCAGTTGCGGCTGTCTGCCTGGAAAGGGACATGCTCCACGCTGCCAGGACATGCCCCTCTCATGCTCACGTCAAATCTTGGTCAGGGTGAGACCCACCCCTGAATCTGGGTGCCATATGGGTGAGTCACCATCGACTTTGCCTCCAGTTCTGTCAATAACCGAGTCTTGACTGCTTGAGCTGCCCATGCAGTGTTAACAGTGGAAATGTCCGATACTCTGAGCTGGCCCGGCAGCCGACCTCCTGGGCCACTATCTCCTCGTCCATGAGACTCCGGCAAGTGCCATCAAAGACCTGGCACCCTTGAAGTAAGGACTGGGGCCTGAGGCCAGATGTCAGGCAAAGCGGCTGCAAATTGGGGTGGGTGGAGCTACTTGGGGCGGGGCTTTGTGAGGGCGGGGCTATTTGGGTTTGCGGTTCTGGAGAAGCAGAGGGACGGGCTGTGGGGGTGTGGCATCACAGCTGGAATCTGAACCAAGGGCTTTGGCCTGGGATTGAGGGGCCTGGCACAAGGTCAGAACCAGAGGTAAGGCAGCTGGGTACTTCTTCCTGTCCCTGGAGGGTCTAGTCTGGGGCAGCTGGAATTGGCCAACTTCTTGATGGTTCTGGTTATGATGCAGCCTGGGAATACTCTAGAGTTAGCACCTTGCCTCACTCTAGAGTGGCTTTTGAGGCCTGGCTTTCTCTATTCCTAGAACTTCCAGTTGCCATACTCTCATTCATTCATTCAGCAAACGTCCATCAGTGGACATGAATACTGGGAACACAGCACTAACAAGATGAACTCAGTCCAGCTCTGGATTCTTCCCCTCTGTGGGGAGAAATGGCATAAGCCAGAGCCTCAGCTCTAGGAAGGGACACATCCGAGGGGATTGCTGGGAGGATCATGGCCTCAGGCTGGGAGGGGGCGGGGTACCCTGACATAGTCAGATGGATCAGGATCCAGTGACACTCGCAGGAGCCTGCAGGGTGTTGGACCCCAAGGTGCCTGCATGCACACACCTTGCTGAGTACTCTCCTTGGCCTGGTATTTCCAGCCCCAGAGACTTCCTGCAGGGGTACAGGAGGAGGTGGGAGCTGACGGATGGCCTCTTTAACCTGGGATGTCTGAGACCCAGTCCCCAAGAAAGGAGTGCCTGCTGTACTGACCTTCTGAGGTGGTACAGGCTCTCAGACTACAAGGTTGGTGTCACATTACCTGTGATCTCTGTTTAGACCAAAGGGGTGGGAGTCTGGCCTGGCATCACAGCCAGAGCCTTCAATACACACACACACACACACACACACACACACACACACACACACACACACAGTACAGTACCAAGGTGCGGTGGAGCCTTGGTCCATGGTAGGGGATAAATGATGGAAGGAACCACCATGGACTCTAGGGGGAGGGAGGGATGACCGGGTTGTGAGGAAGACATCCCACAGAGCTGCTTGAGGTTTAGAAATGTGTCTTGGAAGAAACGGGTCTTCTGTAGAGGCTCCAAGAACTGTCATGAGCTTGGCAGGTGAGGAGGCGGGAAAGGTATGTTAGAGAGGAACAGCATGAGGAAGACTTAGCAGAGCTGAGGCCCACTGTTCAGCCTTGCATTGCATGCTCACAGAAGGACGGGAGCAGGACAGGTGGGGACAGGCCACCAGGGGGGCCTCAGGCCCTCTCTAAGGGGCTGTTGTATCCCATGTAGCTCCTGCGGGGGACCTTGTGTGAACTAAGCCCTGCATGGGTTCACCTTCAAATCTACAAGGCCTAGGGACCTGAGTCTTTAGACTCCAGGTTTTTAAGTGCCAGCCAACAGTTAAAAATCAGGCCAAATAAAATATCACTTTGAGTAAAATTGAAAGCCTGAGTGACTCTGCTGCATCCTGGATCCCGTGTGTGATATCTGTAATTAGAGAATATGTGCAATTTTCCCACTCAACATGTACTGAATATTTTCCGTGTTTGTGTAATCTGCTAAAAGCTATTTACAACAATTATATAACACTTGGGACATGTTGGGATTTGCCTTTCATTTTACTCTGGTAGATGCCAAGCTTGTTGGGTGGAGTCTCGGATACACCCCGGCCTGGTTCATTGTTTCAGTGGCCCCAGGATAAGCTGCCCAGAAATAGCAAATATGCCGCAGCTTCGAGGGCCTCAGAGACCTCAGGATACCAGTGCTGGGAAGACCATCATCGACCTGGCTTCCCGTCTGTCAGTATCAGCCAAGGAAACTCATATCTTGTCTCAGGTGGCAGTGCAAATGGAGGGTTACTCCATTAGGGTGAACGGATAGAAATGAAGTATATATGTATGTGCCTGTTTGCATGCATGTGTTTATGTCAATAACAGTTCTTTTTTTAATAAAAGATTAATTTTTATGTATATGTTCGTGTTTCCACCAGTGGCTACAGGACCCTGAAATTCCAGAAAAGGATGTCAGATTCCATGGAACTGGAGTTACAGATATTTGTGAATTGTGAGGTGGGTGCTGGGAATTAAACCCGTGTCCTTTGTAAGAGCATCATGCACTCCTAGCTGACAAGCCAACTCTCTAGCCCTCAACTCTTCGTTTTTGATTGAGAAGATCTCCATTTGGTCCACCGTGGGATAGTCCATCTGGGTATAAAATTCTGGCTGTACAGAGTGCTGTGAAGCCACATTGGAGAGATGGTGAAGCCAAGTCTGTTTCCAGTGTGTCTTGGAGGCATGACTATGTGCACAGTTGCACTCTCACAGAAGCCTGACACACCAGAGCAGTTCCATTCTCTGCAAAAATCCGCCCCCACTGACCTCAGTGGTCATGGCCCGTTCTCCAAGTTTCCCCATCTCACTTTGTCATTTGCAGAATGTCCTGTAGATGATGTCATGCAGCATGGAACTTTCCAGGCTCCTTGCCTTTGCCCAGCACAATTCATTTTGAGTCATTTAAAACACTGTGAGCTCTTCCTGTTTGCTGCTGACTGGTCCCTGGCCAGGACTGACTGCCATTTGTCCATTCACCCAGGGATAAGCCAGTTATTTCCATTTGTGTTTGTTGCCTTTCCATCACTGGGACCAAATGCTTGGCATAATTTAATAAAGAAAAAGTCAGGTGTGTTAAGTGCACCCCTGTTACCCCAGCACTCAGAAGGTAGAAGATCAGGAGTTCAAGGCCATTCTTGGTTGTGTAGTGAGTTTAAGACCAGCCCATGCAGGAGACCCTATCTTAGTCACTGTTCTATTGCTGTGAAGAAACACCATCACCACGGCAACTCTTACATGAGAAAGCATTCAATTGGAACTTGCTTACAGTTTCAGAGATTTAGTTCATTATTGTTATGGTGGGGAGCATGGCAGCATGCAGGCAGACATGGTGCTGGAGAAGTAGCTGAGAGGTCTACTTTCAGGTCTGCAGGCAGCAGGAGAAGAAAGCCACTGGCCCTGGCTTGGGTTTTTGAAACCTCAAAGCCCACCTCAGTGACACTCTTCCTCCAACAAGGCCATGCCCACTCTAACAAGGCCACACCTCCTAGTCCCTCTCAAGTAGTGCCACTCCCCGATGACTGAGCATTCACAGCCTCAGAGGGCTCAACCCACAGGTCCTTAGCCCTGTTGCTTTAGGCCAGTGGAGAAGAAGCACACTGTGGTGGGTAAGCCATGGTGGCAGAGAGGCCTGCTTACCTTGTGGCATCAGGAAGCAAAAAGGGACACTGGATGGGGTGGGGAGCCAGCACTACTATTGAGGCTCCACCTCCAATGACTTCACTGCACCCATTAAGCTCCAACTCCCAGTAGCATCACAGTCCAGGAACCACATTTTTAGTACATGGAGGTTAAGGTACAGTCTAGATCCAAACCATAGCTCCAGTTTGGGGCATTGTATATAGATTGGAAATATGAATTGGCAGGTGAATTTTGTGTGTGCATAGGTGTTCTTTTCTTTCCTCCTCCTCCTCCTCCTCCTCCTCCTCCTCCTCCTCCTTCTCTTTCTTCCTCTTCTTTTTCCTCCTCCTCCTCTTCCTCTTCTTCTTTTGAGATAGAGTTTCTCTGGGTAACAGCTCTGGCTGTTCTGGAACTCACTTTGTAAACCAGGCTGGCCTGGAACTCACAGAGATCCTCCTGCCTCTGCTTCCCAAGTGCTGGGATTAAAGGTGTGTACCACCACTGCCCGGCGAGGTGTTCTTTTCTTTAGGGGAAATACTCAGGGTGGGGGTGCTGAGCATTGTGACATGCATCAGCTGTGCATTCCCACCCTTAAGGCTGGTCAGGTTCAGCCGCTCTACATCCTTGTCTGCATTTAGTATTATCAGTAGTTGTAATTTTAGCTCCTCAGATAGACATACAGTGGCCTCTTGCCATTTTTTTTTTACGATTAAAAAGTTTTTAAATGTGTGTGTGTGTGTGTGTGTGTGTATGTGTGTGTGTGTGTGTAGGTATGTGCATGTGAAAGCAGGTACCTGAGCAGCACAGGAGAGGGTCAGATCCCCTGGAGCTGGAGTTACAGGTAGTTGTGAGCTACCTAACATGGATACTGGGAACCAAATTCAGGTCCTCTGCAAGAGCAGCAAATACTCTTGAACTACTAAGCCAACTCAGTTTATGACCTCTCATCACCCAGCAGCCACCCAGCAGCCCCGCTGTTCATCAGGTGCTCAGACTCCGCCCTCACAGCAGCCACCATCCACCCGCTCCTTTTACGCAGAGAGCAGCACCCCTGCTTTCTGCTGTCCCTGGCTGCAGTTCAATTCCCAGCTCCAGAGCTGGACCAGGAACTACCCTTGCACCCACCCTCTCCCTCCTCAGTCTCTTGTGTACACTGGGATGAGAACCTGTGCACTCCTGACTCAAGTGTGTAGTGCTGGAGGCTTCGCAGAGCCACCCTGGTCATGTGTCCTGGCAAGCTGCCGGAGTCTCCGACAGTGGCGTTCCACCACCCCAGCCCTCAGTGTGTTCCCTTATCGGCACCGTTCTCATCTAGACCCGATACACTACTTGGTGTGTGTTTATTTGTTTATTTTAAAGTTTCACCTGCTTTTCCAGATATGCAAAGATGGGAACTAGAATACAAAGGCAAGACATAAAAAGAGGGCGAGGACAGCGTCTGCTTCTAGAATATTCTTAAAGGGGATTAGGGAGTGACCTCCCAAAATCCTTCTCAAAAATCCAATTCCTGAGCCTCAGAATCTGACTGCATTTGGCAGTGAGGTCATTGGATGACACTACAAGGCGAGGTTGTCAACGGAAGGTTGGGTCCCCAATCCAGGGTGATGTCCTCAAAGAAGAGGGACATTGGTCACAGAGAAACAACGAGAAGGCTTGGTGACGATGGATGTAGACATCTGATTGATGTGGCCACAAGCCAAGGATTCCTGGCAAGACTGAGAGTTGGTTGAGACAGGAAGGAAGCTTCCCTAGAACCCAGGGAGCAAGCAGGGCTCTGCCATACCCACAGCCTCACTTCCTCTCTCCAGAGATGGGGGCACAGAAGAGAATATGTCTTTGTTGTTTAAGCCACCCAGACTGTGGCTGCAGTACTGAATTCGGGTCCTCAAGCTGGCCCTATGAGCATTTTGCCAACTAAACGGTCTCTCCAACTCTCCTCACCCTCAGGATAGCACAAGGTAGAGTGCCAGGCCGAGGCAAAGGTTGGCATGGTAGTCAAGCTACCCAGGCAGGGTCCCTGGATTTCCGGGAGCTCGCACCTTCACCCCCAAAGGCCTGTGACTGGCCAGACAGTCTAGCCTCATTGGCAAGTTCTAGGCCAGCGAGAGACCCAGTATTGATTATGGCCCTAGCCAGCTCACAGGCCTCTCAGTACAAAGGCATGGACTAGGTAGGGCACGGCCAGGTGTGCATACCACACAGCCCTTTGACTTCCTGCAGAGGTTCACAGGGCTCCATGTGCTACCCCCATCCCCACCTCGTGAGTTACTCAGGCCGTGGGACTACTTGGCCAAGCATATCTGGTACATAACAGTAGGCCTGTGACACACATCTGCCTGCTGGAACCTGGGCATGCAGGGCTGGTGTTCAAGACCTGTCTCACAAAAGCATGGTGTAAGTCTGGCATGGAGCTCAGAAAAGAGCCTGGGAATTGGGTCAGACCACGGCCTCCTGGGAAGCTGCTGTGGGAAGGGCGAGGGTGAGGCTGAGGAGAGAGCTCCCAGCCTGGTACAGCATGCTGCTGCACTGCCTCCGGTGTGGAGTTGCCTTTGCCCCAGAAAAAGTGGACCGAGCAGCTTCGGTCCCTTGCAGGAGTTTCCTGGAAGTCATTCTGATAGTTCTCAGGCCTTCTTGGAACTTGGGACAATAAATAGGAAGCAGGTTGTAGTGGGATGGTAGCCCTGGGGAGAGTAGGGTGGAGGGGTTGTTACTCAAAATAAAAAAAAGTCTCATAGTCTTGGGAGTGGCAGAATAATCCAGAATACTTCCTCAAAGCTCTCTCAGGTGGCTTGGGGAGATGGCTCAGTCCACACACGAAGTGTTGGATGTTGAAGCTGAGGACTTGTTTGATTCCCAGACATGATGGCATCCGCTTGTAATGCCAGCACCAGGGAGGCAGAGACAGACAGGTCCCTGCAGCTCACTAGCCAGACAGTCTACTCTTCCAGGCCTGTGAAAGACCCTGTCTCAAAAAGCAGCACACTGAGGGATGAAACACACACACACACACACACACACACACACACACACACACACACACACACACACGAGTCCCACAGGAGTCAGCCCCCAACCTCATGGATGCTCTTCAAGTTCACTAGCAGAACAGTGAGATCCATCTGAGGCAAGAAGTTGGCTCTTTAGGGAAATCACTCCTTCCTGCCCACAAGTGGACTTGCTTCTTGCACATTGAAGGGGAGGAAAACTCCTCCTTCCTGCCCACCTCCCCCCTTCATATTTAAATTTGTATTTCTTTAATTAAAATTTATTTATTTATTTGATTTTATGTATATGAGCATGTGTGTACCATGTACATGTGTACCATGTACATGTGTGCCGTGCCTGAGGAGGCAGAAGTGGCATCAGCCCCTGGCACTGGAGTTAGAGATGCCTGTGAGTGGCCGCGTGGGTGCTGAGAGCTGAAGTTGGGTCCAGGCAAGAGCAGCCAGTGCTCTTAACCGCTGAGCCCCACTCCAGCTCTAAGCTTTTATTTTGAAAAATAAGATGCAAAAGTTGTTAGGCTGTAAAAGTATCTGGTGATTCCTCAATTTTTCTGAACCACTGAGGAAAACTGTCTTTGGAGAAGCAGGGGTGTGTGCAAGCTGGTAATCCACGAACTCAGGGAGCAGAGACAAGAGGCTGCATGTTCAAGGCCAGCCAGGGCTACACAGGGAATTCCAGGACAGTGTGGCCTACACAGACAGACCTTGTGTTTCAGAGGGAGAAAGGGAGAGGGGAAGAGAAGGAGGGGGCAGAGAAATGGGCTTTTTAGGTGGCAAGCACATGGCAGACAGTTGTTCAGTGCTGTGTACCCCCTTCTGAGGACACCCCGCCCAGGGATGGGTGAATCCAACATCTTTTAAGTGTTTGGGTCCAGCAAAACTCAGCCACTGCCTGCCAAGTTCTTTTTCATTTCATTATTAAGCCCGGGTGTTTTCTAAGGCCCCTCAGCTTGCTTTGGGGTACTCAGCTGGTGACTAGGTGGCCCAGGCCCCTCCCTATTCCCCCCTTATAAACAGGAAGCTGGCTTCTGCCAGCGCTGAGTGAACTCGACCACGGAGAATTTCAAGAGTCCTCTCAGGGGGTCCAAACATCCTCTTTCCTGCCTTCGTGATCGGTGATAACTGGAAGGGAAAACCGGGACAGCCGCAGACCTGGCAAGGAGCTCACAGGAAGGTGCATGCCCCACCTGGTAGTCCAATGTCACGTGGGTTTCTGCTCTTGGAGCCAAAAGGTGACATGGAACTGTGTGCAAAATGGGATTTCTCCTGGTTTCTGCTCCAAGGGCTGAGCAGGTCCCAGGTTGCCTCTACCTCCCTGTGTGTCTGGACATTCTGTCTCTCTTCCTGTGCTCTGTGCACAGGGTTGGGATGACGTGGCTCCCAGTGTACCTCACTGCAGGCCATGTTGGCCCTCTGAGTCTCCGTTTTCTTGCCTGAATCATGAAGCTTCTGCTCCTGTGGTCTCTGCGATGAAATCCTAAGTGACTGTCCCACGAAGGAGACAAAGGGGGTGGTCAGATCACGGGCCCTGGCCACTGCCTCACCATCCTGAATGAAGTGTGCAGTTCTAAGATTCATTCTGTACCCTGATGTTTTCGAGTGTGTGTGTGTGTGTGTGTGTGTGTGTGTGTGTGTGTGTGTGTGTGCGCGCGCGCATACGTGCGCATTCATGTGCAGGTACACATCTGTGACCATCCATGTGGAGATCTGAGGTTAACCTGGGTGTCACTCCTCAGGTGCTGTCCACCTTGTTTTTGTTTTGAGACAGGCCTGGAACTTGATATGTAGACCAGGCTGACCTCTAACTCAGGTTGCCAGAGTCTGCCTCCAGGTGCTGGGATTAAAGGTATGCACCATTACCGTCTTGTTTTTTGAGATGACTTCTTTCACTGGCCTAGAATTTGACTATTAGGCCATGCTGGCTGACCAGAGAAGAGAGTCCCTGGGATCTGTGTGGCTCAGTCTCCCCCAGAGTAAGGATTACAAGTGCATTGACCATGCCTGGCTTTTTTCACAGGCTTTCTTGGTATTGAACTCAGGCCTTCATGCTTGTCTGGAGAGTACTTACCAACTGAATCATCTCCCCAGACCTTCTCGCCCCAAAATGTCAGCAGGGCAGGGTGCAGAGCAGAGGCAGGGCTTGGTACAGCAGATTCCTTTTTAGTCAAGCTTCCAGGTCAGGCCTGTGGGTCCCCTGGAGCTCTTCCCCTTGTAGAGGCTATGGGACCGGCTATTGCCTTTGGTGGCATAAAGTTTCCAAGGCCAGTGCCCTTGGGTACTAAGCTTCTTGGGCCTGCTACAGGGTTTGCAGTGGCATGGAGAACACAGTGGAGATCCTGAATAGTGTGTGTGTGTGTGTGTGTGTGTGTGTGTGTGTGTGTGTGTGTGTGTGTTGTGGTATGGGTCTAGGGAAGAGAGGGAGCGGATGAGAAGTCAGGGTGGGGCCCAGCCCCCTCTCTTGGGTCTCTGCAAAGCATTGCCTCATAAGAGTGGTATTTTTTCCTGCACACAGGCCAAGTGGGCTTGCCCAGGAGCCTGCCCGGGTCATCTGCAGGGAGAGTCTATGGGAATAAGAGACGCCCGCCCTGTACCCAGCAGCGCTTCCTGACAGAACTCAGCCCCCAGGGAATTCCCATGTTGCTGCCCAGGAGAGCTGGCCAGTGGGCAGCAGGCCTTCCTGCCAGGCCAAGGCCAGCGGAGAGTCCCGGAGTCTGCCTTCCTGTGCTTCCCCAGCTAGACAGACAGCATGGGCAAGCTGCTGTGAAGGGTAAGAAAGATGAAGGGGAGACTGGCCACTGAACATCTCTCTGGTCCCCTCTTCCCAGCCCATTTCCTGCTTCACACAGGCTGGCCTAGGCCTCTCAGTCCCTTTCCTGGAGTTCTGGTCAGGTGACACCCTCTGGGGCTTTTCTCTACAGGGAGAAGTTTACCCACTGTAGGCTGGTGCTCTGGGGAATCGGCCCTCAACAGGAGGCTAGCTGGGAGGTGGCCATGGGAGACAGAGCCCACGTCTTCATTTGCAACAGCCTGGCCAAGCAGGACTTCAGGACTTCAGGGTCAAGTTTTGCACACATAAATAAGTATGACTTTTTGAGTAGATAATGGCTGTATTGATTATACACCTATCATCTTGGCCACCTAGGAAGATGAGGCAGGAGGAATGTGTGAACCCAGAAGTTTGGGGTCAACTTGGACAACATATATATCAAGATCTCAATCTTTCTCTCTCTCTGCTGTGGGATGTCTTTCTGTACACTGTGAATATGTGTTGCTCTGATTGGTTGATAAATAAAGCTGTTAGGCCAGTGGTAAGGCAGAATAAGGTTAGGCGGTGCATTTGAGCTAGAGAGAGAAGAGAAGAGAGGAGAATGGGAGATGCTGGGAGCCGCTGCCGGGAGAAGCAAGATGTGAAAGTACTGGTAAGTCACGAAGCCATGTGGTAATGTGTAGATTAACAGAAATGGGCTGAGTTAAGTTGTAAGAGCTAGCTAGTGAGAAGCCCGAGCCATTAGGCCATGCAGTTTGTATGTAATATAAGCCTCTATGTGTTTACTTGGGTCCAAGCAGCTGCAGGACCAGGCAGAACACAGGAAAATATCTGACTACATCTCTCTCTCTCTCTCTCTCTCTCTCTCTCTCTCTCTCTCTCTCTCTCTCTCTCTCTCCCCCCCCCCCATATAGTCAGGTCTCCCCATAGCCCAGGTTGGCCTCACATTCACTAAGGCTAGCCTTGAATTCCTGTAGTTGAACTTGGCCTTGAATTCTTGATCTTCCTGCTTCCACCTCCCAAGTGCTGGGATGACAGGCTTGCTCCACCGTACCTGGCCTGAGACCTCATCTCCTAAAAGGTCTATAAACAGAAATGAAGTCACAGCCCCGTGAGACATCCCTCGTCCCACTGAGGTTGTGGGCATGACCCCCAAACGCTCTTTTGTCAAAATGAGCTGTATCACACATAGGTGTGCTGTCTTGGTTATGCTACTGCCTGAGGTTCCCTGGGCTTGTAGCTTCTGGGGTCACAGGTGGTCTGACATGGTTTCTTCTGGGCCAGTGTATCTTGGGGCAGGTAGAGCCAGAGGCACCCTGGGCCTGGCTTTGGTCCCCAGCCTCATCTCAGCAGGTGGCCTGTAGTCAAGGACAGTGAGACTTTGCTTTTTTTAGATTGCTGGTGAAAGTGAAAGTCTGGCCCCCAGGTCCAGGTCCACCTCTGGCTAGAAGCCAATGGGTCCCCACCCGAAGCCTCACCCACAGGCAGGCATCTTGGTGAGTTGGAATTTCCTGCTTGAGGCTGTGTCCAATCTCTCCTCCCCATCCAGTCCTTCTGCTGGTTCTGGGTTCCAAGAGGAAAAGACAGCTTGGATATGTTTGAGAACAGAAACCCAGCAGGCTAAAGGTACATTCGATTAAGCCATTGGGGTCCAACCCCAGGACCCACATGGTGGACGGAGAGAACTAATTTTCCCAAGTAGTCCTCTGTCCTCCATGCATGCCATAGGGTGTAGCATTTGCACATGTGTACATGCATACAATGAATACATGTTATTACAAATTTAAAAATTAGATGAGGAACTGAAGCATCTATTCAATAACCCTCCGCTCATTTCTCTTCAATACCTTCATCCATCCCTCTTTTCCTCTTCCCGTCTTCTTTCTTGCTCTGCATAGATGTCCTGTAGTGATTTCCTCAGAGATAAACCATTTGTCTTAGAGGGAAGTTCAATAAGAGACAGGATGTTCTAAGAGAAGGTGGAATATTCAATCCTGCAGAGAAGCTACTTAAGCTAAGGAAAAAAAAAAACAACTCAAAAGCTTTAGGAAGTCCCTGAAACTGACCAGAATCACTAGGTTCCTCCTTCCCCAAGTGTATATAAGCAACAGGGACTGTTTGAGAGACACTCTCAGACTATCTAAGCTACATCCAAGAAGTAGAGACCAGACTAGCTGCCTGGAAAGGCTCAGATCAACTGAGCCACTTGGAAAGGACAGTCTCCAATCTATTAAGCTGCCTGTAGGCTGTGCAGTGAGCTCCAGGTTTCCAGCTTTTGTGAGCTGCCACCCATGCTGGGGTGGGTTTCAGCGATGCAGTTGTCTTTGAGTCATTTCTGGTCCTGTAAGTAACCCCAATAAAATTACTAGTTCACTAAAGTGGACTTTGGTGATATCTGTTCTTTGGTCTATTGTCCTTTCTCTGTTTGGGGTGAATAGACATTTATGTCGTGTCTTCACAGGAAAAGTGTGACACAACATATGCTATTTAATGTTCAGCTCTAGTGGCTTTGAGTCCAGTGTGGAGAGTCCGCTGACTGGATTCCCATCTTGTAAACAGCACCTTCTCTCTGTGTCTTTACATGGAGAGAGGGAGACATGGAAACATTCCCCCACATCTTGTCTTTTGGTTCCAGGACCCCATCTAACCCCAGTTACCGCTCGAGGGACTGTCTCTAACACCTGTCACATGAGGGCTTAGGATGACACATGAATGCTCAGGTAGGTGACACAGCCCATGTCAGGGCTTTGAAGTGAGCCAGGGCAGGGCCTGACTTAGCTTCTACAAGTTCCTGGAGGCCGTTAGTAGAGTTGGGTGTGGCTGGCAGCTGCAGGTGGAGACTGTGGACTCACCTGGCAGAGACTGGCTGGAAGGGAGCCATTGAAGAGGGCATGCTGGCCATAAGATGAGTACTTTGGACTGCAGAGGTAAGGAAGTAGCATTGGGGGAACTGCAGAGCATGGGGTGAAGGGTCAGGAAGTGGCCCCAAATGTCACAGAAGAGGACAGTCTTGTGTCTAGCAGGAGCAGATCTGTTGCTGGCTGGGACATTTGACATCTTCTGTAGAATATGACCCAGAGCAGCAACGTCCATTCTGGAGTTGTTCTGAAATGGCTCATTTTCATTGTATAGTTTCAAGTGATTGGATACGTTCTTACATAACTGAGAAGGATGGGTTTTATAAATGTGTGGCTACATCTCCATTATCTGTACTATAAAGGGAAAAATGGCTGTTTCTCACTCTACAGCTGTGTGTGTGTATTTGTGTGTGTTTGTATGTGCGTGTGTATGTGTGTATGTATGTGTTTGTGTGTATGTATGTTTGTATGTGTGTATGTTTGTGTGTATGTATGTGTGTATGTATGTTTTTTGTGTGTATGTGTGTATGTATGTTTGTATGTGTGTATATGTATGTATATGTGTGTGCATGTGTACACGCATACATATAGGCATATATGAGCGCGGGGCGCGGAGGTCAGTCAGATGTCTTCCTCAATCTCTCTTTACTGTTTTATTTTTTGAGACAGAGTATCTCATTGAACTTGGAGCTCAGCAGTTGGCTATGCTGGGTGCCCAGTGATCCTCCAGGATATTCTATCTCTGCCCCACAGGTGTGCCGCCACATCCAGCCCTTACGTGGGTGCTGAGATCCGAACTCAGGTCCTCATGCTCGTGCGGCGAGCTCTTTACTGACCAAGCCCTCTCCCTAGCCCGTCTCATGGGTTTTATTATACCTTCCCATCTTGCCCACATCTAGTTGCCCAGCTAGGTGGGATGAAGCACAGGTGGTTGGGCCCATCATCCACCTCCAAAACTTCTCATCTTCCCAGATGGAAATTCTGTTCCATGAAACATTGGCTCCCAGTGCCTGCCAGCCCCTGCCACCCCATCCTGATGTCTGTCTCTGTAGGTCTCATGACCCTAGGGACCTCCTATGTGGAAGGCCCCAGCTCGTGTCTCCTTGTGCCTGGCTTATTTCACTCACCCCAGTGTCCTCAATCCTCCCAGCTCCTCCACATAGCAGGAGTCATTTTTCAAGGAGCTCTATAGGGTCTCCACCTACGGCAGTTGTGAAGGGAACTGGGGAGGGAGCTCCTCCCACCCACACCGGCCTCCTTGTGGTCCCTGGCTCTGGAAACTCAGTCCCACAGGAAGTGGACAGGCAGGTCAACAGGTTAACAGTAGAGAAAAGGCCTTCATGGTACCCTGCTCCCACAGGTAACTCAGATCTCTGACAAGCACGCACAAAGCCAGGCCATTGGCCCGCAAGTGATCTGCATGTCCCTTGGGTCAGGTCTCTGACAACTTGCCTTTGGACATCAGAGCCAAGGCAGTGGCCCAGGCCCAGGGGAATGGTTCCATCCCAGACAGGTTCATGAAAGGGAGGTTCTACCCCCATCACAGCCTACAGACAGCCTGGCAGGCCGTGTGCCATGGGGCTCTTTCATGGCGTTCGTGTACCTGGCAGAATGTAGGCTCATGTGACTCTGTGCAGCAATAGACCGGCATCCATTCTGGCAGGTGCTACCTGGGAATCTGAACTGAGGCAGCAGCCACATGTCAGAGGGTAGCCAAAACCAGGTTGTCGGCTATCACCAGCTCCCCAGTCCTGCCATGCTTTTGTGTGGGGTGCCTGGGAGGGTACAAGCTGGTCTGGCCATTCTACATTCTCACCCTGGGTCTCCGGGGCTACAAGGTGTTGTTCGAATCTTAAACAGTGTTATTAATAAAAAAAACCTGGAGCCAGATATTGAGCTGAAAGATCAGAGAAGCAGAGCAAGCCACAGCCAACCTCACCCCACCAACTCCTCAGCTGATCTTATTTCCACGAATCCTCAGACTGAAAGCCTCTGAGTCCTCACTCAAAAGGGTCTCAGCTGAACTGATTTAGTTCCTGTTTCCTCACGACTTTTATACCTTTCTCTGCCCAACCATGTCACTTCCTGGGATTAAAGGCATGTGTGCTTCCCAGTACTGGGATTAAAGGTGTGTGCCACCACTGCCTGGCTTTGTTTCCAGTGTGGCCTGAACTCACAGAGATCCACAGGATCTCTGCCTCCTGAGTGATAGGATTAAGGGTGTGTGCCACCACTGTCTGGCCTCTATGTTTAATCTAGTGGCTGGCTCTGTCCTCTGATCCCCAGGCAAGTTTTTTAGGGTACACAATATATCACCACAGCAAGGGCTCTGGGAGAGAGCAAAAGGAAAGAAGAAGACACGGAGGACTCAGAGGCAGGTATAGCCTCTCAGAGTTTAATAAGAGCCCAAGAAAAACCAGGGGTGTGGGCGCTGGGGACCCGACTTCTGTTTTGGCTTTTCTTTGGCTCTTTTAAAAAAAATTAGTAGGCTTAATTAGGCATGATGGCACACATTTTTAATCCCAGTACTTGGATATTTGTGAGTTCGAGGCCAGCCTGATCTACAATAGCAAGTTCCAGGACAGCCAGGGCTACATAGTGAATCCTTGGCTCAATATAAAACAAAAAAAGAAATAAATGTCTAAATATAAAAGTCAAATAAAATTAATAGACTTTACTTTTGGAAGCAAGTTTATTTTGTTTTGTTTTTAAAACTAGTATACAAAGTGTTATGCATTTCAATGGTTTCTTTCTTCTTTCTTTCTTTTAAAATGGTGTTTTCAAGCAAAGTGTCTAATAATTGGCTCCTTCCCTCATCCCCTCCTTTCCTTTCTTATATTTGCCACCCTAGCCTTCTTTCAACAAAGAGTTGTGTTTTCTCTTCTTGAAACAGGTTCTGTTCTGAAACTCACTCTGTAGGCCAAGCTGGCCTCAAACTCCCAGAGATCCGCCTGGCTCTGCCTCCCGAGTGCTGGGACTAAAGGCGTGCACCACCAAGCCTGACTTTGCAAGCAGTTTTAACCCAAAAGAAATATTAAGTAGAAGGCTGGGCATATGGCTCAGTGGATAGGGTGCTCGAATTAGCACACACGCAGTCCTGGGTTCGGTCCCCAGCTCTGCAAAACCAGGCACGGAATAATAGCAGCAGTGGGGAGGTAGAGGAAGAAGGATCAGAAGTTCAAGACCGTCCTCCACATTTGCACTGTCTGCTGGGACTACAGTCTCTACACCCTTCCCCTTTTGAAGGACATTTGTGTGTCCTTCACCTTCTACTCGGGTGACTGAGTCAGGCTGCTGTGGCTGGGCATGGGCAGGTCTTAGTGTCCGTGTGAATTTTCATCTCCTTTGGCTGAATACCATGGAGTGGCTTTGTGGGGATGTGTGCGACAGGGCCCGGCAGTTATGAAAGAAAGCATTTGCAAAGGACAACAGTTTAAAACATTGGACCCTGTTTCCCTAGCAGGTCACTCCCGACCTGAGGGAGTCTAGACACCCCTCAGCTCCAACCATCCCTTTCTGACCCCTCCACTCTCCCCTGCTCCTTCCTACCACAGAGCTTAATGCAGGTGTCAGCCACACCCACAGGCTTGGCTGGGGCTCCTCGCAGACGAAGATGGTGACTGGGTGGGTAGGGGCAGGTTAGAAAGGAGAGCTGGTTCCAGGCACCCTCCGTGGGACAGGAAAAAGAAACCCACAGCATAAGCTCTGGTGATGGGTGAGCTGAGGGACTCCCGGGGAGCTGTGTGGACAAACTGCAGACTCGATCCCTGACAGTGAGCACCCGGAAGGAAGTCAGTCTCCACACAGGTTTCTCCTCTCACAGCTGTACAGGGACAGCTCCAGGGGCCTGTGCAGGGGTTGAGGCAGAGAGCCCACGCTTGAGGACCGTGGGCAGGAAGGGCCCCCTCCTTGAGCTTCCTTCTTCCAGAACATTCTGTTTTCCTGCCCCAGTCCCTGGCTTTGAACTTGAGCCGTCATCCCTTGTATTCCCTCCTGGGGTCCCCTACTGGTCCTAGGACACCCTCACTTTTCAAGGAGCTCAGGCTGGGATCCCGCCTCTGCCCCTACCTCTTTTCCGGCTCTCTCACATCCCAGGAGGTGGCTGTGACGCCAGAGCTCCCTTCTCACTACCTCCTTATCCCAGTACCCAGTCCTCCATGCCCACAGCCCCTTCCTGTTAACCGAAGTCCCCTCAGTGCCCTCGGGAACACCTTCGACTCTGAGCTTAGACACGGCTGGAGGAGAAGAATGGAGCAGACCATTGCTCATCAGGACTTCCCTCTGCTCTCAGCTCCCCAAGCCCACCCCTAACCTCTGTGTGGTGACCCTTCCTCCCATGATGCCTTGCTGCGGTGGCTCACCCTCTGCGCCCATCTGCTTAAACACACTTCACTTCTGAAACTTCTTTTGGTCTCCCTGTTTGCCTGATAAGATTTGCCCAGCTCCGGCTCCTTCACAGTCTCCCTGCCCTTTCTGCGTTCTCCAGGCCAAGGTGAACCTTGGTGAGGTCCCTGCACCCACCTCGCCTCTCCTAGTGACCTTCCCACGGCTGATGTGTAATGGGAAAGGGGGAGCCAGATAATGGGGCAATTCCACGGAGTCCACTTGAAGGCCAAATGAATTTATTCAGGGTTTAATTCACAACAAGAATAATTGAGTTGGTTGCTGAATCCAGGAGGGGTGGGGCACGGTCCAACGCGGTTCTCAGAGGAGCTCTGCCTTGCAGCATCAGCATCCAAGAGGTAGCAAAGGGAAAGTGAGCGGGTACTCCTCCCAGGTCTTAAGGAATCCTCATCTGGGCCACGCCCCGGGCGTGGGGGCAGGTACCTAGCAGTTACCTGCTGCCTCACTGGGAGCAGTGTTTCAGGATAAAGCACAGACAACCACCCCTACAGAGGCAGGGGTCAGTCCTTGCCCACATTTTTTTTTTCTAGACAGGGTTTCTCTGTGTAGCTTTGCGTCTTTCCTGGAACTCATTTGGTAGCCCAGGCTGGCCTCGAACTCACAGAGATCCGCCTGCCTCTGCCTCCCGAGTGCTGGGATTAAAGGCATGCACCACCACCGCCCGGCCTTGCCCACATTTTGTCTGGCTGGGAGATGGTTTCCAAGATGTTCCTTCTTCCATGTCCCTGGGACCCCTTTCACACCTCCTCGGGATGAGAATTCGCCATCTGGAGTTTTCTGTGTCATTTCAGGCCAGTGGCTTCATGGGACTGTAAGGTCCTTGGAGGTCAGGGTGCCATTGCCCTGTCCATCTTTGTGCTCAGACAGACTTGACTTGTAGGCTTGGTCCTGTCCCTTGCTAGCTGTGACTTGTTTAAACTCCTTTGCTGGGTTTTTATATTTTATCTCTGTTGCCATATATGGTTCTGAGAGTGGTACCCAACTACAAGAAAGTAAGAGGGTGCAGACAGAGCCCAGGGTGGTACCTGCTAGGTGTCTGGGAGGCAGTAGAGACAGATGGGGGCTCTCACCAGCTTTCTAGCCTACAGGGAGAGGCTCTCAGGCTCCGGCCCTGCCTGTGAGAGGAAGGGCACCTTTGGTTGGTTGGTTGGTTTGCTTTTTTGTTTTGGAAACAGGATCTCAGGTAGCCCAGGCTGTCCTCAAACTCACCATGTGGCTGAGGATGACTTTAGCTTTCGATCCTCCTGCCTCTACTTCCCCAGAGCTGAGATCCCAGACTTGTGTACCATGATGGCTAGCTCTCTTTGTTTACCCAGTCTCTTGTTTGTTTTCAACTCCTACATCATCCCATTAGGGAGGCACCAAGAAGACAGAAAAACAAAGTGAATTTGATACAAGGTCCTTTCAAGTGGGCCATGGGCCGCTGCAGCCTCAGGAGAGAGGCTGCCTTCTGATCTGCTTCCAGCCTGTGGGTGCCCCTGGGTCTCTGCGGAGCATTTTCAAAGATCCTTTCCCTTCGCTTTCTCATCCTCACCACATCAGGGAAAGGCTGCCCGGGCTTCAAAGTTCCAGCCCCATTCTGAAATTGGAAACATGTGCGTTTTGCAAAGTATCAATTTAGCAGAGAGTTGGGTCTGCCTGGATGGCTGGTGGCTGCTGAGTGCCTGTTCAGGAATGCTACTCGACCCAGAGCCAAGATGTCCCCGATTCAAGTCCCGGCCTTGGTGCAGAGAAGCTGAGTGTGTTAGTTGTTCTTGCTGCTGTAACAAAACGCCTGACAGAAGCAGCTTACCAAGGGAAGATTTGTCTTGGCTCAGCCTGGGGGCGCAGTGCATCATGGTGGGGAGGCAGAGTGGTAGGCGAAAGAGGAAGCTGCTCACCTCCATTTGAGGTCAGGAAGCAGAGCGATGCACATTGTGCTCAGCTTGCTCTCTCCTTTTCATTCCGTCTGGGACCCCTGCCCGTGGCATGGTGCCCCCCACCTTCAGGGTGTGTCTTCCTACCTCAGTTAACCTAGTCTAGTTTCATCTTCACAGACATGCCCAGAGATGTGGTTGATTCTAGACTGTCAGCTGGACAGTCTATATTAACTATCACTCCAGTGACTCCAAATGAGTCCCGGCCCTTCCTAGGTTCAGCAGCGGTCTGAAGTCACCTGGGAATCAATGGTATGGATGAGACGTGGAAGAGTTTCCAAGGTCAGAGCTTGGGACAGTGGGTGGAGGGCTCACTGAATGGTACCGAGCCAGCTCTGGAGCAGAGACAGGAACTGGAAGCAGATCTTGTGTGTGTGTGTGTGTGTGTGTGTGTGTGTGTGTAGGGTTGGCCGGGGGAGGGGGAGAGGTGAGCTCTCATCAGTTATAGGAGACAGAACCACCAACTCCAGGTGGCTCTCAGCTGGACAGCCTGTGGCAGATGGGTTTCAGGGCTCTGTCCTCAGGGTCCTTACGCTGCTGGTCCCTTTGTGTTGGCACTATCACCAGGATAGATTGCCTCATGGCCACACAGCAACTGCAAGAGTTCCAGGCATTGTCTCACACCCCCTCACTGGCCAGAGAAAGAAGATTTTTTAAAAATAACTTTATTTTTTAGTTCATGTGCATTGGTGTTTTGCCTGCGTGTTTGTCTGTGTGAGGGCGTCACGTCTTGGAGTTACAGACAGTGGCAAGTTGTCATGTGGGTGCTGGGAATTGAACCTGCGTCCACTGGAAGAACAGCTGGTGGTCTTAACTGCTGAGCCATCTTTCCAGCCCTGAAAGAAGGAGATCTTAACTGAAGACTTGATCCTCATTCTGGTCGGACCAGCATGGGAGATTTGAGCCTGTCTGGCTTCCACCAATCCCACCTCGTGCCTGGAACAAGGTCTGTGTGACCCCTCCTCTGTCCTCATAGCAGCCTTCTGAGGTAGACCAGGACCCCTTAGCAGCTCAGGAAGCCGAGACACAGTGAAGCCCGTGAATGTATGACCAATTGCCAGGACTCCTGCTTGCCTGAGCATAAGTAGACTAGCTCAGCCTTTGATTCCAAGGAGGCAGTGAAGCATGGAGGGTGGACTGGAATGTTCTAGAATCAGGGCTATGAGTTATGCCAACCATGGAGTCCTTATAGATAATGGGCATCTTGGTGTGTGGGGATCAACGAGCCTGAATTTGGGGTCTTCAGACCCCACTATGACTTTTGGAGCCCCATTTAAAAAGGGGTGACCATAGCCAGGAAGTCCTCGTGAATAGAGAGGCCACTGTACCTCTCAGACCTTCCCCCTGGAGGGACAAAGCTGAGGGATGTCTGTCCCCCGACACATAACTGTCACTAGCATCAACCAACAGGACGTTTGCTTCATTAAATCAGAGAGAGGGGACTGGGAAGAGGGAGGCACAGAGGAAGGGTAACTGGCCCAGCTCCCTGCCCAGCACCACCACAGGAGGCTGGTGACCCGAGGCTTGAGGGACAGGCTGTCTTAGCCCCATGCTGATCGGGCACCCGGGATCCCAGACAGTGAAGGCAGCAGCCACAGAAATGCACCCCTGTGGAAATGATGTCAGCAGAAGAAAGAGGATTTGAAACACACGGACCAGATGTCACATCCTCGTTCCGTTTCTGTCGCTGTGACAAAATACTCTGGAAAAGGCAACTCGGGGCAGGAAGGGGTTATTGTACCCACACTTCCAGGTTACAGCCCCATCGTGAGAGTAAAGTCACGGAGGCAGGAGCTTGAGACATCTGGTCATATGATACCCACAGCCAAGAGCAGATTGCATCTGTGTTACCTGTGTCCATCTAGCTTCCTCCTGTCTTATGCAGCTCCAGACTCTGTGCCTAGGGAATGGTGCCACCCACAAATGGGCTGGGTTTTCTCATAATAACCAACAGTCAAGGCAGTCCCTCATAGACATGCTCATGAGTCAGCTTGATCTAGATAATCCTCATTGTGACTTTCTTCCCAGGTGATTCTGGATTGTGGCCAATTTGCATTTAAAACTAACCATCATGTGCATACACACACATGTATGCACATGCATGCAGCCCATGTGCATTCATACACGCGCAAACATGCATGCTTATGACAAATCAGAGGCAGGTGAAAGATTTCCCCAGAATCCAGAAGCAAAGGACCAGAAGACATATCCAATTGTTTTAGCATCCACTACAGAACATGCAAGAGGGTGAGAAGAACGAACACATGAAGGCAGGAGGGGAGATGTTAGGGCGACTTCTCTGGTGGGTGTGGTGGGAGAGTGGAGAGATCCCCAGAGAGCAGTAGAGGACCACAGCTGAGTTGAAAATGCTGTCCATGCAGGGTATGCAACATGATAGAAATCCTGACGGGCAGCTTGATGGGACTGAGACAGCCTTGGCAACAGTGGGCAGAGACAAGTGGGTACACCTCTCACTGAGGACTCTAATCTGATGGCATTAGTAGGATGTGGAGGTAGGTGGCAGACCCTTGTCTTTAAAAGCCCCTGATGTCAGTGTTGCTCAAACGATTGATCTGTAAACTCCGGTCTCTTTCTTAGACTTCCCCAGCAAATTTACCTATGAATGATGTCCATGTGATGGTTTGAATGGTCATTGTCCCTCATAGGCTCTGGCATTTGACTACTTGGTCCCCAGTTGATGGCTGTTTGAGGATGCTTTAAGAGGTGTGGACTTTATTGGAGGAAGTACATCACCGAGGGCAGGTGTTGAGGTTCCAAAGTCACCCACTATTCCTAGTTCACCCTCTCTGCTTCCTGCTCACAGCTTGAGACGTTCCAGCTGTCATGTCTTCCTCCTGTGGCCATGCTGTGTGCACCCTAGAACCATAAGCCCAAACAAACCCTTCCTCCTATGAGTTGCCTTGGTCATGGCTTTTTACCATCGTGATAGTAAAGTAACTAGTACAGACAGCTACGTTTTCTAATTAGTGACAAGTGCAGAGGGTTGTCATGGCCATCTGACCCCAGCTGATCCCCTCAGCAGGTCCACGTGGATACCCCCAGGTAGCTGCACCTACCAGCATCTGAGGGGTGGTATAGTTGTTTGTTTTTTTACTATGTGGGGGCCCACCACCCAGCTCCCAGCTCCCAAATAAATACATGGAGGCTTAGTCTTGCTTATGAATGCCTAGCCTTAGCTTGGCTTGCTTCTAGCTAGCTTTTCTAACTTAAAATACTCATTTCTCTTTAACTACATTTTGCCTTTGGGCTCCCCCCCGCCCCATAAGGTTTCTCTGTGTAGCTTTGCGCCTTTCCTGAATCTAGCTCTGTAGACCAGGCTGGCTTCGAACTCACAGAGATCTGCCTGGCTCTGCCTCCCGAGTGCTGGGATTAAAGGCGTGCACCACCACCGCCTAGCTGCCTTTGGGCTTTTTACCATTCTTTATTCTATGTATTTTTCTTTCTTACTCTATAGCTGGCTGTGTGGTTGTGTGGCTGTGTGGCTGGCCCCTGGCATCTTCCTTGCCTCCTTTTTTTGTTCTTCACTCTTCTTCTTCCTCACAAGCCTAGATTTCCCCTCCTATTTATTCTCTCTGCCTGGCAGCCCCGCCTATCCTTTCTCCTGCTTTGCTATTGGCTGTTCAGCTCTTTATTAGACCAATCAGGTGTTTTAGGCAGGCAAAGTAACACAGCTTCACCGAATTAAACAAATGCAACATAAAAGAATGAAACACATCTTTGCATCATTAAACAAATATTCCACAGTATAAGCGAATGTAACACATCTTCAACTAATATTCCACAAGAGGGTGGGCACCTGCGAGGGCTGCTTGGCTGTCAGGTGTTGCTTCAGGTGGTAAAGTAGAGCTGGGTGGGTCATCACACTTTGGCAGTTCTCTGACCGCTTAGATGTAATGGTAGGTCTTTCTTGTTAGCAGAATGAGCTCTACTCTGGAAAATTCCCCGGGGTTCTGGTGCTTTCCATGTTTGTAGGGGATTTTGGAGTGCTTGGGAACCAGGCCCATCCTACCTCAGTGCTGTCTCTGGTAGCCAACATCAACAGTGTCCTTAGGGTCGATGGATATGTGCATTGATCTGAACCTCTCTGGCACATAGAGATTCATTGAGTAGATCCTGGTGCCCTGGCTTTGCTGGGTGACCAGGAATTATCTCATTTATCAGGCTGAGGACATGACCTGAGTAGGGCATGGGGTTCCCTCACAAACCCTCAAATCTAATATATTCACCTAAACGGTCATATCTATACACTCCCTCGTCCCTCCATCCAGCTGCCCTTCCAGATCCTCCCTTTTAATCCCTTATGTTTAACCTCATCCATTCATCCTCCCCATCGCTGCCCTTGGTGTGTGTGTGTGTGTGTGTGTGTGTGTGTGTGTGTGTGTGTGTTTATACCCATGTGTGCAAGAAGGTCAGAGGTCAATTGTGGTGGTTTGAATGAAATTGGCCCTCATAGTCCCATAAAGAGTGGCACTATTAGGAGGTGTGGCCTTGTTGGAAGAAGTGTGTCACTGGGGGTGGGCTTTGAGGTCTCAGATGCTCCAGCCAGGGCCAGTATCACTCTCTCTTCCTGCTGCCTGAGGATCTGGATGTAGAACGCTCAGCTACCTCTCCAGCACCATGTCTGCCTGCATGCAGCCATGCTTCCCACCATGACAACGATGGACTTACACTTCTGAACTCTAAGCCAGCCCCAATTAAAAGTTGGTGTGGTCAATTAAAACTGGTGTGGTCATGGTGTCTCTTCACTGCAATAGAAACCCAACTAAGACATCAATCATGGGTTTCTTCCTCAGTCACTCTCCACCTCATTTTTTTTGAAACAAGGTCTCTCTCTGAACCTGGAGCCCACCAAATCAGTTAGACTCATTGGACAGTGAGCCCCAGGAACGCATCCACCTCCAACTCCCTAGCACTGGGATTGTGGGTGCACACTGCCGTACCTGCCTTTCATGTGGGAGCTGGGGATCCCAACTCAGGCCCCCATGTTTGTGTAGGAAGCACTTCACCAACTGAGCGTCTCCCCAGCCCAATGGGTAAAAACTTCTCCTTTCCTACCCATTTTCTTCTGCTTATCTGTAGCCTTCCTGTCTCCCCTCCACTCCCTGCTCAAGGGGTCACACTGTGGATAGTTGCTCTTCCGCTAGGGCATGTGTGGATTTCTGTTCTTTGATGAAAGGTGTGGCTCCGAGGTGAGAGGGAACAGAGTGGGCCTGGTTCTCCTCTACCTGGGTCTGCCTTAGCACTGCCAATATGGACCCTTGGGATTGAGACCCCAGGCCTGGGTGTGGCGTGTCAGTTAGCCTGAGACCCCAGTTGACTCCACACACTCAAAGCAGCCTGCTTGTAACGAAGCTGTTCCAACCTCACTGTTCTTTGGGAAAAGATGGCTGCCCTGTGGTCTCCCTTCTGGGACAGCTGCCCTCCTCCCTATCCAGAGACAGGGTCCGGCCCCTGGAGTTGTGATCCTCCTCACCCATGAGATGGCCCTGCTCTGAGGCTGTGCCACAAGCCTGGTGGACGGGCACCATCCTGCAGCCTGTAGCGGGGCCTGCACAATAGCTGCTCTCTCTTTGCCAGCCTGGTCCCTGTGAACAGGGCTCTGTTGATGCCCGGCTGCTCTCACTCCCAAAGAATTCAAAGAACGGCTCCGTGTGTGTGCAGCCTGGGACTCTTGGGCAGCTGCCTAGAGTAGGGCCTTGGGAGGCAGGGAGTGCTGCCCCTGGTCACTGGGCTGTCACACCCATGGGAATCTGGACTGGGGTTGGCGATGGCAGGGGGTGGGGGGTGGGGCTAAGAGTCAAGAGGAAGTGAAGAAGGCGCAGGCCTACTAGCAACTCCATAGCTGCCTGACATCAGAGTTGGCGGGGTGGGTGGTGAGGGGGGGGTGCTGCCCTACCGGGCCAAGTAGACCATCTCCATAGGCTGCATTGTGGGAGCAGAGTCGGGAGGGTTCCTGATCAGCACAGGCTTCTTGTCCTCAGCCTAGCCATGGCCACGGTGATGTGTAGGATGGGCCTCCTGCTTCTCAGCCTTGGCACGCTCAGCGAGCCTCAGCAGCTGAAGGAACTTATCCAGAGTACATGGTGCTCTGCTGAAGTCAAGGCATCCGGAGCCGTAGGGCTGTCCTGGGCCCCAGACTACATGTGGGCACATTCCAGCTTCTGCCATCCAAAACTATCAACAGCCCCATCATGCACCTCAGGGAACAGGGAATGGCAGTCACCCAGTTGGAAGTGCCGTGTCCTGTGAACCCAGAGAGGCTGCACAGTGTCATGCATCAAGGTACAATGTGAGACCCACACACTCTATCCCTGCTTTGGGGCTTGCTGAGTTAGCTCCAGTGAACGAGGACCGTGTTACCTGTGGCTCCTGCTCAGCTGGGCAGGCCCTCCTTTGCTGGCTCTCAGATGCTGAGTTGCCCCAGGCTCAGTCTGAACTCCTGAGCACTGTGCTGGGAGCCACATGGGAGTCCGTAGTTCCACAGGCCTCTACAAGCCCCTTGTCCATGGCTTTGGTCTAGACCCTGACGTGATAGAAGAGGTTGATGATGGCAGGTCCTGGTGTCCAGCTGAGGGCCACACATTGGGGACAGACAGACCAGACAAACTCACCCACTGCGCTCTGCCTTCATCCCAGACCCAAGGGACCCTGGAAGCAGAGTGCAGTGTCCCATGGAGCTCAGGAAGTTTGGCACACATAGGATTCCATCAGTGTGGCCCACAAGCCCAGGTGCTGCCACTCAGACTGGCCCAAGCTGTCTGGGAGACAGAGCCGAAACTGAGTCCTGCTCTCCCAGGGTTACCATAGCAGTATGTAGGACTCCTAATACAAAGCTTCCTGAAGTGGCAGGTGGCCTGCAGGGGCCCAGGAACTTTAAGAAATACTTTCATAAATATCTGCAGAGAAAGGGCTGCAGCCCTAACTCTGAGCTATTAGCCATTGACGGTGGGTTAAGGGTCTTCCCCTCCCCCACCAGGTTTGACCTCTTTCCCTTGATTGGACCTATTTTGCATTCTATTTCCACATCCACATTTAGCCAGTTAGGGTCCAGCTGACACTAGCTGGTGTCTTCTGAATTTGGGCTGTCAGGACTCTGGGGATGGAGGAACCTGTCTGGTAGGGAGCTAGTTGAGCCAGTCTCCAGGATGTTGCCGGCGACTGCCGGCTGACAGCATGCCATGCTTCAGCAGCAGATGGGAATTGGTTCCATGGCAGGTTCCTGCTAATCGCTTTAGAAGCCTGCTCCAGATGCCTGCAGGAGCTGTGGTACTCCTCAGAGCTGCAGACCTTCTTGAAAGGGGTGACTCCTGGTTGGCACCCTGAAGCTGTTGAGGGCTTTGAGCTAACGCTTCCCAGCACTGTATTGGCTCTCGCTGGCATCGCATCACACCAATGCTGAGAGTTCACACCAGGTTCATTTAAATCCCACACAGCCTTCTGTTTGAAGCTGTGCTGTCCCATTTAAGGTTGTTGAGTCTGAACTGAAAATAAAGTGCCCCCTGTTTGTGCTCTTCACTGGATGCTCTGCACACTCCATTCTTGGAAGAAGGTAGGACTGGAACCTGGGTGGGGGCTTAAGATCATCTCTACCGACCACCTGACCATCATTCTAGAATGTTCCATTGCTGACCCACCTTCCCTTTAGACATGCATGCAGTTGTGAACATCCACAGTGTTGGCTTGTTCAGCATATGTCGAAGCTTCTGTGGCCACAGCACCCCAATTTCCATGAAGGTGGCCTTGCCTAAGTTCAGTGGAGCTCGCTGAACCTCTGCTTGGAAGTGGATGCCTGCCACCAGCCATCACAACCGGAGCCAGGAAGTAGCAACCAAGGCTAAGACTCACACTCTTGGGAGTGAAAGGGCCCTGGCTGTTTGGACCTAAGGGGAATGACCCCATCTCAGGGAAGAGGAGAGAATCAGGGAGTTCTGGAACCTGCTATCCCTGAAGCTTTGGTGAGGTATCTCCTCTGGGCCCGAGGCAATTTGGGCTGGCTCTGTCACTTGAAGCCAGATTCCAGTAGTGCCTGGGTTTTCCTCCACTTCCTTCCCCCAACACCCCATTATTCACAGAGGCACTTAAACACTGGCTGGTGCTGGCACTGAGTTCAGAGATGCTGGGTCTGGGGCTTGAGTCCACATCCTTCCTGCCTCAATTTCCTCCACCGGCAGATGGGCCCCGGGTCAGTAGGACCTATCTTCTCTCCTGCTGGGTGCTCACAGTAGATAGCTTTGGGTCCTCTGGAGACCCAGGAAAGGTGCCTGGTGGTGGCACAGGGCATAACCGGCTGACTTTGCAAGCACCTGGTATTGTAGTCAGATGGGCAGAGACACCTTAGTATGTAGGAAAGGCACACAGACCTAGCTGGTCCCAGCCAGTCCCACAGGGTACAAGACCGAGGTTATTTCCAGGGTGTGGGAGATCCTTGAGCAGCCTGTGTATGTGTTTACCCACAGGTGTGTGTGTGTGTGTGTGTGTGTGTGTGTGTCTGAGGGTCCAGTAGGAATGATTAAATGAGCATACCTCTCCCTTAGTCTGGGCTATGGGGCAGGCCTCTGTAGCCCCCCATCCCTCAAGTTAGCCCATGGCTTCCAGCAGCGGTGGCCATCCTCTTGAGAACATTGTACACACTTCACAGACATGCCATGAGCCAGGGTACCCCTCTCCATGTCTCTAGAGGTTGCAGCATTCTGTGTTTCCTGCTGGAGGAAGGGATCCCACATGATATAATCTCAGCAGATGACTGTGTCCCCCAGCTTTCTATCACCCGGCACCCAGCAGGCCACGATGTAGAGGTCTGTGACAGTTTAGCTCTGAACAGACCCCACTTGCTGAGGGTCACTGGAACACTCTGCCAGAGCAGGCTGAGGGGCCCTGTCCATACAGGGCTGGCTCCCTGTTCTCTAGGGCTTGGGAAAGCTGAATTTGGGGTTGCCATCTTCCTGTGTATCTGACAGCTGCATGGTCTGGAGCTGGGCCCCCACTTCTGCAGGACAGCCAGCCCTGAGGGACCGGGGCGGGCCGCCACACCTCCCAGGCTTCTTGTGAGGCTGCCGGATGGAGTCTGCGTGGGGAACAATCTGAGGATGACAATGGAGGAAGGGAAGGATCTTGTCCATGCTTCCTGTTTGCTTGCCTGAGCAGATGAACTCTGATAAGGCCCCCGGAACCTATCCCTAACGGCCAGGCAGCCACCCACATCCCCCCAGGTGGCTCTGGCTCTAAGCTGACCTGAGCAAGCTCTGGTTTCTCCCAGGCAGAGTGAGATGAGAGTCAGTGGTGGCTGAGGAGGTGGCTCAGGGGCACTGCCCTTTGGATGCTCGGAGAGGGCAGAGGTGAAGATGGGAACAGGCGCGGGGGGGGGGGGGGGGGGGCAGGTCTCATTTCCCCTTGTTCCCACAGAACCAGGCTGCGTTCTGTGCTGGCCACACACAGGGACTGAAGGGATTCTCTTTGAGAGACTCAGCATACGCCAGAGTTCTGGGTTGAGGGAGTCCTCAGGCTTCTCCCCAGAGAAGGGTTTCTTGTCACATGCTGTCTCTGTTTGGACCTTACAGTGAGACTGTCCTGGAAGGAAGGGCTCCTGGGATATCCTGAGTCCCTTCTGCTGCCCGGCCACGTGCCTCATTTTCTAGGGTTCTGTACCCCTGCTGGGCCTCAAGCTGCCTCGGGAACCCCAAAGAAACTACAGTGTTTCTTGAATGTTCTAAGCAAGTCTGGGAGGGCATTAGTCATTATCACCAGGGCCTGGGGACAAGCCTGGTGTCCTCCAGTGAGGTTTTGTGTGTGTGTGTGTGTGTGTGTGTGTGTGTCTGTCTGTCTGTCTGTCTGTCTGTCTGTGTGTCAGTGTGTCTGTGTGTATGGACTCTGGCCCATCTGATAACTAGAATACGATTCAGTGTGAAAAGGAACCTAACTCTCTATCTGGGAAGACAGGGAGGGACCCAACAGACTGTGAAAAGGAAAAAGCCCATCGCAGACAGATTCTCGGATGTTCTGGAAACTTTGAGTCCTCACAGGTCAGAAAAAGGTGGGTGCTTGTCTGGGTGCAATGGGAAGAGAAGGATGAATGGACAGTACATAGGAGAGTTTAGTGTGATGACAGATTTGGGACCAAATTCACAGAATGTGATAGAAAGAATAGACCCTTAGGCCAAGCTGTGGGGGGATGTCCATCTTGCTAGCCTGCAGGAAGCTGAGGCCAGAGCATCAGGAGTTCAAGGACAGCTTAGGCCACAAAGGGAGACACCCCATTTTGCTTCTCTCATGAATGTGGAGGTTAGATGTCTGCCCGGGTCTGTTTGGATTAAGGGGGAGGCCCCCGGGGAGGATTTGGCTCCCGTGTCTATCCTTTTCATCCTTGATGCTTGAGGGAGCCTTATTCTCCACCTCTGAGTCTGGTTCCCTCTCCCCTACCTCGTGGGCCTCCTCCCAGGCCCAGCCTCGGGGCCTTTGCACCTGCACCCCCTCCTCCTCCCCCTTTCCTGTGACTGCTGGCTCTCCCAGAGGCCTGGACTGGGCTTTCCCTGTCTTCCAGTCCCAGGTGGCTGTTCCACGGGACATGCTGGTAGAGCAGGGGGCAGGGGCTGGCAGGTGGCTGCAGGAGAAGAGGGTGGAGAATGAGTTCCAGGGCTGGACAGCGGCTGGTAAACACCTGCTGTGAGGACCTGCGTTCAGTCCCCAGCACCTAGGTAAAAATCCAGATGTGGTGGCAAACAACTGTCATCCCCGTGAGCAGGGCTGAGGGGCAAAGGGTGGCTGGGCTACAGACCAAACTCCAGGTGCCTTTCTGACCTATGCTGGGGCAACCTCTCCTGGGATACATGAGTATGGCACCCTGCCTCCAGGGAATCATGGTCCCTCTGGCCCCTTCTGCCTGAGAGGGCATCATCGTCTTCCTCCCTGTGTCCGTGGGCTCCTGCCTTCATCCCTGGAGGCAGCCCAGGAGCAGCCATAGAAACTCTAAGTTTGATTTTGACTTTCTGACTGCAAGTGAGGCTGATGCTGACTGGGCCCCAGAGCGGCAGTGGCGTGGGGACACTTTCTGGCCCTCGAGTGAGCACTCACTATCTGTTGGGTGCTGGGAGCCCTGGCAGCCTGTGGCGGAGCACGTTCCCACTGGCCAAAGCTATTCTTAACAAGCCTCTGGGCTCCATAGCTAAAAATACCCCTGGCCTGTGGGAAAGCTCCCCCAAGTTGTTTTTTTTCCTCTCAGGACTCACAGGCCTGTCCCTGTGGCCACCGGGGCACAGAAGACACCATTGCTTCACCCCCTAGAATTAAGGGCCCAGAGGTCTAGGCTGAGGTGTGTCTTCATCAGGGGTCAAGGTGACTGCCTTCGGAGGCCCTCGGAGAGCTTGCAAGAACCACAGAGTCTTCAGGCCTTTCTTTTGGGTTTGTGTTTCTGGAAACCGATTTCTGAAAGGGGTTAAAGTCCCTCTGAGATCCTGAGCGCGGCCTGCGATGGGGTCCCTTGGGCACAGAGGTCCTACGTAAGTCTCTTCTTGTCCCAGGGGACACGTGGTGGCTACACACAGGCCAAAGTTCTAAGTAGGCTTCTAGGACCACACCCACAGGTACCCAGGCTCCTCTTCTTGGACGTCACATAGTCCCCTGTCGTTGGCCATGCACAGGTGTAGAGCCAGCTGTGGCCTCAGGGCTCAGGTGCCACAGCCAAGTGCGGGGGACACGAGTCTCAGCTAGGTCTCAAGCCGTGGAAGGTTGGGCCGTGCAGAGGCGGCGCTCTGAGCCTCGCCTGCCCACCGCCACCGCCACCACCACACTGCCGCCCCCACGGAGGCATCTTGGTCATTCTGGCTTCTCACGTCCACGTCTGTGCTCAGGTCTCTGCGTCTTGCGGGTGGTTGGTGGGCCCTGTGTTCTCAGAGAGGTCACGGCTCCTGAGGCTCTGGGGATGGCAGCCCTTGTGTGTGGAGTGGCCTGTCATGGCTCTGCATCCCAAGCGTAAGACCCTTGACAGCTGAGGATGGTGACAGCCCCAACGGGCGGCACAAGGAGCCATTGTGTGGGCCACCCGCTGGCTTTTTAGCAGCCTCTGCCCACATGGCCCAGGGGCCCAGAAGCTACTCAGGACCTTCCCCAGAGCAGGACAAAGGCCCTTTCTCTGTGCCCTCCTGCTGCCCTAGAAGAGGCTGCGGGTGTGATCCCCACCTCAGGGACTCAGAGGAGTCACTGGGGGTGAAGGGTGCGTGGTGGCTCGAGGTGGCCCTGGCCAGTTTCCCAACCCAGACTGGTACAGCCAAAAGAGCCACTGGGAGTTTTGGCCAGCTCCACCCCTGCAACCATGGCTGCTGAGTAATCATTCCTCTCTCTAAGGCTTGAGATGTGCCAAGCCCTGGCCTGGGAGACTGCTAAGTCCTTGGCAGGCCATCCCGGAGGGAGGTCTCTGTTGCCTTAGGGGTTCAAACATATCAAGATGCTCCTGATGTGAGTGACAGACAGGTGGTGTAGGGGGCTCCGTCACAAGACCCATAGAGTGGGAACAGACCTCCATACCATGCCTCAGTTTCCCCCTCTACAGATCAGTAGTTTCTAAGGCAAAGACTCTGTCCTGATCCTCACAGAGACCCTTAAAGAAAAGGGACACCGAGGCAGAGCTGGCCACCAGGCTGTCACAACAGGGTAGGAATGGGAGTTCTCAATTTCTCAGGGGTGTGAGGCCTCCAGCAAGACACCCCAAGGTCTCTGGGGGCTCCTGGAAATGTCACACTCAAGAGAAATCAGCCACAGCAAGGCCCTGTGCCGTGCCTGATGGATGTCAGGGCCTTGAGGAGTCTATTGGGGCCAACACTATGTGCACTGTGTGGCCCCCTTGGTTCTAGGCTGGGGTTGACCCTGGTGCACTTGCCTGGGACCTGTAGATTTACCTCCTGCTTCATGGGCAAGGAAGGGATGCAGAGAGGGTGAGGGTGTCCAGAGAGGGCTTCAGCCTGACATCCTCAGGCCCAGGCGCAGCTTTCTCGTTACTCCGGAGGCCCCCTGTGGGCTTTGTATGTCCTGTGTCTGCCCATGGTCGTGTGGGTGGCAGCTGGCTCCTAGGGGCTTCCTCTCCCTGCTCTGAGCTTTCCTTCCTGCCCTTTCCTCTTCACTGCCAGATCCAAGCACCGCACCCAAGCCTTGGGGACCTGCTGGGCTTCCAGCATTCTTGTGATGTTTTCATTTAGAGGAGGCAGCAGCCACCATCAGGACCCCTGGGAATGAACTTGAAAACCCAGGCAGGGTGGGGCTGGGGGGCCCTGGATTGAAACACTGACAGAGCAGGGAAATGGCTGGGGAAAGGACCCCCCAAGGAGGCTGGCCAGGGGAGGGGCAGGGCAGCTCCAGGCCAGGAGGAGACCTCAGGAATGTAGCAGCTCATGCTGACTGGCATTCGCATCTTCCTGCCTGCATCTGGGTAGGGCCTAGGCAGTCCCCAGCCTTGCCATGGAATGGGGCTTCTCATCTGTATTAGTTGGGAGCAGAACTGATAGAGTGTATGTACACACACACACACCACACACACACACACACACACACACACACACACACACACACACACACACACACACACACACGGAACATCAGAGTGCCTTACAGGCTGTGGTTTGAGTAGCCCAACAGTGCCTTTCTCTTGAAGGAAAGGCCAAGGATCCCTTAGTTGTTTGGTCCATGGATGACTGCTGCGTCACTGGATGTCTCAGCAGTCCCTCTGGCCCTAGAGAGCGGTCAACTTTCAGTCCACGTTGGAATCCCCAAGTAGTTTCTATCTCTAGTGAAGTAATGTAATGCCTTGGCAATAGGATCGATGAACTTGCCATCGAGAGGGCCAGAAAGCATACCCAGATTTACAGTGCTTCTTCCCATCTCAAAAGATCCAGATTTAGGGCAGGTCTTCCTACCTCAAGCACCAAGAAAAGTCACAAGTGTGCCCAGATGTAGTCAAGTTGACAACCAAGATTAGCCATCACAGCATCTTTCCTGGGGCCCAGGCTTACTTATCCCCAAGACTGGCCCCGGTCCCTCCACCCTGCAGACGATGTCTTTGTCCTATGCAGAGCAAGGGTATGTGTGTTGGGGGCAGGTCTCAAGTCGTGGGCAGGGGGACGGCCCCAAGCTTGTGCTCTAGGCCCCCACTCCAGCAGCTGGCCAGGGTGCTCTTCAGCCACAGCTCTCCCAGCAGAAAGCTCTGTGTCATCTGTGCATAGAGATGTGGCTCGGTTGATAGTGTTCACTTAGCACGCATAAAGCCCTGGGTTTGAACCTTGGTGCTGCATGAAGCAGGTGTGGTGGCACACGTATGTGTAACCTTAGAACTCAGGAGGTGAAGGCAGGAGGGTCACAGGTTCAAGGTCATCTTCGGCTACATAGTGAGTTTAAGACCCTGTCACATACAAATGAACAACATCTAACCCCAGATGTAGTGAGTATTCATTTCACCTATAACCTTGGGGTATCAGTTCCTAGGGCATGGCCTCTTAGCTAGCTTAAGACTAGCCTGGCTAGCTCAGTGGGTAGAGCATGGGACTCTTAATCCCAGGGTCATGGGCTCTTGCCCCATGTTGGGCGTCAGATAATGCAGGAATTGAAATTCATGAATACTGATAATGAATCTATTTATTAAGGGGTTATATGGGGTATCAACTCACTGATATGGTATATAGCAATTTCAGTTGCAGCGTCCCTGGAAGGCTGAGAACGGGTCCCATGCTGTTTCACACTGCCTGAGTCAGTCTCCACCATCCAAGAATGCACGAGAGAAAGAAGGGGCCCATGTACATGCTCCTCAGGTCTTAAGCTAGCTAACAGACCGCGCACTAGAGGCTAGTACCCCAAGGTCATGGGTGGAATGAAAACCCACCACATCCAGAAGCATTGTGTATCTCTGGGCCTCAGTTTCTCCATCTGTCATGTAGGATTGGTCACTAATATCCTATCTGTGTGGCTAGGAGAGGGGCTCCAGAGGAGAGGCCCAATGCTTGGCCCCCCAGTCAGTGCCGCCTGGTTTGCATGTGGTCCTAGGACATCTGTAGGAGATGTGTCTTCCCCATCTGCCTGGTGACCCCCTGATGTCATGGGCAAGGACTAAAGTAGGGCTCTAGCTTTCTTGTTCCCTGCTGGATGGTCTTGGGAAGTCCTGGACAGTGTCTGGGAGTCAGAGTGGCGGCAGATATCTCATGGCCTGGCCAGACATCTCGCAGCCTGGCATCAGTTCCTTGCTTCTCCTTGGCCTTAGAGTTTAACTCTGACTGGCAAAGGGGTCTGTGGTGTGGTCTAGCCTCAGGCACCGGTCCATCTGTACTTAGTCACAGCCAACCTACGAGTGCAGCAAGGCCACCTCTGCTGCAGAGCTCTCCCAAAGCACCTGCCACCTCCCTGCACCTCTGTAGTGTCTGCTCTTGGACAGGGGTCTAAGGTGCGGCCTTGACGGAGCCTTTTCTGGCTCCCCTGGGATAAAGGCTTGTAGGGTGAGCGTTATTCGTGTCCAGCCTTGACTGAGAGAGCCCATTCGAGCTTCTCCCTGTCAACTTTGACCTTACTCCTGGGTGAAGCCCTTTCTCTCCCTGACCTCTTCTGTTTTACCTTCTGTGAACTGGGCACTGCACCCCCGGCTCATGTGGGGATTAAATGGTTTAGTGTGCAGACAGCCTCCTTTTGGGGACCTGGACTTGGAACTCCAGTCCCAGGGTAGGACAAGATACACAAGTGTGCGTGTGTGTCATGGATTTGAATGTAACTCCTTTTCTCAGGAAGCCAATTTCCTGCCAAGGGGGTGAGGCCCAGATACAGTAGGTCGCAAGTCCCATTTTGCGTACTAAATTCTCCACACACAGAATGGAGGAGCAAACTGGAGCTCTGGGGACCAGGGGCCTCTGGGGAGAGGTGGCCTGCAGCTGATGATGTGGCTCCACACACACAGCAGGCAGAAAAGAGGCAGAGTTCAGGGGCCAGAGTGCCTGACTGCCTCGCTCCTTCCAGCCCTCTTGGGCTGCTGATGCCCACGCCTTCAGGACCTCTCTCCTCTCTTTAGAGGTTGTTGGCCCTTTCCTTTGGCCCCAAACACTCCTACTTCATCCCAAAAGTCCCGAGGAGCGATTCCACAGAAAACGCCTTTTATTTTATACTAATTGAGAAGGGAATCTCACCTAGCCCATGCTAGCCTCCAACTCTCAATGTGGCTGAGGATGACCTTGAACTCCTGATCCTCCTGCCTCAGGCTCTAGAATGTCAGAGGGATTGTAGGTAGGCACCACCACACCCAATTCCATTTTGTGACTTTTGTTTTGTGGGGCACAGGATCTTACTTTATAGCCCAGGATCGCCTGAAACTTACTATGTGGACTAGGCTCGCCTCAAACTTACAGCTATCCTCCTGCCTCAGCCTCCTGAGTGCTGGGATGACAGGTGTGTAGCACTATGCCTGGCTAGCAGGATTTTGTGAAAATGCCCATAGTCAGTATCTTGGGAGGCAGGGCCTTCCCCTTTCCTTTCTGAGGCCAGTGACAACTCGGACTTCAGTTGGAGCAATGTCAGACCACTCTTCCTGCTAACGATCTGCAAATGTATCGCTTGCTCCACTGTTTATCCAGAAAGCAAACACTGGAGGTGGACAAGGAGGTGCTAGGGCCTGGGCCACTTAGAAACTGGACTCACCATACTCACGCAGCATCACTGGGCCTTGGACACATTTCTTCCCTAGTTGGGCCTCTGGGCCCTCATCTTCAGGCATCAGGGAGAATCTCTGTCTCTGGGAGGTCAGAGCTGCCTGGTGGGGAGGCTGAGCCCGGGGCTGCCTGGCTCTTGGCTCTTCCCAGGCTTTCTACCTGGAAGGCTGCAGAACATGGGACTTGAGGAGTCCAGTGGCGCTATGAGGGGGCCAGGTTCTGCTTTCTGGTGTTACAAAAGGGCTCACAACTTAGACTCCGAGCCCTTCCTGTTGCCTTGCGGCCCTGAGGGAAAGAGCTGCTGTTGTGGGTGTGTAGAGCTTGCCTGCAGGGGCTTTTGGCTGGGCTGCCTCAGACCAAAGCCCTCCTTTGAAACTCCTCAGACAGCTCATGGCTTCTGGCCTCAGCTCACCCGGAGGCAACCACCAGCAGCAACTGCAGCCACCCTCCGGCCAGCTTTGGGGGTCTTTCTCTGTCTCAGCTTCCTCTCCAGGAATATGCTTGAACAAATGCTGTAAACAAATAGAAAGATTGCCAGCCTTGGACTAACTCTAATCAAACAGGATGTGGCCAGAGCTGCCTGTTGAGTGGCCCCAGAGGGCAAAGAACCCCTCTGGCTATTCATCTAAGCACAGTAGCCCTTCCCTCTTTCCCCAGCCTCTAAGGCCCGAGGCTGTAACCACCCATGGCAACACCCTTTAGGAACACTCCCAAGAAGTTCCTGGGGTCAGAAGAGTCCAGAGCCTTCATGGAGATGTCCTCTTCCTGTATTTGGCCAACAATACCCTTGTGCTTCTTGGGCATGGTTATCTCTCCAACATCTGGAAAATGTTCACCATTTGATCCTTAAGGAACCTATGAGGTAGGTTCCTCATGATGATCCCACTACAGAGCAGGGCACAGAAGCCCAGAGAGCTGAAGTAACAGGCCCGAGGGTACAGAGGTAGTATGTGTGGGAGCTGGGATCCCATGGCGGGGTGGGTCGAGGGCTCAGGAGAGAGTCCATCCTGGAGAGAGAGAACTTGGGAAGGAAGATCAAGGGGCTGATGATCGGGACACTGATGAATGAAGGAAGAGGCTCTACTCCACATCAGAACACTGATGAATGAAGGCAGAGGCTCTACTCCACTTCGGGACACTGATGAATGAAGGCAGAGGCTCTACTCCACATCTGGACACTGATGAATGAAGGCAGAGGCTCTACTCCACATCGGGACACTGATGAATGAAGGCAGAGGCTCTACTCCACATCGGGACACTGATGAATGAAGGCAGAGGCTCTATTCCACGTCAAGAACATGGCTGATCCTCAGATGGTGTGGTGCTGCCAGAAGGGACTCCCAGAGCAACGAGCACAATGCTCTTCCTTCTGCTGAACTCAGGGCCTTGGCATAGTCAAGAGGTAAAGGAGAATTATGACCCTCCACTTCAAATTCATTCACTGAAATCTTAACCCCCAGATCCCAGAGTGAGTCCTCATTTGGAAACAGGGTTTGCTTGGATGAAGTTAGTTTCTTCCTTTATCTTTTCCATCCCTCCATGCCTCCGTCCACTCACTGATCCATCCATGCACTTACCATCCGTCCCTCCACACACCCACCATCCATCCACCTATCTACTCATCCATCTACCTACCCACCACCCATCTAGCCACTGACCCATTTATTTACCTACCCACCATCCATCTGTCCATCCATCTCTCCACTGATTCATCCATTCATTCATCATCCATCTGTCTACTCACCCATGTACCAACCCACACACCATTCACCCCTCCATCCTTCTCTGCCTCCCCCACCCCTTCTAAGGAACTGGAAAGACCTCACTGTCCCTCTCCAGGCTGGTGCCTGGGGTCTGACTGTGAGACTCTCTTGGGAGTCAGGAGACCTGTTATTCCTTCAACCTTCCTTAGGTCACCGTGCAAACGATCTTGGCCACACCAGCCTCCCACAGACTCCACTGTAGAACAAGGGGCACCTGCCTCTGGGTCAAGCAGATTCTACTCAAGGGGCTACCCCCTTCAGCCCAATGCAGGCAAGGAGCCTAGACGAACAACGCTCACCTGTCTAAGAGTTTCACTGGGAAGCGTGTTTAGATTGCAGACCTCACCTGCACTTTCATCCTGGGGGGTGGGAAGAGTCAGGGAGACGAGAGGGGCTACCAGTGAACTTCACTCTCCCCGGAGTCAGAGGCTCCGAGAAGACACGAAGGGTCTAAGAAGCACCCTTCAAACCTGCTCAAGGAACTTTTCCCAGCATGCCAAAGGGAAGACGACACTGATTCTCACTGGAGTCCTTGGTGCCCCCTGAAGTCTGTAGTCACACCCCCAGGAGCCCTGGGCACCACTCCAGGCCAGTTGGGACTCCTGTGAACCGTCCCTGGGGAGCTGCAGGGCCCTGAGATGCTCTTGCTCTGGGTCAGGCCTGCAGAAAGACCAGAGCTGCGGTGGGAACTGGCTGCTGGCTCCAGTCTGGCTCTTTGTCATGTCTTTGTCTCGGTCCGTGTCACCTTCGTCGTTTGCCCATTTCCCTCCCCCACCAGCTCCTGGGAGCGGCCAGGACCTCCACTTGGTTCAGAGTACAAAGCAGATGAACCGTCAGAGGGGCCGTTGGCCCAGCGGCAGGTGGTGTGTCCCTGATGGGATTCGCACTGATGCTGAGGGAGAGAGAGAGTTGGTGAACTCTACAGATGCCCATCCTGTGTCGGCACCATAGCCAGAGGGACAATGGGTGGCAGGCTCTGTCCCCACAGCAGAGACATTCACACCCAAGGGCTCAGGGGACACAGAGGCAGCTTGTTAGGAGGCCAGAGAAGGTGGCGTGGGAACCGGGGGAAATCAGGTCTCCCTGGCTTCCTGGAGGGGTTGGCTCTCCAGCAGGATTGCAGGCCAGGAGATCCATACCTGCTGAGTGGGAGGCTGGGCTGGTGGGAGGAAATCCTGCAGAGCTGAGACTTAGAGGCTGACATGACCACCCAGCACCCTCCCAGACAGAGCTGCAGCACCAGTGGGTAGACACGCCTCAGACATGGGGTCTTCTGTGTCAGGATGTCCTGAGACTCCAGCCCCAGATGGACCCCATAGGAGTTTTGATGGTTACCTCCTGTCTCCCTTCTTCTCACACACGCCCCATTTATTGCACTAGAGCCACATTGCTGAATTGTTTTATAAAATTCTGACTTCACATATAACTGCCCTCCATAATAGTTTCTGAAAAAAAAAATACTTTGTTTGTTTTGGGAGATAGGATCTTTCTCCATACCCCAGGCTTGACTTGAACTTGAGATCCCCCTGCCTCTGCTTCCCAAATGCTGAAATTACAGACTTACATCCTCAAGGCCAGGTCTGTGAAAGAAGCCCTTTTGGGAAGTGAACGTTTATGCATCTGGGAAGAAGTCCTCCACCCAGGCGGAGGCTGGGCATGAAAGAGAAAAGACAAGAGAAGCTGGTAGAGACTCTGGGCTCAGCATGGAGAGGGGGGATACAGAGCCTTCTGGTGTTACCAGTGCTGTGTGCCAGGAGCCAGGGCAGCTCAGCTACTCTTCAGTGTAACCGAGAGTGGGGGAGCTGTCCCGCACCCCTGCTTCAGCAGCCCGTGGGGCCAGCTGTCATCATTCTTGGGGGCTTGGCTTGCTAGACCTCTCCAGTGGTAGTGACTCCGTCCTCATCCCTGGTGCTTCCTGCATGGAGTGAGAGCTCCCTGGGGAAAGCACCAGCCAATGCCCAGGGCTTTTCCCTGGCACACAGCTGGCAGGCACTGTCTAGACAGGAGCCATGTGACCCCATCCCTCATGCTGTCCTCTGTCACATCTGTGCTCCAAGACCCTGTGCCTAAGCTAGCACTCTGAGATAAAGTCTACCTTTCTGTTTCTCGTAGGGCCACCAAGTGGTGTGGTTCCCTTACAGGGCAGGGCGAGGACCCTCGCCTTACATTGTCTGCCTGAGCCACGTTTCCCTTCTGAGCATGGTGTGACTAGTTCTGCTCTTCCTGACCTGGGGAAGATCCATTCAGAGTCTTCTAACCTGGCGTTCTGCTTTTTTATGGATGCTGGGGTGTGTGACATCTGCCCACGATGGTTTGGAGATGGGGTAGGCACGCTCTTCAAAGGCTGGCATGGGTACTGGGAACTTGGTCTCTAGGATAGGGTGCAGAGAGTGCAGAGCCACACCCTCCATGGTAGTCAGGAATTTCCACCTGCTTCCACTCAGAGAAGAGATGTTCTTGGTTCTCCAGAACATTCTTCAGGCAAGCTGGGGAGCCCGTGGAGCCAACTTTGCCTCTGTGCCCATCTGTGCTTGAGTCTGGGAATGACCAGGACTCACCCTCCTCAGTGGGTGGTCTTCACTCGAAGTACTGCCGGAGGGAAGCCGGACCCTCAGAAGTTCTGACCGTGATGCGGGCTTCCGTAAGCAGCGCTCATGGTGTCCTAATTTGTGGAAACAATGGACCCCATCCAAATTAACGACCCCTGGCTGGCCCCTTGGGGCGTCTTTGTGTGCAGGCTGCAATCAGTGAGACCTCAGAATGCTGGCCTAATTTGGAGGGACCATCTTACCATCACATTCGATTTGGGTGACCCGAACTGACAGGCCACCACCGCCTGCAGGCAGAGCCCCCTTCAGAGATGAAGCCTTCATAGCGGCCTGCCTTGCACGCCTGGAGATGATGGAGGGGGAGGAGGTAGCCAATGGGGGCAGTGAGGGGTTAAAAAGGTCTGTAGTCAGACCCCCCCACTACCACACCCCATTCCACTCACTTGGAGAGGCCTCATCAGGGTTCAGGAAGGAGCAACATGTTGGTCAGTTTAGGGATAAGGAGGAGGCCATTGCCCTAGGCACAAGTGCTTAGCAAGAGACCATTGCTGTCTGTGTGGGGCTCTGGGATGGATGTGGGCTTAGAAGGCACCTAGCAGGCGAAGATCTGGGACTCATGGCATCTCACCCCCACCCCCTCCTCCAGAGAAGGGCAAAGTGGAAACTTGTGAGCTGGTTCTCACTTGGGGTTCCCATGAGGGTGTCTTCTGAGGTTTGGCTGTACCCGTGAGCCCTTCTCCAGTGTCCGACAAGCAGCGAGTATGGCCTCAGCAAACCTTTCCTTGTCTCTTGGGGGTCCCTGTCACTCCCCAGGACTTGTAGCAATGTGCTTGCTGGGTTCAGCAGAATTTTCCCACAAGTGGAGACCGAGACAAGGATTTGGTTTATGCGCTCACCCAAAACTGAAGGCCTGTGTCCCCAGGTTCTTGTGCTGAAGACTTAATGATAAAGGTCATGGTATCTGGAGGTGGAGCCTTGGCGAGGGAGTGGGTCATGAGGATGGTGCTCCATGATGGCATTAGTGACCTTCTAAGAAGATGCCCAGAGGAGGCTATAGGGAACTCAGACTGCAGAACCAGGAAGTGGCCCTCACCACACCGGATCTGACCTTGGACTCCTGTGACTATGTGAGATGAGTGATTGTTTGGACCACCAGTTCATATTCATGGTGTCTGAACTGAAGGTGAGCTTTGGGATCTGGAGACGTTCTGGGGAGCAGCAGCAGGAAGAGGAACATGAGTTCCCAGCTCCTCCAACTGTGCCCAGCTCTGACGGGGGCCTCGTTAGATTCGGGCAACTGCCTGGAACCTTCTCATGGAGCTGGTGAGACACTGTGTGCTAGTTAGAGTTTCTGTTACTGTGACAAAGCACCATGACCAAAAGCCAGTTGAGGGAGAAAGGGTTCATTTCATCTTACACTTCCAGCTAACAGCCCGTCACTGCGGGAAGCCAGGGCAGGAACCTGGAAGCCAGAACTGATGCAGAGACCATGGAGGGGTGCTGCTTACCGGCTTGCTTCTTATGGCTTGCTCAGAGTGCTTTTTCCTACATCCCTGGACCACCAGCCCAAGGGTGGCCCCACCCACAATGAGCTGTGTCCTCTCACGTCAACCACTGATTAAGAAAATGACCCACAGATTTGCTCAGAGGCCAATCCGGTGGGGGGCATTTCCTCAACTGAGGGTCCCTCTTCCCAGATGTCTCTAGCTTGCTAGCTTGTGGCAAGTTGACCTAAAATTAGCCAGCACGCCGTACAAGGGCCTTCAGACCTCTGCCTGTGTCCCATTGGCCCAAGTGCAGCCGTGGTGCAGGCGCCCACTCTGTCCTAGGAGGAGCGACTGTGTGGCACATGGCAGAAGGTGGAGGTGGAAGGGCTGGGAGGCAAGCTACTTCCAAACTCAACTCTTCACAAGACTGGGCAGGCCTGGGACCTGCTCCTAACTGGTTGATCCGGCACCTTTATGTCCCAGCTGCTCCCCCATGGCCACCTCTGCTTGAGCCTCTAGCCCCTTGGTGTGGCTACTACATGCCTAGCACTGCTGGGTGCTCCTTTGGCCAAATTCTGTTCCTCTTCTTGTCCACTGGACACCTTTGCCTTCAAGGCCATACTGGACGCTACATCTCCACAGGATTCCCCTTGGTGTCCTGGGTATGCTCACATCTGTTCAAACATTGCTTACCTCCCCCTGACACAATTCGAGATGGAGCTCTATCTGTCTCTTCTGTGACATGGTGAAGCCCTGACTGTTGGCAACCGGCATCCATGTCCAGTCCACCTTGTAACCCTCCCAGGCCTCTCAGTTCCCAACACGCAGGAAGTGCTCTCATGCCCCCAGCCTCTGCCACATTCAAAGAACAAAGAGATGAAGGAGACAGTGGTCAGTTGCAGAGTTTTGTTTTTATTTGTTGATTTCTGAGACAGCTTCTAATAGCTATGTAGTCAAGGATGACCTAATCCTCTTGCCTCTGCTTCTTCAGTGCTGAGATCACAGGGGTGCTCACCTTGAGTTGTAGGGTGCTGGAGACTAACCCAGGGCATTGGCAAACTGAGCTGCATCCCTAGTGCCCGGAGTTTTCTGACAAAGTGACAGCAGTTTGGGGGAATACACCAACTCATGTCAGCCACGTTTCTCTAGGTCAGGGCTTCTCATCCATGAATTCACCTGTGCATAGAGACCTAGAGGGGGTAAAACAGGACCCCCATTTCTAATACAGAGTTGAAGACGAGGCTGTATCCTGACCCATGAGACAGCCCAGGCTGTTTGTGTGACATCATTCAGTCTAATTCAGTTCAGTTCCCTCAAGTTACACTCTCCTCTCTCCACCCCCCATTGTGCAGCTGAGAAAGTCTTCCCTGAGTACGACTGAGGGGTGACAGGCTAGCCTGATCCTAGGGACTAGCCTGGACCCTTCCTTTGTTGTGGTCTAGGCTTCAGGATGAATGCTCTCACTGCCTTTTGGGTTCTTCCAATCCACTGGGGCCAGAAGTCCTCAGAAAAGGGAAGTTCAGAGTGGGGGATCAGGCATAGACTGGGGCTCCTGGGGACCCAGCCTTGGGCCCAGCACTGATCTCCTGGGCAGCTTCTGTAAGCTTCCTGCCCCTGCCCCCTCTCCCACAAGAAAAGAAGGAAGATAGCAGCTATGAAAGAAGAGCTCTTCACAGTCAGCCACAAAGACACGAGTCACTATGTAACAAACATACTTAGCGCAGAAGACATGGGCAGCCATGACATCTGAGGAACGTAGGTGAGGCCGGCCCCAACGGCGCCGCGGGTTTCCACTTTGGGCTGTATTCAATCCTGCTTTCACCATCACCTGGCTTCAGATGGGTGGCTTGCCTCACCTAGCCTGAACCTGGGCGTGGCTGTGGCCTGCTTTCCACGTCTGTGGTTCTCGGGGGGGGGGGGGGGGGGGGGGGGGGAAGGGGACACCATGATGAAAGTAGCTACGTCCCTCTCTTCTGTCACCTTGACTTCCCTGTCGTGATGGGCTGTAGCCTTGAACTGGGAGTCAGAAGACACCTTTCCCCTCAAGCTGCCTTTGCCAGAGGAGTTTCTTGCAGCAGCGAGAGAAGACCTCTGAGGCTCAGGCTTGCTCCAGGGTCAGACGTACGGCTAAGGACTGCAGGAGAGATGGGCACCGCGGCTCTCCCCAGGACCCTGAGGGTAGGCAGAGGTTGGACACTGGCTCCTGGGCCTCAGTTTCCCCACTTAGATGATAAAGTGGTTAGATGCGGCCATCCTCAAAGCCGGAGCCCTGAAGGCTTTGCTGCCGTGACCACAGGGGTAGTGCAAGCACCAGGTTCACCATGCTTGGGGAGAGTCCTACATGAGGGCTGTGGGCTGGGCTGTGGGCTGCACCCCAGTGGAAGAGGGGAGAGTACCCAGATCAGGGGTAGTGTCTCCAGGGCGCGTCTGGTGGTTACCCCGGGCTGGCTATCCTGCTGCCTTTGGTTCTATACTATTATGGGAGTCAAAACAGCTTCTTCCAATTTGAACAGGGGCCCTGCTTTTGTTTAGCACCGGGGGCGGGGGGGGGGGGGTAGTTCTGCTTCTGTGCAGTGTCAGGTGGAATCCTCCTCTCAGTACACCCGGCCCCCGTTCCATGCCCACACCCTCAAGCCCTGGAGGCCTCAGAGAGCAAACAGTCCTGCTTTCTTGTTCACCAAAGCCTTGGGTGGTGCAGCAGGCATGAATGAATGAGTGTGTGAAGGAATGAATGAATCCATCAGTGAACTTGCCCAAGATTTACTGCCCAGGTTCGACTTAGAAAGGAACATAGAGATTACTCCTTCAGAGGGCTCTGCAGGGTCAGCAGGGAGACGGCTGTCGTCATGAGGACTGTGTTCCATTCCCAGCACCCACAAAAAAGGACGAAAATCAGCCAGAAGTGGGAGTGTGTTCCTGTAATCTCAGCAATGGAGAGAGAGAGTCAGGAGGATTTCTGGGCCTCACTGGCCCCACAGTCTCGCCAAATTAGTGTGCCCTAGACCAGTGAGAGACCCTGGCTCAAAACAAGATTGATGGTGCCTGAGGGATGACCCCTGAAGTGTCCTTTGGCTCTTCAAGCATGCATACATGTACATATGAACCCCTCCCCACATGCACCTGTGCACATATGCAAACACATATAATCAATAAAAACAAAACGCTTGATAGTTTAGATGTGACTGACAGTTCTACCTTTTGGTCATGGGCACTGAGCTATCCAGGTCCCGCTGGCACCTTGAGGATGCCTGGGAACCTCTGGATTTTCTTAGCAACTTCTTGGCATTGGAAGTTTCCCTCCAGCAACCTCTCACCCTGTCAGAGCCCTCCTGCCCTCACCAGCAGGGGCTGGCCACCGAACCAGGCCAGCCAGTCCACTCTTGCTCGAAGGCCAGGTGGCGTGGTGGCCACTTGTCGCCAGCCTGCTTGGGACGTCTTTCATTCAGGCCTGAGGAGCCTGAGAAAGTGTGGGGGCGGCTTTATCCCTGGAGCCAGCCCGGCTCCTGGGAAGTATTGAAGGCGCGTTATTCAGGCTGACACTTGGCGTCTCCCTCAGCGGGACAGTGAGGGACAGCCCACTCGGGGATCCGGGCTGGCCTTGTGCATGGCTGAAGGTTTTTGGAGAAAAATGTAATAAATCACAAAAGGCCACTTTGTTGTGGTGGAGGGCATCGGGACGGCCGGACGCGGCCGGCTCCATCACTGCTTCTGATGGGCTGGGATTTAGTGGTCTCTTTCTTCGCTCTGTCAGGGAGAACAATGCCCAGCCGCACCAAGGTTTCCATTATAAATCACCATGAGCCCTGTGGAATTCCCTCCCCACCCTGGGGCTTCAGCACAGACACTGAACCTGGGGCCCGAGGCCCTTGCTGCCCAAGGCCGCTTCGGGGGGCCGCCTGGACGGGCGGGCGGGGAGGGCTGGGGGCTTGGGGGTTGCCTGGCCTTGGCCTGCTGAGTGCCTGATGCAGCTCCCTGGACCCCTACCCGTGGGAATGGAGCCCTCCAGCCTCTTTGATCTCCATCCCCTAAGACAGGAATATGTCATGGAAAACAAGGTTGGGCAGGCCTGCCCACCTTATGGGTGAAAGATCAGGAGTCTACCTTGATGCTTGGAGACAGATCTGTGAAAATGCTGGTGCTTGCTGCACGATACAAAGTTTTAAAATTTATTTTATTTTATTTATTTATTTTTGCTTTAAGAATGAAAGAGAGAGAAAGTGGAGAATTTGGGGCTGACGAGGAAAGTGCTGGCCACATAAACATAAGGTCCTCTGACTTCTGATTCCCAGCATCCACACAAAAAACAGGCCATCATGGCATGTGCTTCCAATGTTGGAGATGTGGACACAGGGGGACCCCTGGGGCGCACTCCAGTCTAGCCAAGTTATTCAGCTCCAGGTTCAAAAAACCCTGTCTTAAAAAATAAGTTGGACAGCAGTCAAAAAGGACACCAAGTGTTGGTTGACATCTGGCCTCCATAGGCAGACACACATGTGCATGTACCTGCACACACACACACACACACACACACACACGCACGCACGCACGCACGCACGCACGCATGCACACCAACACATACACATACAGAGATACACACACAGACACATGTAGGAACACCAGGGACCTGTGAGGGATAGAGAACTGTTCACATGCTGTTCTAGGGGGCAGGGGTAGGTTTAGGCTTCCTTGACCCAAGCTGCAGAAAGGGGGCCTCCTCCTCCAAGCCTCACTCTGTGGGGATAGTGTCACATTTACCTGCTCTGCTCTCTGGGAGCTGCTCCTGCTGTGTCTGGGAAGACGCTCATGTCTGTAGCTGAGACCACATGGACAGGGACTCAGCTAGACCTGGAATGGGGCCCCCTGACCATTTCCACTGATGATAGGACTTCTCCAAGTGGCCGAAGGCCATAAAAAGCAAACTTGGGGTTTGGGAAAGTCCCTGGGTGTGAAAACTGCACACCGTCCTCCCTGTGGGCTGTAAGTGACGCAGGATACCCAGGAATCCAGAGGGAGACCTGGCCACCCTCCAGCTATTCTCAATCCCAGATCAGGTCAAGTGTAGACGAAAAGAGAGGCCTCAGGGATAAGCTGGGGCCCAGCGTCTTTGGGGTCCCCAAGGCTGGAGAGGGATTGTAGGTCTACACAATGACCACACGGATGTTCCCAAGGCTGGAAGCTCCCTGTCCACACTCGACCTTCGGCTCTTGTGTGCCTCCTCTGTCTTGGTGCCTCCTCAACAACACTCCCCATGGTTGACACTGATGACATCTGAGGTCCCAAGAGGTCATGTGAGCTGCAGCGATTACCCCGGGGGGTGTCTGCAACCCTGCATTGGTTCCTGGGGTCCCGTCCCCCCGCCAATGTGGCATGCTCAGGAGTCCTGTTCATCTTAGTGCTTATTTCCAGAGCCCTGGGGACCCACAGTCTGCTGACCACCCCGCTCTTCTGGTCTGAGCTGTCCCAGTGGTCTCATGCTGTGTCCAGTATGAACCTCTACACACCCCTTCATACTCAAAGTGTTCAGTCACCCCAAGGCCCCTTTCGTCCTCACCCATGGTCGAGATGTTCGCCTTCAAATCTTTGCCCCTGTTTTCTCCAGTTTAGCTTCCTAATCCCCATTTTCACATGTTCTAGAACTTTCATTCTTCTCTTCCCCTTGAAGAAGGCTCTCGGGAGCCCATCCAGGCATGTACAGGGAGGCTGGCTGTTCTGTGAGCAGGTGATCATGAGCCGTCAGATCGTGGCTGGGTGTGGCCGAGACCCACCGAGCCTCTGCTGGACATGGGCAGGATGTCCCTCAGTCATCTAAAACAAGGTTTGCTCTTGACCCCAGGTTTCTCTCCCTGGGTGTCCAGTCAGAGACCACCCTGTTTCTCCACGTCTAGCTCCTGCTAACATCCTCCTCCTCAGGTCACACTGGTTCCTCCATGGGCCTTGGGCAGACACGGCTGCCCAGCTGTCAAGAGGCCTCTTTCCCAACCCTGACAGCTTGGCTTCATGCTGAGGCCCCAGTGGGCAGCAGGTCGGGTGTCTCAGCATCCCCCACTGCAGTGATCTTGGATGTGGTGCTCTGACTCTGTGCCTCCGTCTCTCTATCTGTAAAATGGGGCCGTGCTGTCATATCCTGACTAGTACAGCCACTGTCGCCCCCTTTCTGTCCCTGATGCCCTCATGACCGAGAGTTTTTTAGTCATCTACGCTTCTCCCGTGGGTCCTGCTTGAGCACCAGTCCTTGATCACCTGCCTGTTCGATGCCTTGTCCTTATTTTAATTGAGCCACTCACTGCGAGTGAGCGCTCAGACGTTTCTTGTTGAATGCATGTGTGCATGCATGAATGAATGAACCACTTCCCCAGTGGCTAGCACAGTGCATGGTGGATGGCAGGTGCCTGCCAAGTCTTGCTGAATGTCACCCGTGGACAAACGAAGCTCTGGGCTTTTCTTCTGCTGTACATGGGCCTGCTCACAGAGATCACTGTCCAGACCCCACAATCCAGATTTCCTCTACTCGCTGTCTTCTGAGCAGAGGCTGCTGCTGCCTTCTCTACCACCTCCCCCACCCCCTGTGGCTGTTTCTCCCCAGCCTTTTGTTCCTTCTCAGATCTAGAATTTGGCTGAAAAATCCATTCTCAGCCCAGTGACTGGTAGCTGTCCTGACCAAAAAGGAGGTCTGACATCCTAGACTCTGCGCATCCCATATACTAGCCTGGGAAGTACCATGCTCATACTGGGATCTCAGAACCCAGCGTCCGAGACTTTCTGGGGCCTTGGTAGAGGGCAGTGAGGGGCTCTTATTTTATTCCCATCTTTCCTGGCTGCCTCCATATCTGGATCTCCCCCCAAGTTTTTGTTCTGTTTGAACATTCTGCTGTGTATCCCGGGCTGGACTTGAACTCACTATGTAGCTCAGGCTGCTTAACTGGGCATCGAGGTGAGTGGGCAGTAAAACCCTTGGGGAGTGCTGCACCCAGGAGCTGTTGGTATTTGAGGATTGGGGTAATGGGCTTGCTCTGGGATCATGACTTCCCCCTATAGGTCACCCCCTTGGGTTTCTGGGGTCCCCTGGTAGGGCCCCTGAGTCAGGGAGGCCCCCAGTTCACTGCATGAACTCATTTCTCCCACCTGACTGGAGACTGTAGGCCTGGCTGTGCTGACAGTCAGAGTTGGCTCCAGATGCTGCTGCCATGGTAACCCCGGTGGATGTTCTCCTAAACAATTCAGTTACTGGAGGTGATTTCTTTGCAGACTGTGCCAGCCAGCCAGTATGCCAGGACAGTGGATGGGGAGGTGGAGAGGGAGGCAGTCCCTTTCCTAGGGCCTTTGGTCCAATCCAGACCTGTTGTCGGGAAATTGATCTGGAGAAGAGGAAGGATGCTTTGGAAAAATGTGCTGGGGCCTCCAGGTTAGCTTCCAGAGAGATTCTTCGAGAGGCAGGAGTCTACATCCCTCCAGGGAATCGGGAAGCTTCTGCCCTCCGTGGCTATTCAGCTGTTGCTGGGGTCAGGGGAAAATGTCTGAATCAGGGGTCCTGAGATGCTGGTCTGTGTCAATCAGGGGTCCTGAGATGCTGGTCTGTCTCATGGATGCAGCACCCCAGATCTTGTCATCTGTTGTTGGTGTGACATTATTATTATTATTATTATTATTATTATTATTATTATTATTATTATTTCTTCCTTCTTTTTTCCCCTTCCCCTTCTCCTCCTCCTCCTCCTCCTCCTCCTCCTTCTTCTTCTAGGTTGTTCTCACTATGTAGCCAAGGCTGGTCTTTGAACTCACAGCAATACTCCTGCTTCAGCCTCTTGAGTGCTGGGATCACACTTTTATTTTGTTTTCATTTTCCTGTTTGAGATAGTCTCACCCTGTAGCCCAGGCTGGTCTTGAACTCACTTAATAGCCTAGGCTGGACTCAAAGTGGTGGCAATCCTCCTGTCTCAGCCTCTCCAGTGCTGGGATGACAGGTATGACAAACCACATTCAGTTTAGGATTTCAGTCTTCAGAAAGTGGCTTGGGTGAGTGTCAGGCATTGGGGTAGAGCCATGCTGGCTACTCTGTGAGGAGAGGCATCTTCAGTGAGCCAGGGCCCTACCACATGACCATCTGTGCCCTCCCGTTCTGATGTACCAGGTACCATGGGCCACATTAGACCTGTCCACGTGAACTCAGCAGTGGTGGCTGTGAGGGCTGAGGGGCTGCAGCATCTTTCTTTTTGTGTGTGAATGGCATATGGGTACATGGGCCCACAGCACAAGTGTGGGAGGCAGAGATCAATGCCAGGTAGCTTCTCCAGTGACTCCAATTTGTCTTCTGAGACAAGGTCTCAGTGAACTTGGGTTTTTCTCATGGATTTGGCTAGATCGATTGACCAGTGAGCCTCAGGGGTCCTACTTTATCCACCCCACCAGCACTGGGGTCACAGGCACACACTGGGGATCTGGATTCAGACTCTCTGAGCCATCTCTCCAGCCCAGCCCCTGCCTTTGATGGGGTAGGGAAGGGACAGGAAATACAGTGCAGTTGGCCAGAGGCACTTCCTGGTTCTAATGAGAAATTGTTCTTTTATGAGTATTTACTATGTTTGGGGACTGTGACCACTGGCCAGTCACCCGCAAGAAGGGTCAGTTAACAGGGACCAGTGTCCACCCATCCTGCTCTGCACTGTTCTGACTGAGGTCCTGCAGCTGAGATGACACAAGCAGGAAGCTCTGTCCACCATGACATCACTGGACCTAAGCAGGACCCTGTCCCAATAAAGACAAGAGAGGAGGGGTCCTCAGTGACTCTTCAGGAGAGACACCTTGGGGACTGGGGATGAGGCTCAGTTGGTTGACTACCTGCCTGGCATACATGAGGTCCTGGATTCCATCCCCAGCAACATTCAGAACAGACATGGTGGTCCACACCTTTAATCCCAGCACTCAGGAAGTCCAGGCAGAAGGATCAGAAGTTTAAGACTATCCCTACCTATAGAGTGAGAGGCCAGCCTGGGCTACAATGAGACCCTGGCTTAAGAGAGAGAGAGAGAGAGAGAGAGAGAGAGAGAGAGAGAGAGAGAGAGAGAGAGAGAGAATAAAGAGAGGAACAAGACAAAGAAGGAAGAGAGAACATACAGGGAGAGACAATGCCCCAGTGTCCAGCCCCTTGTCCTATGCAGATGAAGACATCACCTGGCATGTCACTCTGTGTGTCAGTGGGAGGCACTGGGAACTCAATCTTGCTCTCAGACTAAGACTAAAAGCTGAATGGAGTGGGCAAAGTCAGGAAATCCTGGAAGAAGACTCAGGAGCCTGGATCACATGGATCCTGAAGCCCACCTGGCCCCAGACAGACAGCCAGAGCAGCAGACGTCATCACTGATGCTCACCCAGGCTTTGTGCTTAGGGGAGAGCTCAGAGATTCTTACTTAATCCACATCCTGGTGGAGCAAATGAGGACACTGAGGCCCAGAGCTGGGGCCAGGGGCTTTCAGACCCCCATATGGTGGAATTCCCAGGAGACCTTGCTGAAGTGAGGGCCGTACCTGAAGAAGAGGGGTCCTAACAATGGGACTACAGAACTGTGTAGTTCCCCACGTTGACAAGCATCTTTCTCTCTCTCCTTCCTTTGCTCTCTGTTTCCATCTCTTTTCCTTTCTTTAAAAAATTGTTATGTATTTTATATGGGTGTTTTGCCTGCATACATGTCTGTGCACCATGTGTGCCCCACAGAGGTCAGAAGAGAGCATCAGATCTCCTGGAGTTACAGAGGGTTTACATGTGGATGTGGGGAATCAAACTGAGGTCCCCTGGAAGAACAGCCAGAGCTCTTACTGAGCCATCTCGACAGCCTCCTGTCTTTTTTGCTTTCCTCCTCCTCCTCCTCCTCCTCCTCCTCCTCCTCCTCCTCCTCCTCCTCCTCCTCCTCCTTCTGATAACAGGTTTCATGTAGCCCAGGCTGACCTTAATTTCTCTGTGGGGGAAGGTGATGACCTTGAGCTTCAGGTCTTCTGCCTCCACTTCCTGAATTCTGGGACACATCTCCTTCATGTGGTGCTGGGAATTGGCCCTGGGGCTTCATATACGTCAGGCAATTGCTCTACCAACAAGTCACAAAACCTGCTCTCGGTGGCCTGAGGCCAGCTTGTCCCTCCTGAGTCACACTGGAACAGAGATCCAGGGTGTGGTGTTATCCTGGGTCTGAGACCTGGGACACCTGTTTCCTGGTGTCTGAGGAACCTGGTGACATTTCTAACCCAGGAGCCCGCTTGCCCGTGGTGTTCCCACTGTTTCATCACGTGCTCTGTCCAGGTCTGTTGAGACTCAGACCATTAAATGAAGACTCCCTGCTCAGAAAAGTTGCTGCAGGAGGGTACTTGCAGCCAGGGAATCACAAACACCCTCCTTTCATTTTTTTTAATTTATTTTTTGCGTGTGTGTGTGTGTGTGTGTGTGTGTGTGTGTGTGTGTGTACATGTGTGAAGACCAGACAACAACCTCAGCTGTCATTCCTCAGGCTCTTTCCAAACTTGTTTTCATTTTTAATATTTATCTTATCATTTATATATATATATGTGTGTGTGTGTGTGTGTGTGTGTGTGTGTGTGTGTATGTCTGTGTGTTTGTATGCATATGAGTGCAGTACCCATGAAGACCAGAAGAGGGCATCAGATCCACCCCCGCCAACCCCCCCCCCCCCCAGTGTTGTAAGTCATCCAGTCTGAGCGCTGGTATCTGAACTTGGCTCCACTGGAAGAGCAGCCCATGTTCTTCACTGATGAGCCATCTCTCCAGCCTTCTCCTCACCTCGTTTTTTTTTAAGGCAAGGTCTAGCTGGGTGGTGGCAAACACCTTTAATCTCAGCTCTTGGGAAGCAGAAGCAGGCAAATCTCTGTGAGTTCAAGGCCAGCCTGGTTTACAGAGCTAGTTCTAGGACAGCTAAGGCTACATAAATAAATCCTGTCTTGAGAAAAAGAAAAAAAAGAAAGAAAGAAAAGCAAGGCAAGTCTCTCATTGTCTTGGAGCTCACCTAGTAGGCTAGGCTAGCTGGCCAGCCAGGGAGCTCCAGGATCTAGCCGTCTCTGTCTCCCCAACACTGTGATTACAAGTGTGTGCCATCATGCCTGGCTTTTATTGTGTGGGTTCTGGGGATCTAACTCTGGTCCTTATCCTTACAGGCAAGCACTTTACCAACCAAGCCAGAGGGCATTTCTTACGATCCTTCATGTCGGAGATGAGGAAACATCCTTTATTTTGTGACATTGTCAATATCCCAATTTCTCTGACTCCCAGGATCAATGTGGATGGTACACTTTCAGTGTTACTGAACAGTAAACAGGCATACAGCATTTCCTCCCAATTCATAGCCTATTTGGTTTCTTTTTGAGTCTTTTCAAGAAAGGAATAAAGATCAGCCATTCCTGGAGTTCCTGGCTTGATCATTGGGGCAGATGTCCTGATGGTGTGACCCCAGGCTAGTCAGTGTAGACAGTCAGGGTGGGTTTGGACCAGCTTCTGGGCCCATGTGAAATCCTGCCTTTTCTCTCAACTGCCTGTGACCAAGGGGAAGCGACAGGTCGGGGTTAGGAGTGACTCCCTCCCACCTGGGGTTCACTGCCAGTCTCAAGAGGTGGAACAAACACCAGCAAGCATCTCTCAGACACCTTTTCTGTCTTCTCCAGTAAGGGCTGAGCATGTGCATGCAGTAGTCTGAGCATGCATCGAGCCTATTAATGGAGATCTTGACATCGACTGCACGGTGGTCTGCTTGGACGTGCTTTCTCTCCCTGGAGAATACACAAAGGGGTTTGTCTGCTCACCTCTTACTGCTGAGGCCAGGGACACTGGCCTCCTTGCGGGTACTCTCTCCTGGGGCACCTGTGCACAGATCACTCCGGGGGACACTCACTCCTGGGCCTGTCTTCACTCACTGTCTTAGTTATGGTTTCTATTGCTGTGGCGAAACAGCATGACCAGAGCAACTTGGGGAAGAAAGGGTTAATTTGGCTCACACTTCCATCTTGCTTTTCATCATCAAAGGAAGTCAGGACAGGAACTCAAACAGGGCAGGATCCTGGAGACGAGGAGCTAGTGCTGAGGTCCTGGAGGGGTGCTGCTTACTGACTTGCTCCTCATGGCTTGCTCAGTCTTCTTTCCTATAGAACCCAGGACCATCAGCCCAGAGAGGGCACCACCCACAATGGGCTGGACCTTCCCCCATCAATTACTTATTAAGAAAATGCCTTAAAGGCTTGCCCACAACCCAATCTTATGGAGGCATTTTCTCAATTAAGGTTCTCTCCTCTCAGATAACTTTAGCTTGTGTCAAATTGACATAAAACTAGCCAGCACAACTACCAGATCAGTTTCTTTTCTGTTGTGGTAAAACGCCATGACCACGGAAACTTATAGAAGAGAGTTTATTTGACCTTACAGTTCCAGAAGGATACTAGTTCCGCACGGTGGGGAAGTGCCGGGTTTGCAGGTATGATGGGAGGGAAACTGTGCGCCTGTCCCTGCATGGGAAGCCACTTGCTGCCTCGGGGCAGGGGGTCCGGAGGACCAGTGCAGCTACTCAGGGGTCCGAGGAATGACTCCCGTCGGTCTGTCGGTCTGTTCCTTAGTCCCACTTTTGTCTCCATCCCCTTCCTCTCGACTGTCCGTCCATCCACCCATTCAGCCCACATTTTCCACCCACCCTTATTTCCTTCCTTCTGCTCGATCTCGAATTTCGTGGCACCTGCTGGCCCAGCCCCTTGCTCCAGCCAGCCTTGGGTTAAAGGACCGTTCCCACTCTGCCCATTGGTCCGAATGCCCCTGGTACAGTCTGTACCTTTCCCTACCCCCTGCCATGGGCAGGTTCTAGACAGGCCCACAAGCGCCAGCAGACACAGGCACATTCCCGGTGTACACTGCCTCTGCCTCCCAGCAGCAAGGCCATGACGGCCTCTACTTGGCTGAAGAGGACCTTCTGGAATCTTGCCCCAAAATAGTCCACAGTGCTACTTCATTTCCTGACTAAGTGGCCAGCCCCAAACAGAACTCATCTTATCTGGTTCCATCTGGGAAAAGCCTGCCAGGCCGGCACCAGTGGGTCTTCTGGGAAATCACCTATCCTACTAAAATTCACCCTGGGAGGCAGGACCCAGCTGCAGGATGCAACAGGACTGGGCCTCACTGCATGCTCAGCAACCACTGGGTCCAACCAAGGGCAGCTGCCCAGGAACTGGTTTTTGTTTTGTTTGTTTTTGTTTTTGTTTTTGTTTTTGTTTTGTTTTATTGTTTTTCTAGTTTCATTTTTAAATCTCAAGCAACCTTGTTAGCGCTCAAGTGAAGCCCCTACCCTTCCACCCCACCCGAGATTGCCCTCAGGGGTTTCCTTCCTTCCACATGGTGCTGGTTCCCATCCTGGGAGCCCACGGCTGGGCCTGGCAGCGGTCTAGATAGGAACCCAGTCTAGAGGCCCGGGGCTGGCTAGGGCCAGAGGAGATGTGAGGTGCTGCCGGCTGGCACAGAGCACCCACACTGGCCGCCCTCACTGTTGTCTAGGCCAAAGTTTCAGCTTGCAGCAGAAAGTAATAGAGAGATAGAGAGGCAACCTCCACACAGGGAGTCCTGTCCTGCCAAACTGGCCAGGCTCTGGCCCCCACCTGTGCATCCACCCAAAGAGTGGGGGAGCCCTACTCACCTCGAAACCTGGAGTGAAAAAAAAAATGAATAAGAAAATGGGATGCTCTCCGATGCCAAGAGGTGCAGTTAACCTAGGAGGAAGTTGACTTTGATGAGGAAATCCCTTAGTGCCGCTGAAACTATGCTTGGAATGGCTAATGAGCCCTGGGGGGGCAGGGAGGGGGGGCTCGAGGAAGTGCTCTGGAGAGGACGCCCTCCCTGCCAGGTTTCCCTTGTATATCGGGCTTATCTGCAGGAAACGGCTCCAGAGACGGAATCCGCTGAGCAGGCCCGTGACTCATGCCTGCTCACAGTCCAGCCACGGCCTCCATGATGGGGGCACAGTAGCATCTCCAGGGTAGTGAGTGGCCACAGCCGACCCCCCCCCCAATCCCCCAACCCCTGTGGTGGGAAGAGAAAGTTCTCTTCGAGGGCTCCTGGGGCACTTATCTGTGAGGCCCTAACCTGGATCGACTGTGCAGTGGGAGCTGAGTGTGTGTGTGACCGGCCCAGTGGGGGGACAGGATCGCCAGGGTTCAAGGGCCAGCTGGTGCCTCGTGTGGCCATTGGAAGCTTCCAGATGCTCCGTCCGTTTTCCTGCAGGGGTATAGCCCATAGCCCCCAACACAGGAAGAAAGGGCTATTTTTGGAGGCCGGCATCTGGTGCTAGGGCTCCCAGCACCCGATGGCCTCCTGGCCTTCTTCTCCGGTGGGGAGAGAGAGAGCCATCGGAAATGCCTGACTTCTGATTCTGCCTCTGTTGGTAGGTGGGGCTAGAGATGGAGCCTCCCAGGCTGGTCAGGCAGCAGAAGAGACACCACGGTTTGTCTGTTGGTCTTGAAGTTGCCCATGCCTCCCCAAAATTTCAGGGATGTTTTCTTGACTGGCCGGCCATGGTCCTAAGAGTAGGCCAACAGGCCCAGCTCCTTCTTGAGTGGGTCCCATGACAGGTTGCATGGGTCACCATAGTCACCAATCCAGTGTCTCTTGAGGTCTTCGGTAGTGCTGGGAGGGGAGCTCCCAGTGGGAGTATAGCGTGGACCTCAGCAAAGGACAGCAGAGGGTGGTCCACGCTGTCTTCTCCCAGGGGCTGCCTCCCCTGGCTGCTGTCCTCCTGGGCACGCTGGCCACCTCGAGCCCCTGGAACCCCTGTAGCCTCCTGGGTCCACAGCTGCTTGCATTGGTGGGCTGGCCAACGGGGATGTCCTTTACTTCTGAGGCACAATCTTATTCTAAGCCCAGGCGGACCCTAAACTCTCTGTGATTCTCTGGCCTCAGCTTTCCCAGTTCTGGGATCATGGGCATGATCCATCAAGCCTGGCTCCCGGTAAGAATCACGTGTGCAAGCACATGTGCACATGTGCATACCCACACACATTCACATGGGGTCCAGAGGCCGATGCTCAATGTCTTCCTTCATTGCCTTCCGAAACCCTATTTTGGGACAAGACCTCTCACTGAAGCAGGAACTTCACAATTGGCTAGGCTGGCTGGCCCACGACCCCTGGGGATCCTGCTGTCTCTGTCTCCCCAGCTCTGGGATTATTAATGTGTGCAACACCAATGCTGGGGGTCAGAACTCAGGTCCTTACGCTTGTGCAGCCAGCACCACTGACCCAGCCACCGTCACAGCCCCCAAGATTCGTTTTTGGTGTAATTTAAAATAAAATGCAATCTCCATCGCATCCCCCGGTCTTCAAGCCTTCACGCACGCCATCCCCAACACCCAGGGCCCAGATGTCAGAAGGCAAGGCTGAAAGCCACAGGGCTGGGGGAGAGGGGACATTTTCCACTTCCCCTCCTGGGTTCTATATTTAGAATTTCCACTTTTCACTTGCAAAGGTTCTCCCGGCTCTGCAGCCCCAGCGTTTATCTCATGCCAGCCTTCTGCTTCCAAAGTTCACCTTAGGCCTGACAGTGGGTCTCTTACCATTTTCTTTCAAATTTTAACAACAAGCTGTTTGTCCACAGTTCTATCTCTGGGATGCACCAAGTGCCCCAGGGCACAGCTAAGACCGGAGGCCTCCATGGTCTGCAAAGCCCAGGATCCTGAAGAGGTGGCCAGAGAGCTCCCTAAGCCTCAGAGGAGGCGCGGCCTGCTCCCCACATATCACTGTCACACACATGGCTGTGGGCTGGGAGGAGAGCCTCACACACATGCACAAGCTCCCCTGGGCTCTCAGAACTACTACAATGCTTCTGAGTCCAGCACTGAGCCAACTACACCCAGGCCGGGGTTCGCTGTCTTCCTTTTCTCTTGTGCCTGCCTGGCTTCGGTTTTGCAAACCTGCTGTACACAGGCCAGGTATGAGCGAGAGGTGCAGAGGTCAAGACAGAAGGAGACTGTTGTGCTCCCAGTGTTTGTACTAAGGAGTGGGGAGGCCTAGTCTAAGAGTCTAAATAAATAGCATTATAGAGTTGTAGTCTCTGGAGACAAAGACACAGGGTGGCAACAGGAAGTCAGACAAAGTGGGTGCAGTTCTGTAAAGGTGATTGGGAGATGCCTGGACAGTTGACGCAGACCTGAACAGCAAGGGCAGAACTTGGTCCCTGGGGATCCCCCTCTTTGGGTGGTCCAGTTGGCCTGTTTTCTGCTTGTTTTAGTCAAGCGTTCTCTGGAGGAGTAACTAGCATCATGAAAATATACCACGAAGGGGCTTTATTCAGTTAGCTCACACCATAGAGGCTGGGGTGGCCAACCGTGGCCTCTGTATGCTGGGGAGGCTAAGAACCTGATGATACCCCACACCATGAGGCCGCTGTCACGACAGTCCTGGTTGACCCTGAGAGCCCAGAGGCTCCACAGAAGCTGCTGGTCCTTAGCTCACACTGGAAGGCTGACAAGTCTGGGTCCTGATGATGGTGAAGAACGGTGGCAGCGGCAGCAGCAACAGCAGAGTAGATGTGTTTGCCAGCAAGGGGTAAAGGCAGGCAGATATGATAGGCCTGCTTTCCCCTCAGACTTTAGGTCTGGATTGTTGCTGGAAGGTGACTCCTGATCAAGGAGGGGTCTTCTCCTCAGTTTATCCCCCTGGAAATGCCCTCCAGACCTGTCTCTTAGTTGATCCCAGATCAATCATCAGACCTTCTGCTCACTTGCTTCTTTGTTCTTAACTCCCTGCTCAGCCTCCCCTGCCGGGGAATGTCGCCCAGTTCATACCCACTTGGCTGGCAGGTGCCTGCCATACCATCTCCTCTGCAACAGTTCACATGGAATCTCAAAACACAGGATGCTAGAAAACCCTCCCCACACTGGGTCCTGGTGAGTCCCACCCTGGCCCGCAGGACCTCATCCTGGCTTCATCAATGGGTGGTGGGAATCAACACACAGGCTGCGCTAGAAGTAGGGCTGGGGACAGTGACACCGCTCCTGAGCAACGTGTCCTCCCTGGCTGCTTTCCACAGGTGTCCTTCTGTGTGTGCTGTAGAGGAAGGGGGATGGTCACAAAGGGCTGGTGGCAGAGGGGCGGCGCTGTTCTCTGCTCTCTGGGCAGATGGCAGCATGCATGACCCTTGAAATGCTTGTCCCCCTTAAAGTAGCATTTGACCGCATGGTTTGCTCGGCCCATGCAATGGGGTGGAAGGGATGAAGGTGGCCACAATTAGAAGTTTCAGGAACATGCTTGCCAGTCTGGTCTTCATGGCAGTGGAAATACTGTGGGGGTCCCTGCAAGCTCTATGGCCAGCAGAGAGACGAACCTTGAGAGGGAAGGAAACCCAGCTCAGCACCATTTCGTTAGCCAGGCTGGTTCAAACTTCTGGAGTCTGACACTAGGCAGTTTATTTTAGATATATTTAAGTACAGTACAATTTGGGGGGAAGCTTCCTGTTAACAATTATTTTAACTCCAAGTGCACAATAAAGCTTAAGGTGTGACTACATGGAAATGCTCCTGCAAAGTACACGTGACCTCTTCCATAAAGATGGAGTCTATAGTTTAAGGGCCTAGGAACTGGTGTGGTCTCAGCCATACAGATAGTTGGAGCTCATCAGGCTCTATACATGTGACATCTCCCCTAAGGATGGATTCTATTGCCTGAGAAGCATTACTCAAGATAAAGGTCTAGGAAAGAAGAATTTAGGATAAACACAGTAGTCTGGGGGATTCAGGTGTGGCCTGGCCCTACAGACAGCAAAGGTCACCAGGCTGTTAACAGCATCCACTCACAGCTTTCTGGGTGGAAAACTGATTATACGTCCCTTTTGTTGAAGAGACAAGCCTGAGTGCTTAACATTCCTGGTATCCCTAGTGCTTCTCCGTGAGCACAAAGACTTCGTGCCCTCTACAAAGTATAGTGAACACGGTCCCCTCATCAGTCAGGGTCCCTGGAGCATGCGTCCTGATGGACCCTACTCTTTGTTACACACATGACAAAGATGGAAACAGTCTTTGCAATGGAAAGCCAGGGTTCAGCAAACACCAGAGCAGGGACCAAATGTGGCTCACTGCCTTCTTTTATTAAGGAAGGGTGTGTGTGTCCCAGAGGTCAGCTGTAGATGCTGTTTCTGAGCCGACAGCAGCTCCCAAATAAACACACTGCGGCTTATATTAATTACAAATGCTCGGCCAATAGCTCAGGCTTCTTACTAGCTAACGCTTACATTTTACATTAACCCATATTTCTTATCTATGCTTTGCCCTGTGACTTGGTACCTTTTCTCTGTACGGCACGCCCATCTTGCTTCTCTCTGAGGCTTCTCACTACTCCAGACTCCACCCTCCTCCTTCCCAGCATCCTCCTAGTCTGGCTCTTCTGCCCAATCTCTTCCTGCCCAGCCGTAGGCCAGTCAGTTCTTGAGATTAATACACAGTCACAGTGTACGGCAGGATTGTTCCACAGCAGTCAGCCTTGGCTGCAGCTCCTCAGGTGTCACCCTTGTTTGTTTACTTATTTATTTTCAGATTTTAAAAAATTTTGACTATATGCATTTGGGTGTTTTGCCTGTACATATATGTCTTTGTATTCAGTGACTATAGAGGCCAGATGAGGGTGTTGGACCCCCTGGAACTGGGGTTACAGGCAGTTGTGAGTCGCCGTGTGGGTACTAGAAACTGAATGCAGGTCCTCTTTACTCCATCGCTGAGCCGCCTCTCGGGCCCCTCACGCTTCCTTTTCTCCCCATGGATTCTGGAGCTGAAACTCATCCCGTGCTTGCCTGGCAAGCATGCTACCCACGTCACTGTCTCCTCAGCCCCCAGATGGCATCTTATCAGAACATGACCCTGTCGCTTCCACGCTCTCTGAAGCCACTTTATTTTCAAACTAAGAACTTGAAACAGACGGAAAACCTATTTATTATCTGGCTTTTAATGGGGAAAGCCTGCCACCTGTGCTCTAAGCCATTGCGACCTGGGGGGAGGGCACTTGTTACTGTAGTGTGACCTGTGTACACTGACTGATATATTTCAAACCTTGCCCCAACGTCTATGGCATGTATCCCCATGCTTGAAGACATGCAACGTCAGTGTGATGTGGAATGCTTTATCACTCCAAACCCACGGACTGATTTTGAACCTCCATTGGAGCCTTTATTGGCACCCAAAGACAGGCAGATCCAGGGAGGTAAGAGACACTCTACAAGTCACTTGGGGCTTGCCCATGCTTCTGAGTCACCAGAAAATGTGTCACTGTATTTCTAAGCTTTCTCTGCATTGCTGAAGCCAGTGTGCCCAGCCAGTCTGGGAACCCACAGGCATTTCTACCCCCACCATCTTCTGTTTGAGAAAAAGATGAACAGAGGCTGCTTCAGCCCGGGGCTGAAGAGAGAAGTGGGATCCTGGCTTCCCCACCAAGCCCTCTCTGCTTTCGGCTTCTTCCCTGATTTGTGTTGGGTACCTCTCACCCCCCTAAGCTCACACCTCCTGCGATGAGACCAGCCTGGGGGGTGTGTGTGGCCATCATCCTGCCCAACCAGGGTTGCTGGTTTCCTCACCTTTCTGTGCATGCGCCCATCTCTGCATGGCCGCTGTACAGCAGGCTATGCCCTCCTCTGCCCACCACCGCACAAAGGAGGAACCGGGAGCCCCGCCTGGGGAGGGGCTTTGGCTACTCGGAGAGATCAGCTCTGCAGCTCCACCAACCACAGACTTTGTGGGGCTTTTTTTTTTTTTTTTTTTTTTTTTTTTTTTTTTTTTTGGTAGCCAAGGCTGGCCTTAAACTCCTGATCCTCCTGCCTCCACCTCTCCTGTGCTGGGGTGGCAGACACGCACCGCACCGACACTCTGGGTTTATGCGGTGTTGGAAATCAAGCCCAGGGCTTCATAAACACTAAACAAACACTCTACCAACCCAGCTACATCCTAGCCCTTGTTATTTTTTGAATTAAGCTCTTAGGCTTACTCAACATACTTGGAGGCAGTGGAGTCTCCTTCACGGCCCAAGAGGCACTGGCGAAACACTTGCTATGAGGAAATCTTTCCATTGAGAAAAATTCCTGGGTGCGTCTGTGCTCAGTGGCTCCAGTGAGCTGTGCGATGGCCATGATTGAGAAGGACCTGGGGCTTTGGAGATCATGGTTCCTGCTGCCTCTGTCACACCTGGTGCCTGGCGAGGGACAGCAGCCTCTCCCTGGCGATGGGTCATTGCCCACTTTGCCACCACCCAAGAATGGAATGAGTTAGGGCCCCCGAGGAGCTTCGGTAGGCTGTTCCATCAGGTGGACATTTACAGTGTCCGGGGACCAGTTCTCACACTCAGTTGTCAGGACACTGAGGGGAGAGGACAAGGGGAGGAGTCACCAGGCATGACCCCTGAGCTCAGGGCAAAGCCCTCCAGCCAGGCGCTGCAGGGCCACTCTACAAACTGGACATGGCCCTGCACAAATGTCCCAGAGGAGAGGAGGGTCTCACTCTGCACGGAGGGGAGGCCAGCCTTCCATCTTTCCCGTTCCTGACAGTGGGCTGTGGGATTCTGGGCCCCTTTGGTTATGCTAATGTCTGGAGTCCCAAGTCCAGCCGCTCAGGGGCTGGAGAACAAACACACAGCCACTTCAGAAGCAGCCTGGGGGCAGAGCATGCTTGCTGGGGATGGCATGCTTGCTGGGGATAGCATGCTTGCTGGGGATGGCATGCTTGCTGAGCACGCCTGAAGCCCTGCATTCTATCTCAGCACTGCATACATCAGGCATGGTGTTGCACACTTGTAACCTGTAATCCCAACACTGAGGAGGTGGAAGCAGGAAGATCAGAAATGAAAGGTTATCCTTGGCTACATAGTGAGTTTGAAGTAAGCCAGGGCTACATGAGACCTTGGGGTTGTTTGTTGTTTGTTTGTTTGTTTGTTTGTTTGTTTTGTGTGTGTGTTTTAATTGATTAGTTAACTAATTTAAAAAGTATCCAAGCCATGCCTGCAGCAACTCCCTCCCTCCCAAATGTCTGAGGTCTATGGAAGCCTGAACTCTAGTAATCCAAGATGGAACAGGGTGGGCCTGGGCCTCAGCTTATGCTCCCACTCGCAGCCAGCCAGGCCCCAGTCTCAGAGGGAACTCAACGACTACTAGGGAACTGAAAACACATGACTCCAATCAGGAGAAAAATGACTTCATGGCCACAGCCCCTGAAGCAGACGGCTCTGCTGCCAGGCCCCGTCCAAGAAAACTTCCAGAAGGTCCTGCATATTCTGCAGCCTCTGGCTGGGGTCTCCCCTGAGAGGAACTCGCCTGCACCACGCCAGGACCGAAGGCCAGGTGGCCGACTGTGTGACCAGAGGAATCCGCCACAACCCAACACTTCCCGCACCAGGGTCTAGCAGCGCTTTCATGAATGGCCCGGCTTCCCAGACAGCGGATTGGCTGAGCCGCCAGCCGCGAGGCCCAATCAGCAGCGGCGGCCGCTTGGTCTCCGCGTGGGGCTTGAGAAGTTATGCAGCTGTGAATGGCGGAGAGCCCCTCCCCCAAGGAGGGGAAGAGGGAGAGGGGGTTTTATATGTATATTTATTTTTAAATTCCCTGCACTGTTCGGGGATGTGGGACAATTATGTCCGTTCCGAGTCTTGGCTGCAGCTCCCGACAATAGCCCTAGGCTTGCCTGTGGCCTCCAGGACTGGCATTGAAGACCTTGTGTCTGGAAAAATGCTTGTTGGTTGGAACTGCATTTCTCTGCCTGTTTTTCAGACTGGTTCCAGGTCCCCAGGACAGCATCAGGACCTTTTACAGGCTATGCTGCAGGACCCCAGACAATGTCTTAGGGATGATGGGTTTGCGCTGGCTGAGGGTAGGGGCTCCTGTAGCAGCCTGTGTGACAGGCACTGTACAGGGGTTTGGTCACACTGCTTGGTCACTCCACCTGTCAGTCACGGGTCCTAGCTTCCACTGACAGGTGTTGTGCATGGGGGTCCTGGGGCCTAAGGACTGGAGTGTAGACATTCTGGGCAGCCTGTGTTTGCCATTGAATAGGGAAGCAGGCTCTCTTGGCGGATGTAAAGCAGGCATGTATTTACAAATGCTTCTGGAGAGTCCCACAATCCCTGCTGCCTGTCACTTCTGATGCTAGCAAAGCACAGAAGCCTCTCTCTCCCTGGTGCTGGGTCCTAGCTAGCTTCACCACCGCCCAGAAGTTGAATGAGTTCTGGGCCCCTGAGGACCTCCGGTAGGCTGTTCTATCAGGTGGACATTTACAGTGTCCGAGGACCAGTTCTCATACTCAGTTCTCAGGACACTGAGGGGAGAGGACAAGGTGAGGAGTCATCTGGCATGTCCCCTGCTCTCACGGCAAAGCCCTCCAGCCAGGCGCTGCAGGGCCACTCTACAAACTGGACATGGCCCTGCCCAAATGTCCCAGAGGAGAGGAGGGTCTCACTCTGCAAGGAGGGGAGGCCAGCCTTCCATCTTTCCTGTTCCTGACAGCGGGCTGTGGGATTCTGGGCTCCCTTGGCTATGCTATTGTCTGGAGCCCCAGGTCCAGCCGCTCAGGGGCTGGATGTCAGTGCAAACGGTGTGGCTGAAGAGAGGGCATGCCTGCCCTTCCAAGACTCCTAAACTTGGAGCTCCATGGGAGGTGAGTCTGGTCCTCAGTTGTTTCTCACAGGGGTTCTGGTCCCATTGGCTGCAGATGGTCTGGCCCAGATAGATCTCCAGGCCCAGACCATCTGCAACCAATGGGACCAGAACCCCTGTGAGAAACAACTGAGGACCAGACTCACCTCCCATGGAGCTCTATCCCATTAGCTGTACAGGGCCAGTGTTGTCACATCGTGTGGCTTCTGGAAGACTCCACTGAAGGCTTTGGAGGGGATGGAAGGGGCAGAGCAACAGCAATCTTCCTGTTCGAATGCAAGTAATTGCCCGCGGTTTGAACGTGTGCTAGAGGCCATGTGTTGGTAACCTGGTCCCCAGTGCAGCTGTGTTGAGGTGGGGTCCTAGGGTGGGGCTTGGATCATCTCACAGGGAGCAGCAGGTAGATCCCTTCATGGGACGGAAGAGTAACGGAGCTGGCTTGGAACATGAGTTCTCTCTGCCCTGCAGCACTGCTCTCATCTCAGCATCCAAGACTCCTCTCGTGTGTGACACAGCATGAAACTCTTGCCAGATGTGAACAGATGCTTGTGCCACAATTGTGAACTTCCAGCCTCTAGACACAGCGAGCCAAGTCAGCCTCTATCCCGTATGAATTACCCAGCCTCCCTGAGTGTGGTGGGACCCAGCTGTCATTCCAGCACTGGGGAGGTGGAGGCAGGACAATCAGGAATTGGAGGCCCCTTCTTGGCTACATAGTAAGTTGGAGGCCAGCCTGAGCTATATGAGACCCTGTCTCAAAATAAACCAACAGCAACAAAACCAAAGCCAGCCAAACAAGCAAACAAAGATCGATAAAGTTACCCAGCCTCAGGCACTCTTACAGCAACAGAGACCAGATTAAGAGACCGTGGCCACCTAGCAGACTTCCCAAGAACACACTTCTAGCATAGCTGTTTTTTGTTTGTTTGTTTTGTCAGAGAGAAGCCTAGCCTGAGCTGAAGCTTCTGTCCCTTAGAGGGGCCATGTGTGTCTCCTGTCCTGCCTTGAGCAGTGGGCTCCCCTTTCTCTCCTGCATCCACAGACTAGGATGTAGATGGGTGTGTGTGCCAACTCACCTGGCATACAAGGGGAGGCTGGGTCTCCAGGGTTGTGCCACCCTGTATTAGACCTGGTTTGCCCACCCATGCTCCTGTGGAAGAGAGAAGTCAGCCTCTGGACTAGGTGTCTTCAATGTTTCTTAGCACCTGAGTACACGGACACTTCAAACCTCTGCCTTGTGCTTCCTGTTTGCAGGATGAACATCCATCTAAGCCTTCTGCAGAAATCAGGGGCTGGCAGTGTCCACGGACAGATGATGCCCAGGGACAAGCAACTGCCTTCACTAGCCAGAGCCCAGGAGAGGAAGGAGGTCACTACTGATGGCAGAGGGGATTGCAAAGCCAGAAGCTGCATCAGTGTCCTGGGACCACTGTCCACATTAGCCCACACTGGCTGTCCAACCAGGCTGCATGTCCTTTGGCACAGCTCGGGAGACTTGGGGCAAGCAGGTTTCTTCCGAGGCTGTGGTGTGCACTGGGCAGTCCCTCCTTCAACCCTGTGGTCATGTCAGCCATTCAGGATGTTCCTAAACTCACAGACATGGCACACCAAGTTCTACTCCCATTACACATCCTGTTCTTTGTGTGTCTCACTGAGGAGAGGAGGCAGAAGACAGATGAGAGCGCTTGCTGCCAAGCCCAGTGACCTGAGTTCGATCCTCAGGACCCATATTGCAGAAAGTGAGAACCAACCCCCATGAGTTGTCTTCTGACTTCCCCATACACCTACCCCATGACATGTGCATGCCCCCCAATAGGCAAACAAATAAACACAGGTAATAAGAAAATAAAGTCTCCTCTGAGACTCTGACAACCCTGAGCCACGTGCCCTGTAAAACCAGCAAGCAATCTGCATGCACTTTGGCATGCAGCTTCACAGAGCATGCACCTCCCTTGCAGAATAAAAAAGGTCGGGGGGGGGGGGGCACTAGAAAGAAGGGATGGGACCAGCGTGAGGCCCAGGAGAGCAGACATTAAACACTGTGTCCAGCCTCTGAGACTGTGGCAGCAGGGTGTGGGCCCCACAGACCAGACAGCCCCTACCTCGGTGGCCTTGCTGGCTGCAGCCCACGTGGCCATTCTTGGGCTGGCCCCACTTGCTGCCTATGGCTCTCCCTGGCAGGTGTTCCACATTCCTCACACCTCAGCTTCCTGGGGTGCCCACTGCATCATTAGCCTCACTCTTTATGTTTTATTGTGAGCCACTTCAGGTGTGTTCAGAGACTTCCGCCCTGTTGCCTGACCTCCTAGGCTGTCCTTAGGAATCTGGGTGGCAGCTGCTTTGAAGCCTTAACTCTTGTATTCTGCAGGCCTGCAAAACTGGCATCGTGTTGGTGATGTCAAGGTCTGTTCCCAGCCCAAGAGGCAGCCAGGGCGCCTTTGGACTGATGGCTGCAGTGGCCTCTGATACCTGCATGGTTGAATTTGGGAAAATGATTCCCTAGGTGCCTCTTGCAAAAGGAGTATCTAGAAATCGGTCTTTCCCTCCCTCCCTCCCTCCCTCCCTCCCTCCCTCCCTCCCTCCCTCCCTCCCTCCCTCCCTCCCTCCCTCCCCCACAGTGTGTGTGTGTGTGTGTGTGTGTGTGTGTGTGTGTGTGTGTGTGTGTGTGTGTGTGTGTACCCGCTCTTGTAGGAACCAGACATTGGATGTCTCTCTTAATTGAGTTCCACTTTACTATCAACAGGGTTTCTGAGAGATTCCTAGAAAATGCAGGTTCCCAGCTGGGAGGGAGCTGCTGGTTGTTCTGACTTCTTGCTGGTTGAGAGGCTTCAGTCAGACTCCAGAATGAGTTCCCCTTCCCTCTCGTGTCCCCACAGTTTTTCATGCCCATCCGTCCTGCCTCGGGTCCCCAGTGCCTTCCTGGACTCACCTTCCCTGCCACCCAGCAGTCTGCCTCCTCCTCACTCACCAGTCCATCTTTCCATTTGTTCACTAGAATGGCAGCTCCCTCAGGGCTGGCTCTGTCCCTTCTGTCTGTCCACATCCCCTGCTCTGTGATCCCCAGTGTCTGTCTCCTCAGTCATGGTGCTGGGCAGAAAGGGAAGGCGTGAAGGACACAGGGTGCGGGTGTAGAAAGACAGACAGAGTGAGGCTCTACCACTCAGGGACATGGGAGTCACACCCCTGGCCCAGCAGGTCAGCAGGTGTTGTCCTCACTGAAGTCGTAGCTGCCTTTAGCGCCAGAGCCTTTGTGGACTCCTATCTGAAATGCCCACCTTCAGCACCCCTCTTACAGACACCTTTCTTCTTTGTTAGGAAACTTCCCAGAGGCCTTGGCCTTGGTCTGCAAGCTCCCTGCCGGTTATCCTAAGGAGACTTGAGAGAATTTCTGAGAGCCCTGGGGAGGGGGTAGGTGACAAAGGCCGAGAGGCTTCCTCCCAACCTGGAGGACCAGCTTCAAATTTGCCTGTGCGTTTCCAAGCTGTATCATAGGCAAAGAAAAACTCCCAGGATGCAATTATGCCCCCTCCCCTCAATCTCCAGCTGGCCATCCTATGGTTCGGCCTCCAATAGGGGCCACGGAGCAGCCTCTGACTTGGTCTGCAGCTGGAATTCCTCATGAGTGGCCCTGAGAGGGGATGTATAGAGCCTGGCTGAGCACTTAGCACTTACTTCAGGAGTGTTTGCACCTGGACTCTCCCAGAAGAGAGGGGACCACCCATGGTCACACAGCCTCCATCCAAGTGCCTGGGGCTGTCAGATGCCAACATGACCTGCCGGAACCTACACAGAGCCATACCTGAGATGGTCTCGGGTCTCCTGTGATATGCACCTACAGCCCCCTGCTCAATGCAGAGCTACATCCTCTGGGGGAGTGAGGGGCCTTCGGTCCCTCCTCCCTGTCCTTTGCTCCCACAACTGCGATGCAGGATGTGCTGTGGCCTGGGGTGCAAGCCTGGGATGGGGTGTGTGAAGGAAGGGGGTCATCTGAGACGGAGATCTGCAGCGCTGTCTCTGGGCCCGGCCTGAAGACCCCGCCTGGGCCTCTGCCTCCAGCCGCAGGCTTTGTCTGACTTTGCATTTTTCACTTGCAGTTTGAGTCTTTTTCTCCCAGGCCTCAGGATTCACCTCCTGCTGGGAGGGTCCTTTGAATTTATGACCTAGTGGTCTCCAGGAGGCTAGAGGTGGGTCTTCCCACCTTACTCTAGCGAGCCTAGGAATTCCAACCTGATCCTCTGTTCTGAGCTCTGAAATTTCAGAATGGCAGAAGGGTTCCAAATGTCCAAATGCAGAACAGTGAGCAGAGCCAGGGTAGGCACTGCCTCAGGGGGCAGGGAGGCAAGGGCTCCCCAAGACGCTGCCCTTCTCACTTAACTTTAATTTTGGAATGTAGATAAAGATCTTGGGGCCATCTGGGTACTCAGGAAGTAGAGTCAAGCTTCGGATTCCATTAATGCTGTGGTTCAGCAGAGGGTGGCCCCTTCACTTCCCCAGCAGCCCATTTGCCAAGGGGCTGTTGTCAGGCTCCAGCCCCAGCTCTCCCATTGATCCAACATAGTCCCCTCCCCTCCTGAGGACTTCCGGCTTTCATATATCCACAGACCTGTGGGGCTCCTCCACCCAGGAGTACCATCACCACCTTCATCCACCTGCCCCTCTTCCTCTCCTCATGTGGAAGCCCTGGCTCCCTCTCCCTCCACATGACCCCTGAGAAGGCCACCCTCGTGTGGTCAGCTGGACCTGCTTTGCTCACAGAAGAGCCCATGCTAGGAGGTCCCACCCGACTCCCAGGGTCCACTCCCTCTTATGACTCCCTGCATCCTTCTTCCCCCATTCTGGTGCCTCTTCCAGTCCACTGGCCCCTCCTTCAGGCCGATGGGTTTAGAGGATGCTGGGAGCAGGCGGGTCTGAGACACTAGGCTCCTGGGGCTCCCAGGCTCATGGGACTTGGGGGTTCCTTGGTTCCCTCTCTTCTTGCTCCACCCTTCTGCCTGGGTGACTTCATCGGTTCCCATGGATTGAAAAACCTTGACTTGGTGAACTCCAAATTTGTCTTCAGGCTTGATCTCCCCTCTGACCTCTGGACCCAAATATCCGGCTGTCCCCTTGACAGCTCCCTGTGGGGTCTCCCAGACCATGACTGATCTCGGGCTTCAGGAACTTTGTCCCCAGGCCTTTCCCAGCACCCTCATCTCAGGCGATACACCCCACATAGCTACACATAGCAGTTTCCCCGTCTCCTCCCTTCTGGCCCATGTCCACTCTCAGGAACCCGTTTCCTGAGGATCCCGCCTCATGGAGGCCTAAGGCAGGGCCCACTAATAGAGCACAGAGAGTAGAGAGGGTGGTCTCTGTTAAGCTTCCCTACTGTAAAGACCCCCAAGAACCAGGGCTCTTCTAGGGACATGTGGGGAAACCACTTCCTCTTAGCCCAGGGTGGAGCTCAGGCCAGCCCTGTAGAGGCAGGGCTACTGTTCTCTTGGGGACTGCTGAGCAGCAGGGACCCTCTGGGGACTACTATCCGATGAGGTCATACAGCCATAAAGCAAAGACTCTTGATAGATGTATTATGTTCCCAGCCACTGGGGGTGGGGACTGCTGACCCCCACCATTCCTGGTAGGCAAGCTCTTCAGGCAAGCGGACTGCAGCAGACCTCATTTCCCATGCAAGCCCTGTCTCCGGTCTTTGCGGTGTGGGAGATGATTTCCCATGCAAGCCCCATCTCTGGTCCCTCGCAGTGTGGGAGATGATTTCCCATGCAAGCCCCGTCTCCGGTCCTTGCGGTGTGGGAGATGAATTTGAAGCTGCAGAGCTAAGGAGAGTAAGGGGAGCCGAGCAGTTCCCTGATGCTGTGTGACATCAACCTTGGACAGCTATTTTTGTGGTGTATTTACTGAGCAGCTCCTGTAGGCTGAACACCCAGCCCCCAGGACATTGAGCTTGGAAAAAGACCCGTAGAGCACAAGCCTGTGGGAAAGGGAGAAGCCGGAACTCTGAGGGGAGGTTCTATGATGACTTTGTATCCCAACCAAGGATGACAGACGTGTGAGGCGGTCACTGACCTGCCGTTGGCCACAGGGCCCAAACCACTGGCCCTTCTTACCTTATTTCTCTCCCTCCCTCCATCGACTCATCATCCATCCATTCATTTATTCATCCACATGTTCACTCATTCATTTAATCATTCCGTTATTCATTCAGTCTTTCATTATTCAATTGCTTATTCATTCACTCACTTGTGTGTTCATTCGTATAGGCCTTTGCTTATTTTATTTGTTCATTCATTTACTTGCTCATTCACTCATTCATATATTAGCTCACTGTCTTAGTCACTGTCCTATTGCTGTGAGGAGATACCTTGACCAAGACAACTCCTAGAAAAGAAAACATTTATTTGGGGCCTTGTTTACAGTTTCAGGGGTTAGTCAATTATCATCATGGTGGGAAACATGGCAGCACATAGACGTGGTGCTGGAGAAGTAGCTGAAAGTTCTATATCCTGATCCACAGCAGAGGGGAGAGAGAGAGAGAGAGAGAGAGAGAGAGAGACAGACAGACAGACAGACAGACACAGAGAGACACAGAGACAAAGACACAGAGAGAGACTGGCCGGGTCTGGCATGGGCTTTTGAAACCTCAAAGCCCACCTCCAGTGACATACTTCCTTCAACAAGGTCACACCTCTTAATCCTTCTAATCCTTTCAAATAGTGTCACTCCCTGGTGACTAAACATTCAACTATATGGTCCTATGGGGGCCATTCTTTTTCAAACCACTGCACTCATTCATCTGTTCATGTCTTCATTGGCCTACTTATTTATTCATTCATCCCCTCATTCATTCATCTGCACATTGCACATCTATCCATTCACTATTCACTCATTCATTCACCTGTACACTGCAAGCTACCCATTCACCATTCATTCATTCATTCATTCACCTGCACGTTGCACATCTATCCATTCACTATTCACTCATTCATTCACCTGCACATTGCACACCTATCCATTCACTATTCATTCATTCATTCATTCATTCATTCATCTGCTGAGCACCTGCCATGACCTAGCTTTGTATTTGGTGCTGAAAATGGGAATGGAGCAAAGAATAAACAAAAGTGTTTGTACCTTTAAAGGTCACATTTTGGAGGGGAGAAAGGCCCACCATTTAGTGCAATCAGACATGTACAGCTACAGAAATGATCAAGAGTTACCTAGAAGAGAAAGATGGACTTTACATACATATGGATGTATACATGTAGGTGTGTATAGGTATAGATGGGTGTACCATATGTTCATGCATGTTTGTGTGCATGTGTTTGCTTCTGTGTGTGAGTGTACACAAGTGTGTGTTTGTGTACATGAAAAGGAGTGTGAATAGATATGTGCAGGAGTGCATGTCTTGGTCTATGCTGTGCTGCTGTAAGAAAATATCTGGAAGTGAGTAACTAAAAGAAAAGATCCAGGCGTAGTAGTACATGCTTAAAATCCCAGTATTAGGGAGTCTCAAGCAGGAAGACTGTGACTCCCAGGCCAGCCTGGGCAATACAGTGAGTTCCAGGCCAGTCTGGGCTACAGCAAACAAAGTTTATTCAACTCATGGTCTTAGAGGTGGAAATACATCTGTGCAGCCTCCAGTGAGGCCTCATAGCCGCCTGACACATGGCAGAGCAGCGGCAGGAAAAGGGGCCACACACAGGAGGGGGCAAACACATGGAGTGACCTTGTAGTGACTCACTCTTGCTGAAACTAACCTGCATTCCATGAGGACTACATTAACCCCTGCCCAGGACAAATCACTTCACACAAGACCCCACTTCTTAAAAGACTCATCACCCCATCACCACTAGGCTGGACATGGAGCTTCTAAGTGCATGGACACACAAGGCACATTTGAAATGTAGCCACTCCACAACTGCACGTGTGTGCGTGCGTGCATGTGTGCGTATGCGTGTGCATGTGCGTGCGCGCGTGTGTGTGTGTGTGTGTGTGTGTGTGTGTGTGTGTGTGTGTGTGTGTGCTTGCCCTGTGAGGTGGAGGATGAGGAGGAAGAAGTGCCCAAGTTTAAAGGCAAAGGGAGCCACATGAGACCTTCCCTGGGCTGCTCTGGCAGATCCCAGCTCCCTGCACACATGCCCCCAGCCAGACCCTTTTGATTTTTCAGAAGTATGGTTCTGGAGAGCCTGCCCCCTGTATCAGCTGATGGCAAGAGCCATGTAACATTTCCAAGAAAACTCCCAGGGAAGGGTGTGGGGGCCAGTGTAGAGGTTGGGAGGTACCAGGATCCCAACACTGACCACTAGTGGATTAACTCTTAGAAGTCCTGATGGGAAGCCCCAGGGCCTCACTTAGCTGGATGAGCAAGAATGACCTAGATTGTAACGGGGCCTAGGCAGAGTCCTGTCTCTGGGACAGCCTGGATGCTAGGTGTGGCAGGCAGGGTCAGGGGTTATGTTTAAATGCGGGGGAGCCCAGGACAGAACTCCTAGCCACACTTTGCCAAACTGGCGTGGGCGGGCGGTCCCTTGGATGGTCCTGGAACATAATAACAAGGCCTTATCACTCGTCAGACCAGTCACGCAGTGGCAGTAGGCACAGAGAGGCATGTGGAAAGGTTCCCAAGGCTGAATGGAGTCCAGGTAGCAGAATGAAAGCCTGATCCAAAGACATGAATAGATGGGGGTGGGGGCGGGGGTGGGGGCGGGGGTGGGGAGGGGTGGGGAAGGCTGACAGCTCTCTGCTCCCTGTCTGGTGGCTAGTTCTGCATCGACTGACTTAGGCTCTGCATTCAAGGCAGGGTACCTCCTGATTTTCGGAACATCTCCATTTCACGGGCGACCTCAGCCAACCTCAGAGGTCCCCAGGGTGTCTGTGTGACTCCAGTTCGCCACATTCTGAGCTCCTGGGGCGGGGGTCCCACAAGATCCACTTGGGGGCCCAATTCACAGAGCAAGTAGGAGCCCCAGGGTGCTGCCTGGAAGGTGAACTGGTGTAACCGGGTGGGCGGGCGAATGTGGGTGAGTGAACACAGAACTGTCCTCTTGACGGCTCTCCTACACAACGTGAGCTGCTTTCCTCAAAAATCTGCTTCGGGTTCAAGACATCTCTTGTGCTCTGTTTTCCTCTTATTTTCTTAGTTTATTTTTAATTTCTTGTTGTATGGGTGTGTGCATACATGTTCATGTGCGTACACGTATGTGTGGGTGCACGTGCAGTTTGTATTTGTGTACAGAGGTCAACATGAGTGTTTTCCTCTACTGCTCCCTACCTTGTTTTCTGAGACAGGGTCTCCCTCTGAACATGGAGCTCCCCGTGAGCTAGACTGGCTGGCTGGTGAGCCCCAGGACTGTTTGCCTCCAGGGCTGTAGTCACAGGCACCCACCATCACTTTGGCTTTTGCGTGGGCTCCAGGGATCCACCCTCGGGATGTCACGCCTGCGCAGCCGGTACCTCACCCACTGAAGTGTCTCTGCAGTCTGCTGTTGATTTTCTATTACTATATAATGATGCACTTGGGGGCTGGGCTGCCCGACCCTGCAGGTCCCCTGGCAGAGTGTTGAACCTGCAAGGCTTCTGAGCCCTGGAGCCACCTCCAGGTAACACATCGCCAGCCAGCCATTGCCACGTAGACAGTTGCTGTGCTCTACGTGTGAGCAGCCATGGTGAGCGAAAGCCACACATATTTTGAGCAGATGCAACCTTTTGTGAAATATGGCCCCACAGCTGGCTGAATTTGCAGCTGTGGAACCTGTGGGCATGGGGCCTGTCCACCCCACAGAGTAAAGGCAGCAGGACATGGCTCAGGTAGCCGAGTCTTCCATCTACAAAAGCTGCAATCCAGGCATGGATGGAGCCCAGATCCTCCTCAGTTTGGAGTGAAGGTCTCTTTGCAGCCTCAGGACTCACTCTGCCCTCCATCTCCAAGTGTATACTGCTCATCAGCCTTCCGGCGGGCTCACCTGCTACCTAAGACCTACCTGCTGTGCATTTGTGTGATTCACCCCATTGTGAATGTGTAATTGTATATGTGTGTGATTATAAAGCTCCACCGTGTCCATACACAACTGGAGGAGAGACTACACACGAGAGAGTCACAGGGACCGGGGCCCTAGGAACCACCTTAGACTGCTGGTGCAAACCTCGCTTTCCTGAGCAGGGGCCTGAGTCTGCCCCAGGGGTAAAGAGTTAGGCTTGTGGGGAGACTGACTGGGCAGGAGTGGAGAAGGGAAGAGTTTCAGCCAGCTGTGGCCTTCTGAGAACCAGGGCCCACGCCTGACTCCTTTCTGAAGAGTTGCCATGGCAGTTTATGCTGGGGTACCAGTTATGCTTTCAAGGCCCACCTGTGTGAGGGATGGTGGTCTGCCTGTCCCTGATGTCAGAGTCTGGGTAGAGCTGCAGCAGTGGGGGCTGGGTGTGACAGTTAATGTTAATTGTCCTTGTGACAAAATCCAGAGTCACCTGGGAAGAAGCCTCTGAGAACATCGGAGGGAGCATGTTGATTATGTTAATGGGAGGGCTGCCCACAGTGGGTGGCACCATTCCCTAGGCATTTATCCTTGACTTATAGTAGACTGAGCTCTCTAAGTCTGTGTATGTGTGTCACCACTGTGTGTAGATTTGTCTTTGCATTCAGATTTCCCATCTTCCCAAAGACACTGTCCATCCCGAGGATCTCCTTAGCTGATTTACATCTGTAAAGGTTGCTCTGGGGCTCAGTTGGTAGAGTGCATGCCTAGCATGCACCAAGCCCCAGGTTCTGTCCCCAGCACATTAAAAAGATTTTTTTTTTAAAAAAAGTCTTTCTTCTGATAAATCAGAATTTGAAGGTCTGATTTAATTCGTAGTCACCACTGCCAGCCAGGGAACCCTCCAGCTCGCTGGTTCTGGGTGGCCTGGCTGGCTTGCTGGAAGGGAGCAGCAGGTCCAGTTTCATTGGGGCAGGGCCCAGGGATGCCTGGGTACACTGGTATTTTCACTGCCTGGGGCCCTGCAGTCCCATGGCAGAACCCAGGGCTGTGTGTTGGTTCTGGAAGGTCCTGACCCCTGGCCTGTGGCCTCAGAGTTATCAGCTGCTTTTCTTCTCTTCCCTGGACAACCGCTTCGCCATTGACCCTGTACTGGGTTTATTTTGCTGGAAAAGGGTCAAATTCCAGTGTGCACCCAGGACAGCTGACCTGGCTGCTTCCCAGAGTTTGAGCTGGAAGAGGACCCTGGCCAGACTATGCACAGCCTGACGCAGACTTGCTCATGCCTACGTACGGCAAGGCAGAGGTGATCTGTGCCTGCCCGAGGAAGCAGGTCCCTGTCAGCAGAATTTTTCAGCCTCTTTCCTTTGAAAACCAGCAAGAAAGTCTCCCCTCACCTCCCCCAACACAGTTTCTCTCTAGTAACAACACTGTCCCAACTTCACAGATGCAGCGCTGGGTGGGGTTGGGGGGCGCTAAAGAGACCATTTAGGGTCCTGGGAGAGGGCTCAGTTGGTAAAGTGTTTGTTGTACAAGCATGAGGGCCTGCGTTTGATCGCCAGCACCTGTGCAGAAGTGCCTGCTGTGGCCTCTCAGCACTGGGAGGCAGAGGCAGGAGGATGCCTGGGATTGACTGGCCAGGCAGTCCCACCAAATCCAGATTTAGTGAGAGATATTGACCTTGGTGGCCATTTAACAAGTCACATGTATGTTCCTCTGGTGTCACTACAATAATGCAGAGGTGGTGTCCTGTCATCTGTCCCTCCGAAGACACCTGAAGCCTACACACTGCTCAGGGAGGAATTTTTCTGTTCTGCCCGTCACCCCACATCTCTGAGCAGGTGTGGAGGGTATGATGCCAGGAACACTACCGATGCAGAAAGCTTGACTCTGGCCTGAACGGAGGGTCATGAAGCCCTCACTTTCAATTCGTAGATGAGGCAATGGGGGATCTTGTTTGTTCCCATCCATTAGGGGAAGTCCTGGCCCATCAGCTGGTTAGGAGTCCCAGCATGAGGGTCTTGGAGGTAAGATACATGGGGCAGGTCCTGCCTAGCTGCAGATAACCCTGGTCAGTCCCATCCCACCTCTAGCTAGGATGGCCAGAGACAGTAGCGTCTGGTGACTCTGGTGTCTTTGGCTATGCTGTGAGGGCGGCCCAGCTTTTCCCTGTCACTGATGGGGATAATGTGCTCACTGACCTCTGGCTCACAAGCCAAGCCATGGCTTTTGCCTGTGTTCCTGCCTGGCTCTGGATAGGACATGTTTATACACCTGTGAGGAAGCTCCACAGATGGAAGGCTGCACGCCGGTGTCCTTCCAAGTAGGCCCTTGTGTGGTGGCAAACACTGGCTGGCTTAGATCTCGGAGGTCTCCTTTGCCGCTGTGACTCAGTCATTCAAGGAAGACCCACTTGGGTGTGACAGCGCATGCCCATAATCCCAGCAGAGGCAGGAGGATCTCTGGGAGTTTGAGTCTAGCCTGGTCTATATAGCAAGTTCCAGACCAGCCAGGACTACGTTGTGAGATGCTGGCCCAAACCTAGCTGCCAGTCCTGGCTGCCAGAGTCTCTCTTGAGCACTGGGGTTGTGGTAGGGACCAAAATAAGCCTCTGTCCTCAGGTGGTAGCTCAATCTGCAGGAAAGAAGAAAGTGGTAAGGCGTAAGGTAGGCAGAGGAGGCCATGTGGCCTTGGGGGCCACTGCGTAGGCTTTTTCCTATCTGCGGAGGGGGTTTCAGAGCACTGGGTGGGGGCACTAGCAGACACACATGGACCAGGGTCAGGAGATGCACCTGAGATGGCGCCCACTGGTCCAGCTGCAGCCTGTGGACAGGGCAGGGGTGGGACTAGTGTGGAGCACACACTGACAACCCAGCCTGAGAGGGCCTGCAGGTGCTCGGGGTGTGTGCCTGGCTGTGGGGCTGGTTGCTTCCTCTGTGACCTACTGCGTGCATACCACACGGCCCCTCCTCTTTGCACCTGCCCTGGACGCCATGGACACACTAGGAGCCATCAAGCAATCCCCGAGATCACAGCCCTCACAGCAGCCCTGTTGGGCCCCCAGCACAGTCTCCCGTTTGGAAGCGAATTGCGGTTTGCTGCCTGGCCAGGCCTTGTTGCTGAGTCACAGGCGAGACCAGGGCCTGACCATAGGGCATTTTTGAGATTCCTGGGCTGGCTCCACAGTGGCAAGCCTTCTTGCCCTGCGGCAGGTCCAGCTTCACTGGGTCCAGAATCCCAGCCTTGCAGGACCAGGACGTCTCTGGGGACAGGAGACATGGGAATGGAGACGGGAGGCAAGGGCTAGAGGTCATGGGCTGGGCACCCTTTGCTCTCTTCCTCAAGGGCTATAGTCAGCAGGACCCTGTGGTCCCCGTCTGCACCCAGGGCAGGGGCAGGAGTTAGTGACAGGAGACATGCTCAGAGCTCCAGGCCCTCACTACTTACGGAGGTTTGGATCCTCCTAGAGATTAAAATGTTTCTACGTAACAGTTCATGTTTACGGCTTAAAATTTAAAAATGTGAAAGAGGACCCCAAGAGACAGCTCAACAAGTGAGGGAGTCTGCTACCACACATGACCATTTGAGAGAGAGAGAGAGAGAGAGAGAGAGAGAGAGAGAGAGAGAGAGAGAGAAAGAGTATACTAGTGAGCACACATGTTCTTGTGTGTGTGGGCATCCATGTGGAGGCCAGAGGTCAATATCAGGACTCTCCCCCAGCTGTTCTCCACTTTAATTTTTAGACAGGGTCTTTCACTGAATCTGTGGCTCACTGGGTCCCTAGAATGCTTCTGTCCATCCCCTAACACTAGAATTATGATGTGCACCCTGCACCCAGCTCTTCCGTGGGTGCCGGCATCTGAACTCGGGCCTCACGCCTGTGCAGCAACCCTTGGCCACTGAGCCATCACCCCAGCCCCTATATGGTTTTTAAAACAATTTCCCTGCAAGGTGTGGGCTACACCTGTAATCTTAGTACTCAGGAGTCTGAGGCAGGAGAACCCCCATGGACTGGAGGCTAGCCTACACCATAGAATGAGACCATACACACATATAAACACATACACATACACATACACAGACACACACACACACACACACACACACACACACACACACACACACACACCTCTAGGCGTGGTGGCACACTCCTTTAATCCCAGCACTTAGGAGGCAGAGGCAGATGGATCTCTGTGAGTTCTAGGCCAGTCAGGACTACATAGTGAGATCTTTTCTCAAATAAATAAATCGATTAACTAAAATAAAATTACAAACATATAAAACAATAAAACAAGCTTTTCTACCCCAATCCCTCAGCCCTACTTTTCTCTCCACAGAGGACAAATGTCAGTTTCCAGAGGGTTTCGATGGGGACATTTTATTCAAATCCTCTAAGTTTATGCCTATAGATGGGTGCGTGTGTGCTTAAGTACACACATATGAACATGTATGAACTCTGTTGTCTTAAAGGGAGCATCTCAGTCTTTTGACACGAGACAGCCTTTTGGCTGAGTATCTAGGAAGAGCAGCCAAGATGAGTAGGTTGAGAAGACCATCACACAGTGAAGCCAAAGATGTGGCCAGAGGCCATTGCTACACAAACTCTCCGAAGCCCTCTGGAAACCTCTGCCCCAAGAACCTGAGGCCACCCTGGGAAAGGGAAATTCGAGCCAGCCACCCAGGCTGGGCCTGAGCACCAGGGTCCTCTGGCTGAGGTGAACATGGGCCTCTCGGTGAGGGCCTGAGTGGCAGTGTCCCTTGAGAAGTTCTTGGGTAGCATATACGACTTTACAGAAAGCGATCTTGTCACCCCGAGACCCTGTGGAATGTCTGGGTGTGAGGGGGCATCATATGCCTATAAGACCCAAAGTTTTCAGGCTGATGACAGACTGCTCCTCTGCACATTCTGTAGTCTGTGTGTGTGTGTGTGTGTGTGTGTGTGTGTGTGTGTGTGTGTGTGTGTCAGAAGGTGCCATAGGCAGACTTGACTCTGACAGAGGCAGGCTGTCTCCTTTGCCTTTCTCAGGCTGACACATAGATCAAGGAGAAGCCAGGCCAGAGAGAGAGAGGTGCTGGGAAGGAGAAGAAGGGCATCACCGAGAACCTGGGTGCTCAGGGACCTGCTAGGGTGAATCTTGCCTGTTCTTTCCCATCACCATAAGAAACAGGGCTTGTACTAACACCCCACCCCTGCCTGCGGTTCCCAGGAGGAGGAAGGCCTCTAAGATGGCATTCATTTTCAACCTGGAATCAGCAAGAATGTGTGGGCAATGCTGATGTTGAACTCGTGAGTGCCCTGCGCTACCTGTCCCTGGGTGAGAATGCAGCTTTTGCATTAAGCAAAATACACAAATATGGGATAGATGATGACAAACTTGCATGAGTAGAGCTCAAAGTCCCTTGGTTAGCCAGGAGAATAGATAGATAGATAGATAGATAGATAGATAGATAGATAGATAGATAGATAGATAGGTAGATAGATATAGATGTAGATACAGATAAATATAGATATAGATATAGGTATAGACACAGACATAGACATAGATATAGATATAGGTGTAGCTGGAGTTTTCTCTCTGGTCCTGTCCCCCGCCCCCAGGTCCCGCCAAGCCCCTGCAGTCTGACAGCCCACTTATAAAATAAACACACAGATGCTTATATTATTTACAAACTGTATGGCCATGGCAGGCTTCTTGCTAACTGTTCTTATATCTTAAATTAACCCATTTCTATAAATCTATACCTTGCCATGTGGCTCGTGGCTTACTGGCATCTTCACATGCTGCTTGTCAGGGTGGGGGCTGGCAGTGACTCTCTCTCACTCAGCCTTTCACTTCCCAGAATTCTCCTCTCTCCTTGTCCTGCCTACTTCCTGCCTGGCCACTGGCCAATCAGTGTTTTATTTATTGACAATCAGAGCAATTTGACATACAGACCATCCCACAGCATATAGGTATAGGCATAGATTTAGATATAGATAGATAGACAGATAGATAGATAGATAGATAGATAGATAGATAGATAGATAGATGATAGATAGATAGATAGATAGATAGATAGATAGATAGATAGATAGATAGATAGATAGATGTTTTCCTTTTTTGTTAACTTCTTTATTACATTTATTTGTATGTATGCAGAGGTCATAAGACAACTAGGGAAGATTGGTCCTCTCTTCCCACAGTGTGGGTCCTGAGGACTGAACTCAGGTTATCAGTCATGGCAGCAAGTAGCCCCCTACAAATACACCTGTTGAGCCATCTTGCCAGTCCACCATTTAAAGACATTGGTCCAACTAGCGTTCATGAGCCCAGCCAAGCTCTATGGCTAGCCTTGGCCCCATAGGTCTCATCCTCACTCATTCAAGTCTACAGACATGTCTCCCTCCGGGGCATGGCTCAGACACCAAGAGGAGGGGCTTCTGCAACACCCACCCCCTGTTCATCCTTAGAGCAGCATGGCAGCACTCAACTGAGAAACAGTGTTTACTCAGAGGCGGGAACCAGGGGCCCTGATGCTTGCTTCACTGTCCCCAATGTCTGTCTCTACTGGGGAAGGACAGTGGCTGGCCACCACTGACCTTCAGTCCCAGCCTTCAGTATCCCAGATAGATACTAGAGCTGTCAGCCTGGGGTAGCATCCCTCACCAGTCAGGCTCAGCCATCATCCTCAACAAGCCAATTAAACAGCTAAGTAACAGTGAAAAGCAGAGAGAAAAGTCATTCAGTGCAGCCACATCAGGAAGACGAACAAAGAGGTCCAGAGACCCCCAAGTCTGTCCTCAGGGTCCAGGCATGAGGTTCAGGCTTAAACAGGGGGCAGGAGGTGTGCATTCCTAAGCAGTCCTGGTCAAGGTGTGGTCCTGCCCATCACTGACCCATCACTGTCAGCTCCAGTCTCTCCTGCAAGGAGGTCTGACAAGTTCTCAGAACTCTGTGAGATCTCTGTGGGAGACAAGCTCCCCCTCTGGCTGGCACCAGGCTTCAGCCTTTCCCTTCCCCAGTGTGAGACTCCTGGGGAAATTCCAATGTCTTGGGGTCCACTGTTTCAAAATTCTGATGGCCAGAGGGCAGGACACCTGAATCTCTTGTGTCTTTCTCTAGAATCTTTCGCTCCTGCCAGGATGACGATACCAGTGACGCCAGACTAGTCTAGATAGACTAGACACCTTCTTCCTCCCATAGCAAGGCAAGGGGCAGCTTGCTAACTAGATGCTTGCACACCCCACAAAAGGGCAGCCCGTCTGCACACCCAGATCATCTGCTCGGCCTCAGGCCCACAGCCTGGCAGGAAGTCAATGCTCTCCAGGGAGCTAGCCATACGAAGAGCCTGTTTCTCCACTGGACACTCCCTCTGAGCATCTTTCTGAACCAGCCCCCATCTGGGGAGTACAACTCACAGATAAGATTTCTGTCCTCAAGCCTGTAGCTTTGCTGGGGTCATGGGTGCTCAGGGTTGCAGATGGTAGGGAGGAAAGCCTGTGCTGTCAAGGAGCTGTTGGTGAAGTTGCTATCACTCTACCAGGAGCACTGAAGCCATGCGCTGGTTGGATTGAGTCTCTAGGACCCCTGGAGATGGACACCTGGATGGAGTCCTTAAATGGAGCCCTGGGGTCCCATGGAAGGAATTGTGCCTCTTTCAGAACTTCTTTTGATTTTCAATGTTGAGGATAAAACTTAGGGCTTCACATGCTAAACCTATACCATGGAGCTATAGAGACAGGGTCTCTCTCAGCTGTCCAGGCTGGCCTTGAACTAGTGATCTTCCAGCATCTGGAGGTGGTTCACAGAGGTCCCACAGCAGACAAGAGAACAAGAAGCTGAGCTGGGGCACAGCCTGCCTCCATGATGTTAGCAATGGATGAAGGAGGGTCTTGAATTGGGGCCCCTCCTCTGCTGCTAGTCTGGAAGTTTCTGCCCAGAGCCTAACATGGCTCGTATATCCTCTGTGGCTGATTCAGTGCCAAATCCTTCCAGGGCAGGTAAGGGCAACCACAGAATTCAGCCAGTGCTGCTGCTGTTCCTGAGGTTGGGGGTGGCTACGGGAGTTGGGCAGGCAGGTGCCACAAGCACCTCCACCCCAATGCAGGTGTTGACTTCGGCCAGTGGCAGCAGCCCCCGCCCCAGTAAAGCTGCCCCAAGGAGGCCCAGGTAGGAGCAAGACCCCTCACCCCTCAGACAACTCCTAAGGCCCATGACCCATCCCAGGCATAGAAAGTGGAGCTTCCAAATGGAGGGAAGGTGCTGGGCCTGCCCACAGCTGTAGACTTTCTGATGCCTGGACTCAGATGAGTTCTCGGGGTGGGGTAGGATATGGATCCTATCATCATACTTCCTGTGAAAACAGGAAGTTTGGGGGTCAGTAGTAAGAGTCGGGAAGGAAAGGGGGACTGCATTGAATGAGTCTAAGTTGGGGCAACTCATAAGGTCCAGGGTAGAAGGAGTAGCCACCCCAAGACTCCAGAGTAGAGGGTTAGTCTGAGGACTGCTGGCTTTGCCCAGCCACACCATTCCAGGCTCTGGTCCCTTGGCCTATTGGTCCCTGATTTCCCATGGATCCTGGGGACGTGGATATGGTGAGCAGCTTAGAGCTGGGGGATCTAGTCACAGTATACCCAAGGAGACTTACTTGCCTCCTCTGGTCCTCAGTTTCCCTTCTGTGACTGCTTTGTGGAGTGGCTGGAAGTGATTGTGGCCATGACTGTGTGAACCTTGACCTTCTGCAGGCACGGCCTTCTCTCCAAGGACCCCTGCTCGTGTGTCAGCCTTGGACGTCATGCCCTCAGTCCCATCCTGAGACCACCATGAATCCTCGACCGCTGGAGTTTTGTAAGGGAAAAGGGAGTGTTGGGAATCTCTACCCACAACTCCTGCCTGGTTCTCAGGACCGGAGTGAACAGGGCTGCAGCTCAGGTACCGCAGGACCCCAGGCTCATCTTCTTCCGCTCCCCCCGCCTCAGCCTCTCTTTGCCCCCAGCTTCCTCCCTGAGCTCCTGCCCCCCACTTCCCTTCCTTTTGGGGTGAAAGGAGCAACTGCCTTTCTGTGCGCTTCTATTTCTGCACCTTCCGCTTCCTGCAGAAAGTTCTGGAATCCACAAGGCCAGCTGGCCCTGAGGGCAGGATGTGGGGGGCCTCAGATTTCCTTTTCTCCAGCAGCCTGGCCCCATGGACTCCTGGGGAGAAGGAACTGCTGCCTGGGCTGTGCCGCCCCTGGAGGTAAACTTTCACTAGCGTGTGCGCTGATCGCCTCCTGTATACCGGCTCTAGGCTCTGAGGATGCACGGCAGGACAAACACCCATGCAGTCTTTGTGGCTTTGCTCTGCCACAGCTTTACAGGCAAAGGACAGCTCTATCAAGCGAGCTAGGCAAAGGGCATGGCCGAGGCATGGCAGGTTCTCACAGACAGTGCAGCTGGGGCAGGCGCTCGGCTGGACCGGTCGAGTGCTCACCCAGCCGCGGGTGAAGATGCCCTGGGTTCCATCCCCCGGCACTGCATAGACTGAGCGTAATGTTGTCTATCTGTCCTCCCAGCACCGAAGAGGCGGGGGCAGAGTTCAAAGTCACCCTTGGCCACCTAGAGAAGTCGAGGGCAGCCTGGGCTACATGACAGGCTGTCTCAAACAAACAAAACAGAACAAAGAAACTCACATAGGTGGGACGCAGGGCTCTTCCGTTTTCCACTCTCTTAAAAAAGTGAAGTGTGCATGAAGGAGATACAGAGGAGAGGGGGAGGGAGGCATGGCCGGTGCTGCTGACGAAGTTTCTGGAAATCCCAATTGTTTTTGAGCCACTTGACATTCCAGGGTTTGGGTGGGAATCATTGCAACACCTGCGGCCTCAGGGCCCAGGTGAGACAGGGCAGGTGCTGGGAGGGGACCCCTTTGTCATCATTGTGATTCGGAGGGTGGGGCTGGGACCGCCCAGCCTCTGTCCCACCCAGGGCAATGCTATCATCTGAGGAGGGAGTTGCAGGTCCCCATGGGCAGGTGCAGAGCCAGCCCAGTGAGCAGCAGCCTTCTGGTCATGTGAAGGAATCAGAGCTGGTGACCACCCGGGGGGGGGGGGGGGCTGAGTCTCTGTCTCTGGTACCTGCTGGGCTGGTGTCCACATTTTCCCTCCTGCTCCACCTGCTCCCCTGAAAGCAGCTCTGGTTGTTTTGTTGAATCTGAACTCCACTGAGTGGTAACTTCTGTCCGTTTTAAAGATTAACTTCCCAGGGCTGGGAGCATGGCTCAGTCACTAGAGTACTTGCTGTATAAGCATGGGGACCTGAATTCAGATCTCCAGAACCCAAGCAAACTTGCAAGTATGGAAGGAGCATTCTCAGTGTGAGCTCTGGAGTGAACACAGAACATCCTTCAGAAAGCCAGGAGCAATCCCATTCTCTCCAGCTAGAGAGAAATGCAAGGTCTCCTTCAAAGGCTTCCTACGAAGAACCGAGAGTCCTCTGGCTTTGGGAACCCATTGCCTGCATGCCAGCAGCTTCTGGATCTTAGTGGTTTGTAGGAGCTTTTTGCATATGAAGGATATGTTTGTCCTGCCTAGTTTGTGATAGGTTCTCTGTATCTTTGAAACATTTTTCTCTCAGTGTGTGAGCCAGTGTCTCAGATTTCTTTTCTTTATGGCTAGGATTTTATTTCCCCCTGAGATTGAAAGCTTTCTTTTCTTTTTTTTTCTATATTTTTTAAAATATATTATTTATTTGTGGGGCATGAACGCCAAGATTGGCAGCAGGCAACTTTATCTACTGAGCTATCCCAGCAACTCCAAAAGTATCAGTTAACTGTTTCTGTTTTGCAGTGGGGCCCAGCACCACCTGGCTTGGGCATGTGGACGTCCCCACAGGGAGAAGTGGTAGTCTGTGGTCCCCTGGCTCCTGCCTGCTCTCTGGGAACAAGCCAACTGGCTGCCCGACTCTGGACTCTGCACCAGAGCCTCGAGTGTTCTTACAGTTTCTGGGCAGAGGGGCCTTGTCCCACACCCACTGGTGTCCAGATTCCTGTTCCCTGGCAACAGAGCATGAGAAGTCATCCAGCCAGTGGAAGCAGAAGGTTCTCTCTGTCTATAGGTTAGGGTTGAGGGTTTGGTCTATGGGATGGCTGGCAGGGCAGGATGGCTGGTCTCTGGAATCTGGATGCATGCACACCTGTGACCTCATTTGTATCTGGAGACAGGTGAGCTGTAGGGAACACCTGCTTCTAACATGATTCCACATTTTGTGATTACGCACATGTCCCCAGATGCCGAATGGAGATGAATCAGGCAGATGGTGTGAATCAAGCAGAACTGGGTGTGTGGTATCGGCTCTGTCCCTAGGGAAGGTGTCAGGCCAGCAGAGGACAGAACTGGGGGTGGGTGGGGAGAGGTCTGCTCACACAGGAACTTCTGGAGGAGGGCTCTAGCTGAAGTAGCCAAGCTGCCAAGGTTGGGGGCCGTGTTCTAGTGCCTATGTGGGCAGCTGTGGCCTTCCTTCCATGCTACAGGAGGGTCGGAAGCATGGCTGCCCAGGAGGCAGGTGGCTGCAAGCGAGACGTCAGGGAGAGATGGACAGACCCCGGAACTGAGGCAAGAAGGACATGGTGTTTGACAGGCTGAGGTTAGGAAGGAGACCGAGTTACAGCAAAGCCAAACCCCAATCAACCCAACAAAGGAAAGGTCCTAAACTGGCCACCGCATGAGTAATCCTAACACTCAAGGGAGAATTCACAGCAGGTCTTCCCAGTTTCTTCCAGAACACCTCCTCGTTCATTCCACTAAGCTGGCCTTTCTCCGGCACCACAAGAACAGTGAACCACACACCAATACCCCTATTGAGAGGCTGTGTGTTCAAGATGGTGGGAGAGATGGCCCAGTGAGTATCGCCGCCTGCTGCCAAGACTGCTACCTGAGTTCCATGCACAGAACCCACATGTGGAGGAAGAGAATTGACTCCTTCCTGCAAGTTGTTCTCTGACCTTCACTTCTGTGCCCCAAAACATATCACACACACACACACACACACACACACACACACACACACACACCACACACATACACACAATACATCACATCCACACACATCACATCCACACACATCACATCCACACACACACATCACATACACACACACATCACATATGTCACAACACATTCACACACACACATCACATCCACACATGTCACATCACATACACATCACATCATATGCACACACACACATATCATATCACACACACACACACACATCAAATCACATTCACACGTCACATCATACACACAGCACCTCATATCATACACACACACATATCACATCCACACACACATCATATCATGTACAAACACATACCACACACACATAAATCACATCACATACACACACAGACACACAGACAGACACACACACACACACACACACACACACACACACACACACACACACGCAGAAGAGACTGCTGGCTAGCTACCTCTAATCCCTAGACGTTATGAGCCAGTGCCTCCATGGCCAAGTCCCAGAATGAGACAGGAAAAGCACAGACCAGTGTGCAGAGGGACAGCAGTGGCCATCAACAGGGACACGGCCGTGTTAGATCCAGGGCCACACTCCGCAGGCTATGGAGTCAGGTCCTTACGTACAGAGTAGGTGCACAGATGAGTCACAGAGCAATCAGAGGTGCCCGGGGGACCACGCAGCTAGGGCCTGGCGGGAGCTCGCCTCCACTGCCCAGGATGGCTGGGGTGCCAGACAGTTCTGCCGGTTCCTCCCGACAGCTCCCCAACTTCAACCCACCCATGGGTTTTGTTCTCCGGCTCCATGTAGATCGGAGGTAGCAAGGTGTAGACCTGTAAACACAGGCCCCACACAGATGCTCACAGCAGGCCCAGGTGCTCACATGCTCTCACATGTATTCACGACCCCACACAGGCACTCGTGGTGTACACAGAGCACAAATTTGAAAACATGCCTGCCTGCATGCACTTGCACACGTGGTCATACACCCACATGCACACACACCACCCAAAACAACCCGAGGCAGGGGCTACCATCCACGTGCCTCGCTGCTAACCAAACTAACCAGTTGGGACTTGCTTAATTGCTGTTGTGGGGAGGAGCCAGCAGCATCCACGGATTCCTGCCAGCATGTGGGTGGGTGCCCTCCAGCCCCTTGCTGCTTGGTAACCAAACCCAAGCCTGGCCTCAGGAATGCCGGGCAGAGGAGAGAAAAGGAAAAATGCCCACACCCTATAATTTGAACATGTCCTTGTGGCACACAGCCTGCTCGGCCTTGCCAGTGCCAGGCCTCCCATGGGCACGTGAAAGGCTGCCGGCTGAGTGGCCGGTGGGCATGGCCATCAGGCTGGGGCACTCTGGACTCTCAACCCTGCTGCGGCCATGCTCTGGCTTCCTCCCTGCTCTTCAAGTTTGACCTGCAGCTGAGCACTGCCGAGGCCGCGGGATGGCACCCTCCTGCTCACTCCTCATGCCCTGCAGCCCACTCGGGTCACCCAAGGACTCTGTGTTACCTCACACCCGCTGCCGGCCCTGAGGATGACACAGGGTGCTGTGACCTGCCGTGAGCTCAGGCTGCCTCTCTCCCCTGGCCCCTGTGTTCTCAGCCTTGGCTGACCTCAAGTGAAGTCCCCACCCTTTAGCGGGCCCACCTTTCCCCTCTCTCCCTCTGGTTTTTGCAGTGTGATTTCTGCTTCTACTAACCCCCATCCTCAAAGTCTTGGCCCCCAGGATGCTGGTTGAGCCACTGGACCCTGTTGGCATCCTGAGTGGGGCTCTGGGTGGGCGTCAGCTTCCTGGAGGAGGACATCACAAGTGGCAGGGATTTGTGGATTTCCCAAACCTGCCTCACCCCCGTATGTCAGAGTATGCTCACGGGCCATGAGATAGGGCCCTGTCATCATCTGTGGCTAATCCACGAAAGGTCTCTCATTGCGAGCGTGAGGAGATACACTCTTCCTGAAGGTCTACATGTGCCCTGCTGGCCCATCGCTCACCACCAATACTCCTTCCTGTGTGTTCTTGAATGAGCCACACTCTTGCCTACCCCAGGGCCTTTGCACAGCTGCCGCTTTAATTCCTTCCTCCCCTGGGAAGTTGTCCTCTGGAGTTATGACCTGGAGAGAGTCTTTCAAATCCGCATCTTCCACCTTCCACAGCACTGCCCACCTCTTCTCCGGACAGATTGCTTTTTAGTTTTTTGGGTTTTGTTTTTGTTTTTGTTTTATTGCAGTCTTTGCTCACATTGGGTTCGGGTCTTTATCCTCTGCAGTTACGCTCCTCCATGTTCCTACAGCTGGACACAGCAGAAGTGTTCACTACCTGGTGATGACTTGAGTGGAGTAAGAAGGTGCCAAGCTGGTGCCTGGCGTGGCTGGCAGTCACACCCGGAGGGTTGTTACAGTCACTCACGTGGTTGTCCCCCGGTAGGTTTTGGTGGCAGGAGCGCTGTGTTGGAGCAGAGGGTCCTCTACTGAGCTGTTTCTGTACTTCCTGTTATATCCGACCCTCCAGGCTCAGCTTCTGCAGGGTGTGGCTTTCTGTGCTGTGCCGTTTGAGTAGACCGCGCGGTCTCCACTCACTCTTCCTCCCCGTGTGTGTCCCGGGCAACTCCAACCTCCAAGTCACAGGGCTGCCACTACACCCACCGGCTGAGCCCTCCCTAGTCTCTGGGTGCCTCCTGCTCAGCACTGGCCCTGGCAGGTGTGAGCAAATCTCATCTTCTAGAAGGCACCTACCCCGCAGGTACCATGGGGCACTCAGAGCACCTGCCTGACATGGTGGCAAGTCCTTCACAATTTACGTAAATAAGTTCCAGGCCCCTTGATGATTGCCCTCTCTCAAAAGTCAATGTGATGAAAGGCTTCCTCGGACAGGGTGGCAGGTATTTCTCAGAGCAAGGGGCTATGTGGGAACCTCAGAGCAACCTATGTGGGAAGGTTGGGGAGGCTATCCTGCCAGGCATCTCCCCAAGGCCCCTAGGGCTCCCATAAGCCCTGTCCTAACCCTACTCAGTCCCCAAGCATTTTTTAACTACTTGTTTTCTAAGGTATGCTGAGATGGTCCGATGAGTACTCTCTTTGGACCTCAGTTACTGGGTTACATGGGAATGCCCCAACACTCTGCTTCTATATGACAGACCCTATTTCCTGAATACCAGCCCTCTAAGAAACTAACCACCCCATCTCCTATTCCTCTGGAGCTAACAGCACCCCTGGCCCAGAAAGAGATGAGGGCAGGACAGGAGGGCTGAACACCACTCAGATCTCTGGGAAGATCTGCCCACACGCAGAGGTGATCCACCCCCTCTGGGGCCTGGCTCCCTTGTCTTCCCCAAAGATCTGGACAAATCATGCTCCTACTCTCTGGAGAGCTAACACTCCAGAGCCCCAAAGACTCAGGGGCCTGTTGGGCCTGAGTGATCTGAATGTAGCCTGGGCAGGGCCATCATCTCTGTCCACAGTCATAATTCTGTTTGTTTGTCTGTTCAAATGATGTGTCTCCCTCATTGCCCATCTCCCCATCTCCCCCTCTCAGTGCCCGGCTCTCTGGCCTTCCTGTCACAGCAGCTTCACCAAGGCGACACCAACTGGCTGTCTTGTCCCTGTGTACTGTGGATGATGAGGAAGTAAGTGGCCAGTTGGACCCTCCTCTGTGGGAAAGACCTAGTGCTTACATTAAAGAAGGACAGAGGGGTGAGGGGAAGCCAAGCCCAGGGCTACAGGTCAGCTCAGCAGCAAGCCCACGTTTCCTGGAATGACGGATTTCACTGGTAGGTAAGGACACCAAGAGACCAGCCCTGATCAGTCAGGGATGTCTGCAGCTCTGGTCTTCCAATCCCATCTGGAATTTTGTTGTTGTTGTTGTTGTTTTTTGTTTTTTGTTTTTTTGTTTTTCGAGACAGGGTTTCTCTGTGTAGCTTTGCGTCTTTCCTGGAACTCACATGGTAGCCCAGGCTGGCCTCAAACTCACAGAGATCCGCCTGGCTCTGCCTCCCGAGTGCTGGGATTAAAGGCGTGTGCTACCATCGCCCGGCTTGGAATTTGTTTTTTTTTTAACCAAGTCCACTGTTCCCTGAGCTCATTTTGGTGTATATGGTGGGTAGACCATAGCAGCCACCATGTCTGCCCCCAGCCCCTGAAGATTGCTAAGGAAGTAGAAGGTGAGGGATGATGGCATTAGTGGAATTCATAGGGATATGGGGATGGCAGGGGGAGGATAAACTCTGCCCAGTGGTGTGTGGCCACACTGCTCTCAGGAGCTGCTTATGCAGGTGACAGTTGTTGGACAATGGTTAATGGCAACTATTGGCAATTTAAGTACCTATGTCATGTGCACATGACATACGACACAGGTACTTTATGTAAAGATACATTATACAGACATCATGTCATGTACCTTCTTGAAATGTGAGTGCCACGGTCAGAAGGTCACCGTCCCCAGTTGCCCTGCTCTGTTTTCCTGTCCGATGTACCTGGTCACTGCCTGCCCCTCATGTACATGGTGGAGATAGCCCTCTCCAGAGTACTTACACCATAGGAGCTGCCGAGCATTGATGGACAGATGGCTTTGCTGACTGACTAGACTTTGGAAAGTGCCCGAGAAAATATGAGTGGTGTAGATTAAATCGGAAGTGTGTCACTTGTAGCTTTCAGAGCATGACCAGCCCAGAGCATTTACCAACTATTCATTCAGGATGCACCCAACCTGGCCAACAGGCAGCTCCTGCTCTGGCCAAATGAGTCAGGTTCCAAGCCCTGGTCCATGTGAGTTTAGATGGAGATGTGACTCATTAAGGTCAACAAGAATGAGACCAGCGTATCTACACCTGCTCAGAAATGGTCTCCGGAGCTGGCTGTGGTCCATCGGCTAAATAAACAAGACCATTCACAGAGGAACCAAAGGCACTGTGCCTTTGAGTGTTCTCTGAGAATTGGACTAGGAGCAGGTTTTCTTGGCATGGTGAGTTGTGATCTGACGTGGGTCACCAGAGATAATTCTACCTCACGTTGTGGACAAGTAACCCATCTTCAGCTCACAGATCAGTGACATCTACTCAATCCCACATGTGCCCCCAGTGATATCCTACTCAATACCCACACCTCCAGACCAAGACCAAGACCCAGGGCATAGCCTGCCTTCCCCTGCCATCTTAGCATCTTCTGACATTCCCTGCCTTCCTAGCATCCCCACTCCATGGTAGATACTTTCTTGCAATCCCTGGACCGATTCCTGATTTCAACATATGGGGGCTCTGTCTGTGTGTCTGGCTTCTCTTCTCTCCCAAGCCATGGAGGTGAGATTCCTTCATCTTGTTTCGTTTAGCTTTGACCATTCATTCTCTGTTGCATAGTATTCCACAGTGCATCCGGGTAGGAAGGAACACACCTCTAATGCCAACAGTCTAGAGGCAGGCGGATCTCTGTGAATTCAAGGCTGGCTTGGTCTGCATAGTGAGCTCCAGGCCAGACGGGGTTACATAGCAAGACCCTGTCCCAAGAAAACTAAAAGAGAACAAAGCAGAATAAAAAACTCCATGGTGCATGCCTCCTTCAGCTTCTTTGCCCACTCTGTTACGACGGATGTTTGAGTGGTTTCCAGTTGTGGGCTTGCTATATGTGACGTCACCAGGAGCAACTGAGTGTGTGTCTTTGCATAAACATGAGTGTAGATTTCCTCAGGAAATGTAACCAAAGGGACTACTGGGTCTGGGTTATCACGTGCCTAGCTTTGACAGAGCCTGCAAAAGCACGTCATAGAAGTGTGTGCGTGTGCGTGTGCGTGTGCGTGTGCGTGTGCGTGTGCGTGTGCGTGTGCGTGTGTGTGTGTGTGTGTGTGTGTGTGTGTGTACATGAAGGGGAGGCCGTAGGTTAACTATGGGTGTTGTTCCTCAGATACTGTCCACCTTGTGCTTTGAGGCAGGGCTTCTCAGTGGCCTGGAGCTTGTCACTAAGCCACCTTGGTGGTCCAGAGAGCCCCAGGGTCCCTCTTGTCCCCGCCTCTCCAGTGCTGGAATCTCAGGTGCAGGCCACTGTGCCTGGCTTTTCACGCAGGTTCTGGGGACCAAACTCAAGTTCTTGTGCTTGCACTTTATTGACTGAGCTGTGTCCCTGCCCCATGTCCTAAGGTTTGTAGCAAGTCACACCCCACCAGCACTGTGTGCACAGGCACTCCACCTCCCTCCAACATTGTCCTTTGCTTCTGCGTTAGCCACTCTGGGGAGCGTCATACAGTAACTCCCCATGCTTTCAGTTCATTTTCCCGATGACCAGCTCATAAAATCAGCACAATAAGGTGGGCGGTGGTGGTGCACGCCTTTAATCCCAGCACTTGGGAAGCAGAGGCAGGCGGATCTCTGTGAGTTCAAGGTCAATCTGGTCTACAGAACAAGTTCTAGGACAGGCTCCCAGCTGTGGGAGAGACAGGAGATCACTAGTTCAAGGCCAGCATGAGCAACTTAGAGAGACCCTGTCCCTAAATAAAAAGTAGACAGCAGACTGGGGCTGAGTGGTAGAGGACTTCACCTAACACATCCCATGCCTTCGGTTCCATCTGTACAAATGCTCACAGGAAACCATCACCCCTTTGTAGCATGAATCTTAAAAAGTTCTAATAAAATCAAATCTGAGGCCAGTTATTGGGGTGAAATGCTGGAAGATCAGAGAGACAGAACAAACCACAGCTACCTCACCTGGCCAACTTCTCAGCTGATCTTGTTTCCTCAGACTGGAAGCCTCCGTGTCCTCATATCCAAATGGCTCTCAGCTGAACTATGCTGCTAGAAGCCTGAAAGCTTAACCAGCCAAATCCTTAACCAGCCAAATGCTTCTAGTTTCTGGTCCTCACGCCTTATATACCTTTCTGCTTTCTACCACCACTCCCTGGGATTAAAGGCTCGCTTTCTGGGATTAAAGGCATGTGTCACCATGCCTGGCCATTTCCAATGTGGCCTTGAACTCACAGAGATCCAGAGGGATTTCTACCTCCGGAGTGCTAGGATTAAAGGTGTGAGTGCCACCATTTTCTAGCCTTTGTATCTAGTGGCTGTTCTGTCTCTGACCCCAGATAAGTTTATTAGGGTGCACAATATTTTGGGGAACACAATACCACCACACCCTTTAGCCACCTATGCAAACCATCCTTTGGTTTCTTCCCACACCTCACTTGGATCCACAATCTATTGGGAACGGAGCTTCCCACAGGCTGCAGGCTGAGGGGCTGCTCCTCGTCAGGGGGAGCACACAGTTGGCCCCATCCCACTTGTTGAAAGACCCTGCCACATGTTAGTCATTGTGTGTGACCTGCGTCTGCAGGTCTTTGTTCCCACGGGTGAAATGATGGCTATAGTTAGGCCACCGTGTCTGAAATGCCACTGTCCTGAAACTACCCAGCCATCTGTACCGGCCACATGTCTTTTCAGTTCATTTGGGCTTTGGGTATTGTTTTGATTTGGTTTGGTTTGGGTTGGTTTTGATATTTCAAGACAGGTTTTCACTGTGTAGCCCTGGCTGTCCTGGAACTCACTCTGTAAACCAGGCTGGCCTCGAACTCACAGAGATGGGATGTTTGTTTTCGAGACAGTCTCATGTAGCCCAGGGTAGCCTCAAAGTTACTATGTAGAAGAGGATGACCTTGAACTCCTGATCCTCCTGTTTCTATTTCCCAAGTGCTGAGGTGACAGGCATGTGCCATCATACCTAATTCTGTGCAGGGCTGTGGGTGGAATCCAGACTTTCATGTGTGCTAGGTGAGCACTCCCAGTGGAGTCACATCTGCAGCCCAGCAAAGGCACAAGGCAGGCTCCGCTTGACTCTCTTGCCTCCCGAGTGCTGGGATGACAGATACGTGCTTGTCGCTCGCCATCTTCGTCCTTCGTCATGAAGATTGCTTTTGTTCTTGGCTCTTTGGAATTTCCCCTGGAATCAGGACCTCCCTCGTCAGTGTCCAGCAAGAGGGACTTCACCAGGAAAATACAGGGATGAGGCAAAGCACATCCAGGAAAGAGCCACTGCCTTGGTCAGCCGGTGCTATCATGCTTCTCACAGCTGCCGTGCCCGGACCTGGGGACGCAGAGCTGAATGGGTCTGTGCTGGCTGCAGGGGCCAGACCCTTCTCTAGTCCATTCCATTGGTGAATGGAAGCCTAGCGTGCAAAGACCACTGGCCCAGGCCTGTGCGGAGGAAGCCCACTCATCCACAGACATTGCTCAGCACCTACTGTGTGCCAGGTGAAGTCATCCTGCCACTCTCCTGTCCCCAACCTCCCATGTGTGCCCCAGCTGCCACGGGACAGGAGTTGAGAGACAAGGAAAGTAGGGAATCTTCAGGCTGGAAGAAGGTCACATGCAAAGATCTCGGGACACGAGAGGCCCTGGTACATGGGAATCAGGACCCCAAGAGAGTCTCTGAGACCAGAGAAGGTGAGGAAGGCGGAAGGGCCAATCCTGGATGAGACATGTCAGCTCTCTGCTTGGAAGGGCCAGGGCTGCCAGAGACCAGGAGGGAAGTGAGAGAGCTCCAGGAGGGGCTGCCTGTCTCACTGGAGGTGACAGTGCTCTGCATATGGCAAGGACAGGTGATGGGCTGCAGAGATCCGGAGAACACAGACAGTAGGTTGCAAACTGGAACCACAGAAAAAGGAAGCAGAATGTTGGAGGACAGAGGAGACTCGGGGTAGGGACAAGAAGGCAGAAGCAGGCAACCCAAACAGTGAAGACAGGTGCAAAGACCACACGTGCACCAGGTCAGCTGCTAGGGCAGAGCCAGGGGCACTGAGCCCAGGAAAGTACAAATGGTGGTAGGGAACTCCTTTGCACTGGATGGTGGGCAGAGTCAGTGCAATCTCCTCCCTGGTCACCTCTACATACAGCACATACATGTTCTGTGAGCTTCACACACGTGAACAAGTGGGCTGATGAGCAGATGGGTGGATAGACAGCTAGGATGGTTGGATGGATGGGTGGGTGGGTGGATGGATGAGTGGGTGGGTGGGTAGGTGGGTGGGTGGGTGGGTGGGTGGGTGGGTGGATGGATGGATGGATGGATAAGTGGGTGGGTGCATGGGTGGGTGGATGGATGCATGGGTGGGTGGGTGGGTGGATGGATGGGTGGGTGGGTGGATGGATAGATGGGTGGGTGGATAGGTGGATGGGCTTCCCCAGGAGCCAGGCCCCACACTCAGACCAAGCCCATATGAGACTGGATAGAGGCTGTCATGGACAACAAGCAGTGTCGACAGCCCTGTCCTGTCTGGTGTTACCATGCTTCTATTCCCAGCCATGACCCCCAAGGTCAGATAAGACAAACTTTCCCATCCTTAGCTCCTTATTGTCTGAGCTCAGTAGATCCGGCAGTGCAGAGGACCCTGTATTTGGAAGGGCCCGGTGTGTTTCTGCCTACTGGCTTTGCCTGGTGGTCTTGAACTTGATGCCTTTTAGAATCAGGTGTTGCAGTTGCTGGACCCTGCCTGTTGCCTGGCAGTGCAGCCCAGGCCACCTCCTTCTACAAGGGGAAGAAAGCCACCCCTCCCTGAAAGGCACTGGTGCTTTCCAGAAGAGTCCCTCTGCATGCCTGGAAGCCTGTGGAAAAGAGGGACCCTGTGAGCCTTTCCTGGTGAAACTAGACCCACTTCCGCTCCCACATCAGGGCCTCCGTGCGCCCGCTGAGGCAACGTAAAGCCCAAAGGTCATGGCAAGAGGCTCTGAAGCTGTCCCTGCCTGCGCTCACTGCCTTGGACTCCTCACAGGAGGTCCTGAGGAAGGTGGTTAGGTGGCCACCCTCAGACAGAAGGTTCCAGGATGGGGTGGCTGGAGCTGGAGCTCAAACTTGGAGCCTCGGCCACTGTTGCTTTAAACGCAGGGGCTCTGGGAAAGTTCATGTGAGTTGTGCCCTCGGTTCACCCTCTGCGACTGGCACCTCCAGAATGTCCACTTTGCGGGTTGGTGTTTCCACAGGCTTGGCCGGGGGTGGGGGTGGGGGTGGGGGACGTTCTCCCAGTGCCGGGGCGGGGGCGTGGACTCTTCCCCTATTGAATGGTCACTTGTTATCTGCTCTACCCATCAGCACCAGACTTGCCCGGTCTGAAGCATCACAGGGGTGAATCCCACTGGGTGGCCCTGAAAGAGCCACTGGTTAGTGGACCAGTCTGCCTTACTCACTCGTACAGAACCTGGGGCCCGGGACCTGGAGTGAAGGGTCCAGGGCTCCCCTGGGTGCATCCATAGACTTCTCTGCTGTCCCCTGTGGTCATCCCCGCCCTTCCCTGTGCTTCCTCCCTAACATATCAAGAGCAACTGCTCCCTGAACCTGGCCCCAGCCAGAAGTTTCTCCACCTTGAGGTTCCTGGGGTCTCTTGAGGCCCTGGCTGTCAACGACTCTCTGTTTTAGAGAACTCTTTCAGTCTTTGGCTGTGGCGGCTATGAATCCATCCCTCGTTCAGGGGAAGGCCAGGGACTTCTGTGACTTTGGTTGGACCCTCTGGGGGTTGCTACCCACAGCCTAAGAGCCTTCTCTCGGACTGCCTCACTGAGCCCTGTCTGTGCTGGGCTCCTCTGGGTGAGTCTTGGAAATACGGAATGAGGAACATGTTCATGCCTCCACTGTCTCTGAGAACACCCATGGGAACTCTGGGGACATGTGCAGCCCTTGGTGAAGAAGTCTGATGATGGTTTGGATGGGCATAATATATTTTATTTTATTTTATTTTTTATTTTTTTGAATTTTTCAAAGATTTATTTTTATTTTTCTCTAATATATTACACCCCAACCACAGCTTCCCCTCCCTCCTCTCCTCTCAGTCCCTGTCCTCCATCTCCCCTCTCCCCCAGATCCACTCCTCCTCTTTTTCCCTTCAGAAAAGGGCAGGCATCCCAGGGATATCAATCAAACATGGTGTATCAAATTTCAATAAGACTAGACGCAACCCAGTAGGAGGAAAGGGGTCCCAGAAGCAGGCAAAAGAGTCCGAGATGGCGGGGGATCTGTCTGTGACATCTGTCACCCCACTGACTGCCAGGGTTGATTCCACTGATCTGGCTGGTTAGGCAGTGTCCCCTCCCGCCTTCACCGTGGGAGTCCTCCCCAAAGCTGTGCCCTTGGGAAGCCTGGGGCCTTCAAGCCCAATTGTCCAAGTATCCTCAGAGTCCGCAGCCCTCCTGGAATAGGCAGTTGTGGAGGACTTTGGGGATGTCCAAGGCCCCCTGTTCCTCCTGGGGGTAATTTCTGTTGCAAAGTGGGAGAGCCACCAGGCTTGGATGGTGTCCTGGAATGTGCCCAGAGCCGGTTAGCCTTCCCAGACCTCCTTCCCAGCAAGTGGCCAATCTGGGATGGTTGCAGGGCAGGGCAGCGGCCAGAGCCTGTGGTCTCCTCTGCAGATCTGAGTGTGGTCTGTCCCCTGGCTGACCAAAGTTCATCCCCTCGCAGCCATGGTCCCAGGCAGAGCTGCCCAGGGTCCTCGCGGGCTCTGGAAAGACAAATAAACAGTCACACAGAGGCAGCATCTCTAGATCTCTGAGTCTAGACAGACTTTGCCCAGACAGAGGGACCCCAGATGGGGCCACCTCCACAGGAACAAGTTGCGGCCAGTGTGAGGGAGCCAGCCAGACGCCCTTGGCTACAGAGGAGTTGCAAAGACAGATGGTGTCTGTGCTTGGTGGAACAGAACAGGGTGGATATCTCCCTAGCAGTCAGCACAGTCCTCTGGGGTCGAGTCTGGCAGTTAGGGAGAGCCAAGAGCAGAGACCCGAAGCCAGTGTGTTTATGGTGTGGCTCAGCCACCCCTGCCCTCTGAGTGCTGGGTCCTCCCAGTGCAGGCAGTAGTCAGGCAGTGAGACAGTGGGTGACCTGGACAGTCACCCACAGACCCTCCATGGCATGCGGAAGGTGAGGTATGTGGCTTAGCTGGGCTCTGGCCTCCCATTAGGACCACTGGAGAAGTTGGATGTGTTGGGCATCTACTTAGCATCTTCCTGTCAGCCCACCTTGCCGATTCCCTAACAGCTAGTGGCATGAGACCTTATGACCATTTATATAGCAGGGATGGGGATCTGAGACCCAACTCAGATTCTGTAGCAGTGGCAGAGAGGACTCAGGTTTGTGACCTGGCTCTCTGTCACACAGTATCTTTGCCAAGCCCTTCAGGGATGGTTCTTTCCAGTGAGCTTGGCTACTTCTCAGCATCATGTTTGAAGAGGATGGGGGCATCTTTATATACAGATAGAGGGGAACTCATTTGTTGAGTACTTAGGGTATACTGGTCAATTCTTCCACACCTGCTGCTCTTTCACCACCTCCAGCATCTCCACTGGCCTCTCCAGCATCTCCAGCATCCTGTCCATTATCTCCAGCATCATCTTCAGCATCCTCAGCATTGTTAGTACCACCAACATCCCCGGCACCATCCGCTGTGCCACAGCAGCAGCGGCCTCACTCTCATCCCAGCTCACGTATCCCAAGTATCTACTGCACACAGCGGTGAGCCACAGAGTGTGGAATGCGATGCTTCTGAGGAGGGATTTTGTTTTGGTCTTATCGATGACTGGAGGGTAGACACTGTCCCACATCCAGCTGGCTTTGCAGTGATGGGGGAAATGGAAATGACAGGGAGAGAAGAGCGATGAAATGGTAAATGGTGGCATATTCTCCCCAATAACAAGGAGGGGATATCTCTTGGCCGTGATTTCATTCTGCAGTGACCTGTTCAACAGGTGGAGTTCTGGGACCATGGAGGTCCCTGTCAGAGCAGGTGTGATGTGCCTGACCAGCTGTGAGCTCCCTGAGGTGTGAGCTCCTCTACCCAAATCCAGGGCCCAGCTGGTATCTGTGTGGGGGCTGCATGGGTTCTGCTGGGGTGGAAGTATAAAGAAGATCAGTGCAGCCCCCAGTAGTGAAAGCATGGCTCCCCACAGGCTGGTCCCTATCACTCAAGGGTGGGAAGATGCTATGTTCTCTTATCTGCTCAGAAGATCTTCACGACTACAGGATCAGAGGACCCTGGATGGGACTGTCTGGGTCTGGGCCTCATAAGGTCCCAGCTCAAAGGGGGCAGCTAGGGAGGGACAGGCTGAGAGAACAGAATGAGATTGCCATCTCAGCCTCCATGTCTGGCCCAGGCATCTGCATGCAGCAGGGGCCCAATCCATGTGTATCAATAAACTGGCTTCCATCTGGGTCTAGTCCCAGCTTTTTTCGCTTTGTAGTCCAGGCTGGCCTTGAACTCGTGATCCTCCCTACTCATAGCCTTCCAGGTACCGGGATTACAGATGTGCACTATGCCTGGCTCAGAGTTGGGTTTCGAAGAGCCACTGGAACCGGTTCCAGGAGCATGCAACGTGGGTACCCACTCACCCATAGGTGCACCACATAAGCGCAGGTGGTGGGCACCCCAGACCAGCTCCAATGCTGAAGGCTCTGTGGAATAACTCCAGGTCCTGTTGAGGATGCAACACAGTTTGTTGCCACAATGCTGGAACTTTCTGTGGTTTTGCTATACTTCTGTCTATCAATTTATCCATCCATCCATCCATCCATCCATCCATCCATCCATCCATCCATCCATCTATCCATCCATCCATCTATCTATTATGTATGTATCTGTCTGTCTGTCTGTCTGTCTTAGATAAGATCTCACAAGGTCCCTGGCTAGCCTGGAACTCACTGTGTAGACCAGGCTGGCTTCGAACTCACAGAGCTCCACCTACCTCTGCCTCCTGAGTGCTGGGGTTAAAGATATGTGCCACCCTGACTGTTCTTCCAGAGGTCCTGAGTTCAATTCCCAGCAACCACATGGTGGCTCACAACCATTTGTAATGAGATCTGGCACCCTCTTCCTGCAGGCAAACATGCAGGCAGAACACTGTATACATAATAAATAAAGAAATCTAAAAAAAATAAAAAGATCTGTGCCACCAAGCTTGGCAACTTTCCAGTTGTAATGCACCTTTAAAACTCCTTTCTATAGGCGTCCATCACAGCTCACACCCCAGCAGGAAGCTACACACTACTGAATTTGGAGATGACTGTGACATCCCTGGGTGTTGTGTGTGGCCATACGTGGGTAGTGTGTGTTTGGACATGCGGAGGCTGTATGAAGTTCAAAGCTGCTCAGAGAAGAGGATGGGTTCATCATGGGGCCTCACAACAACTCTCTGGAAAGGGAGAAAAAACTAAAGTGAGGGCCACTGACACCCCAAGACCAGAGCCATGTCCTCTGCTTCACTGCCCAGCAGCCGTGTGGCTGTCAGCTGATCCTGGTGTCCTTATCCCAATAGCTGGGTGCCAATAGGTGCCAACTGATCATCCTCATAGGAGAGTCTAAGCTTCATTCATTCATTGCATGGACCACTCTAGAGAGGCCATGGATGCTCGGTGTGACCCGGGGAAGCTGACCTTCTAGCAGAAGGTCATGAACTTCAAGGGAGCAGGGAAGGTGGGAGGCTGTGTCTGGAGAGACCTCCTTAGCAGGTGAGGACCAGAGCTCAGGAAACGGGATGTTAAGTGGCTATGGTGACCATGAGAGTTGGGGTGAGAGGTATATAGGGGTGAGCATCCCAAGCCCGGTGCCTCTAACCAACACGCATCCCCAAGGAGCCCACTTCCTGCCAGCACTGATTTCAAACACACTGGCCTCTGTCTTGGGTGGTGGGGCTGTGGGACTCCATGGGCGTCCTTGCATACATCCATTGTAGTGCGGGGTTCAAAAGGCACTTTCCCAGGACCCAGTTCAAACTCAGGGTGCCAAAGAGGTCGGTTTCTGGTAAGAGGTCTTTCTGACGGTGTCCTCACGTGGTTGGCTAGAGGAGAGATGGGACTCTTTGGAGTCTTTTCTTGTGAAGATGCCAGTTTCATCACGGGACCACACACATGACCTCACTCACCTATCACCCCCCGCCAGCCCTGCCTTCAGACAAGGTGGGATCAGACTTTAGCACTGCGTAGGGAGCCGGGTTCAGTCTGTGAGATGGTTTTACCACGTGGGACCGCTCAACAAATGTGTATTGTGAGCAGGTCCTGCTGGCAGAGGCAGGGTTGTTCTCAGCTTGCTGGGCACTTGCAGTCTCCTGGGTCCTTGCCTCCTTTTCCCTTCCTTCCTCTGGCGGCTTTGAGTGGACTTCGGAGGTGGCCGGCAGGTGGTGGGCTCATCCACACCTGGGGACTGGCAGGAGCAGGGCTGGGTCTGGCCTGGCAGTTGTGTCCACTCCAGTCTGCCCACCTGCTCCACCCTTTCTGTACTCTTTTCTTTTCTCTGTGGATCTCTTGGGGTCCATCCATCTCAGCTCAGACCCCCTCAGAAACCTGATTGTCAAGGCCACGTTGACTCTCTCTGTCCCCTTTTCTGTGTTCTACTTCGGACAAAGAATCAGAAGAGAGTGGAAATGGGGATTAGTGGGTGAAATTGTGATCTAGAGAACGAGTGACTGACAGAAGGAACAAGCAAGTGAATGAATGAATGAATGAATGAGTGAGTGAAAGAATGCGCATGTGAATGAGTGAGTTAATGAGTGAGTGGCTATCTAAGGAATGAACAAGTGAATGAATAAATGAGCGAGCAGATGAGTGTCAGGGAAGGAAGTGTGAGAAAGGCAGGATTAAAGGACGCAGGATCAGGGCTAGCTGGGCTGGCTTTTGCTTCTTTTGACTCTCCCTGTGTCCCTGAGCACGTTCCTCCCACATTCAGGCCTCAGTTTCCCATACCACAGCCAACGCAAAGGCTCCAGGTCATCTCAGTGTGCAGGTCCCTGTTTCCTCATTGAATGCAGAGGGCTGCCTGATGATGGGTGGGAGGAGCTGAGGACGGTAGATGTCTGTCACCCAAGTGCCCTCCCACCAGGGCTGAGGCTACTGTCTATGCTCAGACAGGTGAGCACAGCGCCTCCCTGCCTCTGCTCATAGGCCTCCCTTCACCCTTGCCCAGGCTTCACATGGCTTGAATCTACTCTAGCCCCTGTCCTTGCACTGGGTGGCCTTGGGCAAAGCCCCAGGGAATCCGTCTGGTCAACAGGCTGATCCCTCTCAGTACAGTTGGAGAGATGGGTTGAGCTGGCCTGCCTGCCTGAGGATCCTGGCACCATCAGCTGGCAGTGTGGACTCAGCGTTAGCCAGCTCCAATCCCAGAGGCCTCTGGGAGCAAGCCTGACCACACAAGCTCCCCAGGCCCAGATGCACTCCACCCTTCCTTTCCGCGTGGCCTCTACAGGACATTACTTCATTGGGGGTGAGGGGGTGGGGTGGGGGTGGTGCAGGCAACAGGCGGGCCAGCAGATTGGACCTGGAATGTGCTTCTGGCATTGCTGCTCGTGTCCTGTGGGAGGGAATGGCTGGCAGAGAGGCCGCTGGGTGTCCAGGGCTCCGATGGCAGGATGTTCTAGGGGCCTGGAGGTGGTCAGGGCCTTCCTTGTCCACCAACTCTACCGGCTGCAGCCAGGGAGTGTGGGCGGGAGGGGAGTCTGCCGTCAGTGGGTCTAACTGGGCTGTTGGAGGCGGAGGAGGAGCCGGCTGGTGCCATAGGGGGTGCTGCTCCCATCAATGCTCAGCACTACCCACTGGGGTTATTAGCCTATGGCCTGAAATGACCTGGCCTGGGCAGCGGGGCTTCCAGGAGGGCACTGTTGAGGAGGGGAGGAGGGGGTGCTGGACACACAGGTGGCAGCTGCGGTCCCCCACCCTTCTGGAACATCACTTCCCTTTCACTCCCAGGGGTCACACACATTCTGCAGCTGTCTGCCCCTGTCTATTGTGGGTGTGGGCCCAGGAGGTCAGGTTCTGACCAGCTCAGTCACCAGCTTTCCAGGCCCTGGCTGGGCCCAGTGTCCTAGAAAATTCGTTTTCTCTGAGGACCAGCCTTGCTCTGTGCTCTACCATAGGCTGAGGTTCTTTTCCTGGAGCCTAAGGAGGTGCCACACCTGGGGACTTTGACAGTAGATATCCACTGTCCTCCTCCTGGAGGCTGAAGGTGTTCCAGGTCTGGGTCCTTCCAAAGCCTTTCTCCATGGCTAGCACACAGCTTCTTCTGCCCATGTCCTCATAGTCACCCTCCATGTGTCTGTGTCCTGACCCTCTTCTTAGAAGGGCCATGGTCATGTAGACTAGGCCCACCACAGGGTCTCACTCTAACACAATCACCTTAATTAAAGACCCCACCTGTCTTAATTAGGATTCCTATTGCTACAACAAATCACCATGACCAAAAGTAACTTGGGGAGAAAAGGGTTTATTCAGCTTACACATCTACATTGCTGTTCATCACCAAAGAAAGTCAGGACAGGAACTCAGGCAGGGTAGGAAACTGGAGGCAGGAACTGATGCAGAGACCAGGGAAGGGTATTGCTTACTGGCTTGCTTCCCATGGCTTTCTCAACCTGCTTCCTATGAAGAATCTTAGACCACCAGCTCAGGAATGAAATCACCCACAATGGGCTGGGTCCTCCCCCATCAATTACTAATTAAGAAAATGCCTTACAGCTAAATCTTATGGAGGCATTTTCTCAATTAAGGTTCCCTCCTTTCAGATAACTGGTTTGTGTGTCAAGTTGACATAAGACTAGCCAGCACACTACCTTAAGCAGGTACATTCTGAGGGCCACAGTTGAATTAATACATTTCAGGGGCATACAACTTGGCCCATACACTCTGTAGGGAGACAAGAGATGGTCTTACTTCCCTTTCTTGGTCATTGTTTTGCATGTTGATGGAAGGTGATCCAGGGCTGTAAGGGTGGAGTGTGGAGAGGATAAGAGGGAGGATGGAGCATAGACATGTGGAGGGGTGCAGGGTGGACAAGACAGAGAATGAGGAGTAGACAAGATAGAGGGTACAGTGTAGACAAGGTGAAGGGTGGAATGTAAACAAGATGGAAGGTGCAGAGTCAACAAGATGGAGGATGTTGTGTAGACAAGATGCAGGGTGGATAAGAGTAGACAAGACAGAAAGTAGAGTGTAGGCGAGATGAAGAGTGCAACGTGGATAAAATGGAGGGTGCAGTATAGACAAAATGAAGATGCACTGTGAACAAAATGGAATGTGCTCATTAGGAAAGATATAGAGTGTAGAGAGGACAAGATGGAGGGTGTAGCATGGATAAAGTGGAAAGTGAAGAATGAACAAGATGAGGCTTGCTGCCGGGTGGTGGTGGCGCACACCTTTAATCCCAGCACTCAGGAGGCAGAGCAAGGCGGATCTCTGTGAGTTCAAGGCCAGCCTGGTCTGTAGAGTGAAATCCAGGACAGGTAACCACATAGAGAAACACTATCTCAAAAAACAAACAAACAAGATGGGAGTTGCTAAGTGGACAAGATGGAGGCTTCAGAGTAGACAAGATGGAGGGTGCAGAGTAACAAGATGGAGGATATAGAGTAACAAGATGGAGGATGCAGAGTGGACAAAATGGAGAGTACAAAGTAACAAGATGGAGGGTGCAGAGTAACAAGATGGAGGGTGCAGAGTAACAAGAGGGAGGGTGCAGAGTAACAAGATGGAGGGTGCAGAGTAACAAGAGGGAGGGTGCAGAGTAACAAGATGGAGGGTGCAGAGTAACAAGAGGGAGGGTGCAGAGTAACAAGATGGAGGGTGCAGAGTAACAAGATGGAGGGTGCAGTATGGACAATCTGTTTAGACATTAACATAGCTAAAGTGAACTGGGTTTTGGTGGTCTGTGGCTTGAGGTATATTTTCCATCTCTTAAATTTCATCCTCCCAGCCCCTGTGCTGTACTTGTGTCTCTTGTAAACGGAGCATAGCTAAGATTTTCTTCTTTTATTTAGTTCACATTTAGGTTTGATATTTTGTTTGTTTGAATCAAAGTCTCATTTAACAAAGGCTGACTTTAAACCCCTTAATCCTCCTGCCTTCACTCCCGAGTACTGGAGTTATATATAGGTGTACACAACTAACCCCAGGCTGTTTTTCTTTCTTGAGAAGGGTCTCACCATTTAGCCCTAGCTGGTCTTGAACTCAAGAACTTCCTGCCTCACCTGAGGGCTGGGATTTCTGGTATGTGTCACCACAAGTGGCAGTTCGGTTTCTTCCTGGTTAGTTCTTAGGAGTTCTGCATTTTGAGTTGTTTTTGGTTCATTTACATTTATTGTAATGAATGGTGTTCACCCTCATCACTTTTGGTTTCCTTCTATGACTTCTTTCCTCTGTTTTTGTGTTAGATGAGTGTGATTTTATTTGTTCCTTTTTCATCTCTTACTCTCTTAGAAGTGCTACAGTGGGCTTTCTTTCTTGGAGATTAACTTATAATTTTTCATGTGTACATTTAATGTGTGCATAGCATCAGCACCTCTGTGCAAATGCTGAAGAGTACAGACATTAGATGCCAAACTCTTACCATCTTCATCTGACCTATATGTGTGTGTATTAGATTTAAACGATTTTTATTTTATATCTGGGAGTGTTTTGCCTGCATGTATGTATGTGCACCATGTGTATCGAGTATCAACAGAAGTCATAAAAGAGTGCCAGAAGCCCTGGAACTGGAGTTACAGGCATTGTGAGCCTCCATACAGCTGGGAACTGAGCCCACGTCCTGTGGAAGAGCAGCCAGTACTCTTAACCAAGGAGCCATCTCTCCAGTTCCTTAATTTTGTATTTTCATGCGGTGTTGATTTTATAGCTCTCAAGCTACATATCTTATTAAAACAATAGGCCTTTTATCGCAACTCAGGTCCCACTGTGTAGCCCAGCAACAATGCTGGAAGTTCACTGAAGCCAGGGCCACTCACAGAGTCTCAAGTCCTCTCACTGATGGGTCTGAAACAGAGATTAGAGAAACTATGCCTCAGGAGCCCAGACATGGGATCTAGAGACTATTTCCAAGGTTCCAATTTTTGTATTATTTCATTGGGCAGTAGCTTGGTGCTATTAGGGCTCCCATCTTGGGGCTGGTTCACTAGCACATCAACACAGCCTTGGGATAGCGCATTACCATATCAAGGCCTGGCCTGGGCTAGGCTCTACCTGAGTTGCCAGTGGGTAGCTAGGGGCTTGATTCTGAGGTCTAGCACTTATCCAATCTGACTAGTGACAAACTGCTGTCTCACGTGCATTACATTATTCCAAGTCACACAAAATGGCTTTTAAGTTACACAAAATGGTTTCATCTTATGTTCTTACAGAGTCATAAAGAATACATGAGTAAAGAGGTTGTGAAATCTCCCACCAGGGTTAAGGAGAGCCACTGAGGTCACACGTGTGGCAGGGAAGTAAGTCCCCACATTGACGCCCTGAGGAGCCCTTATGAGAAGCTGTGTGAGTGTTACAGGAGTTCACTAGAGATGAGCACTCAAACGGTTTATAACCAGTTGACAGTCTTTATTCCAGCCTGCTGGGCCCACACCCAAGTGTTCAGAGACCTGGTAGAAACCATATCCTGGCATCTCGCTGGGCAGCTACAGGGGGCGCTTTGCAGAAGTAAGCAGTTTAAAACAAGCAGTTTAACAGAAGCGAAGATCAGCGGCTAGCTGGAGGCTCCACACAGACAGGCAGTTCTAATAGAAGCCAGGGTAAGTTAACTAAGACATCCTTACCTTCGGCTCCTAGAATAGGGTTGGGTAATTTTCCATATGATTCTTCACCAGAGATTAGAGTCTAGTTAAACTTGAAATGACCTCAGCAAGAATCCAAGGCAGAGGAGCAGCTGCACTGTCTAGCCCCATCATCAAAGTGAAGCCTGAGTTGTGCTGGAGACCCTAAGATGTTAGAGGTATCAGAGCCCTGAGACTCTGCCAAGGAGAGCTGTACGCAGGGAGTAGGACCAGCCCAGAAGAGAGAGATCTTACAGGCAGAAGAGCCAGAAAGGAAGACCTGAGACTTGGAACTATAGGATTCAGAGTTTGTCCTGCTGTCTTTCTGTCTTGCTTTGGTCCAGTACTTCCTCACTGTTCCCCCCTTTCCTCCCTTTCGGAATGGTAATGCATATTCTGTGCCATTGTCTGTTGGGAGCGTGTGATTTGCTTTTATTTTGCAGGGAGTTATAGTTAAGAGATTGTCCTGAGTCTCAGAAAGCATTGAGCCTGTGAAAGACTACAGGTACTTTTGAAGTTGGACTAAATGTATTTTGCTCTATGATATAGCTATGAGCCAATGAGGGCCTGGGAGTGGAATATGGTGGTTTGAATGAACATGGCCCCCATAGGCTCATATGTTTGAATACTTGGTACCCAGTTGGTAGAATTATTTGGGAAGGATTAGAAAGTGTGGCCTTGTGGGAGGAGGCATGTCACTGTGGGTGGGCTTTGAGTTTTCAAAAGCCTCTCATCATCCCCAGTTATTTCCCTCTCTGCCTCCTGCTTACAGTCTAAAATGTGAGCTCTCAACTGCTCCTACGACCATACATACCTTCACTCTGCCATCATGGACTCCACCCCATCTATCTATTTCTATCCATGGAACCATAAGCCCAACTGAATGCTTTCTTTTATAAGTTGCCTTGGTCATGATGTTTTATCACAGCAATAGAAAAGTAACTTATACTTCTATCCACATGAAATTCACAGTAAGTAGGCATCCTGGGCAGTTCTTTGCCGTGTGAGTTGGACAGCGTGTGACTGACTCCTGATGCTGGTACTGTTCTGAGAGGGCTCATATGCAGCATCTCAACCTGGTGGCTGCATCCCTATATCTCTGATGGATGACCAGGTAGTCACTCCCCAGTCTGCTGGTCCCAGCTCCCCACCCCTGGTTCCAGATGCAGGTGAGTAGTCCCAGACATGGACCACTGTTGAAGGACTGCACAGTGCAGCTCTGTACTGGGCACAGTCTCTCAGAACTGATGTAGACTCTGGAGAAGCCCACAGGAAGATGCAGGCGAGAACTTGAGTGGATAAAAATCATGGGATATCCCACTGTACTAGAAGAACCAGGGAGGGTATGCCTTAACCTATGTACTTCTCCCAAATTCTCTGGTCACTGCAGGACAGGGACACTACAGATACACCAATTCATGTTCAATGTCAAGTAAACACTTAGACTCTGCCTTTGTACTTCTAGAAGCTTATTCTAAGGAGATGGTCCAGCCAGGTGCAAGATGGCCAGCCAAAAAAAGGCTGGAATTAATGGAAACCAGGCAATTGATCAAATATATGAGGAAATCACAGTTCAATGAGGAACAATGGCCTTTCAAAATCAATCCCTGACTTTCCACTGTGGACACACAAAGATAATGTTGAGCGGAAAAGGTATGTGTCTCACCTTTGTGATGGCATCTATACTTGACTCTCTTGCAGCTAGGTGTGGCCATGTTACAGGGGAAGGAGGGAAGGAAGGAAAGAATAAAAGAAGGGAGGGAGAGGCATAAGGAAGAGTGGGAGAAAGAAGGAGCATATTACAACTTCCAGAAATCCTCCTTGAAAACCAAGGGGCATGTTCTTTCTTCATCCATCTTGCTACTGGGACTCAGATGTGGTGACTAGAGTTTCAGCTGCCCTCTGGATGGTGAAGATCATCCCTCCAGGAACTACACCTCCTTCAGAAACAGCAAGGAGCCTCAGTCTCTGGAGGCTTTGTATAGCAGAACTACTTCCCATCCCATTCATTTCTTAATTTTCTTATGTAAAATCAAATTGTATCTTGTTTGGACCACTGCTCTAGGGGAGATGTCCTTGACTCACAGTTAATCCTAACCCTGGCTGATATAGTTATTTAGGCTTCTGTGATTGGATATTTTAATTTTCTGTTCAGACGGGGGTTTTGAATATGTATCTTTCTTTTATATAATCTATAAAACACATTAGTTTCATAGCAAATAGGAAAGATGGAGAGTCTGCAGATAGTGCAGTCCTTAAAGTGCCTGCTCGGCAAGCATGAGGACCTGAGTTAGATTCCCAGCTCCCACATGAAAAGCTAGGTGGGGTGGCATGTGCTTGTAATCCCAGTACTGGAGAAGCGGGGACAGGAGGATTCCTGCGAGCTCCAGGCTAGTGAAAGACACTGTCTCAAAACACAAGGTAGATGGTGTCCTGAAGAGCAATACCCAAGATTGTACACACACACACACACACACACACACACACACACACACACACACACACACACACACACCACACTCAGGGGTGGGGGATAAAACACACTAGCTGACACTCAGCTGTTATTATTGGGTGTTCCCCACTGAGGTGTCCTCCATTTAGTGCTTGTGACAGCCTAGCCTCGGAGCCCATGGTCTTCAACACTATCCATCTTGGCCTCCCTGAGGTGCGTGGGCTCAGAGGTCCCTGGCTTCTCTCTGCCTATCTCCTGAGGCTCCCACCTGGAGTGGACCTGACAGGGTCTTTGGCCAGAGGCTTCCCATCTGACTATCCAGGCTGAAAGGCATGGCAGCACTGTCTCCAGTTCCTGTCCCAGTGACTTCCCTGAAATGATGGACTGTACCTGGAACTGTAAAGCAAATTAACCCTTTCTCTCCTGAGTCTCCTTTGGTCAGGGCATTTGCGGCAGCAACAGAAGGAAGCTAGGACACAGGACGACTCACGGGAGACAGGGAAGGCTTCCAGGAAGAAACAGGAAATTTGTGTGGGGGGGTGGTGGTGGTGGTGGTGGTGGTGGTGGTGGTGGTGGTGGTGTGATACCTAGGGCCAGAGCGAAGGGAATGTGCAAAGGCCTCCTGATAGGAAGGGCTGGCTAAGCATCCATTACTCTATGTCCTGCACATCCCACTTGGAAGGCGGACATCTCATGCCCTCTCCTCTGATGCTGGGAGGCCCCAGGGAACAGCTTCAGGACAGGTGCATCACACACACACACACACACACACACACACACACACACACACACACACACACACTGGTAAGTCTCTCATTGGATTTTGCAGCAGGGAGGAGAGAGGTAGTGTCAGCTCCATGCCCTACGCAGCATCACTATGGACAGACCACCCATGTGTTGGAGCCCTGTGGGTCATATTTGGTGTGAGCCACGGGCAGTTTGTGAGCACTAACCCTGGCTCTGGGCCTTCAGCTGTGTCTCCCACAAGCATATCTTTCTTGGAGGACCCTGGCTCCAAGTCTGCATTAACCTGGGACAGCTCGCCTATGGCTGTCCAAGGGTCCCATGTGAGACTTACTTGTCCCCAGTCTCCAGCACAGGGATGGGCAGCTGAGGAACCACCACTGTTCCCTTGAACTGTGACCCTGATAACCCTGCCATGGGTCAATGGTGTCTGCTGTTGGGGGTGGGTCTTCCAGCCTTGATCTCTTGGCCTGGCCAAAAAAGCCAGGAAGTTCAACGTCCTGCCCGGGCTTCTGGAATCCAGGAGTCTCCTCCAGTCTCCAGCACCGCCTCCCGCAGGGTAAGATGGGGTACTTGGGGGACCTTATAAGCCCAGCTTCCCAACCAGCTCCAGGTCTTCAGGGCCCACTTGAGTGTGATCAGGGCCCTCTCCTGTCGCTTTGACACCTGACCCTGGCTCCTGCCTTCCCCCATGTCATTGACCTCTCCCAATTCCAAATGACCTTAGTCCCCCTGCAGGGTTGGAAGGGGCGTCGGCCTGTGTGGGTGGCAGCTGGTATGCGGACTCAAGGCCTTCGGTGCCTCTCAAAGGCTTGAGTGGCCTCTGGGCACTCCCGGTGGCCGTGGTCTGACCGCTGGTCACCCTACTGTATGACCTCAGAGTCAGAACTCGCAAGTACACTGCAAGGCGGGTCCTGACGTCAGCCTCACTTCACAGGAGATGAAACGGAGGTTTCTGTGGGGTGACTCAAAGCCAGGCTTAGGGAGGCCAGAAGGGCTCACCTGGAACTCTGTCCTCCACCACTGGGGACCCTCAGCAGGGCCCTCAAAGGCCTAGGATCTGGAAGGCCTTCCACTCACACCCTTACCCTGAAGAGGCCCCGATGTACATGGGAAACAGAACTGCATGGGAGTCTCCCTCGCATCTTCAGGTACCCTCTGAGTGTCTGTCCTTGACACCTCAGGGCCCCAGCACACCTGGTACAACCCACGCTGATGAAATGAGGAGGCAAAAAGGGAGGTCTGCACACAGGAGTCGAGGCGCTGGGAGTTTTAGGAGCCCCAAGACCGTAGTGGGACCGGACCGGCACACCTTGACTTGTGCAGCATACAAACCTGTAGAGCAATCGGTACCTGCAGGACCCAGGAGGCCTGAGAGTGGACAGGGCAGGAGACCCTCCCAAGCTCCACAGATCTGTACCCTCAGATCCTGAAGAGAAGTGTGAAGGTGCTTTGAGCTTCTTGACACCCTTAGGTGGGCAGGGTGGGGCTGATGAGCACACTGGGCTGCGGGGAGATAGAACCCAGACAGCTCATCCGCTCTAGCTGTGGGCTAGCGTCTCGAGGCTAGCAGGCAGTGTCGGGTAAGCAGGGCCGCTGGAGTCTTGGCTGTACCTCACCCATGAGATGTGGCCAGAGAGATTTTGCACATCTTTGGAGATAGTCTTCTTGTGTATGCCACAACCACACCTATCCTGACAATGCCAAAAAGGTGACTGGTCTCTAAATATCATACTCCAGAGTGGGCAAGATGGTATGGCCAGTAAAGGCACTAGCCACTGAGCCGTAGTAACAGAGCTGGGTTCCTGGCACACTCATATAGTGGAAGGAACAAAAAAGGACTCCCCCTTTTTCTCTCCACGTGAGTGTAATCACACAAGCATGAATGCACACACACACACACACACACACACACACACACAGAGTAAATATAAAACAAAACAATAGAAACGTTGCTGGGGTGTCTCCTGCAGCTCTGAACAGCTCTGTAAATGCAGTCCAGCACTGACCCCAGCACCCACCCTCAGAAATGCCACCTCTACTCCCTGTGACAGCACTATTGCTGGCATGGACGTTCACAGCAGGTGGGCTGTGATGTCCGTGCCTCATCCCTCTGAGTAACCACTGCTTTCTGTGCCCACTTCATGGAAGAGGAAACCGTGGCTCTGAGAGGTTGAGTCACCCGCCTGTCGGCAAGCTGGCATCTGAGTCAAACCCCGTGACTCGGAGAGAGAGTCTTGTCAACTCTCAGCTCTGTGCGGCTCCTAAACGGCCCAGTCTGGTGCCTTGCATGGGAGACAACTCAGCTGTCTCTCAGCAGACGATGTGATGCCAGAGTGTGATGCGCTCACAGGATGTGGTACCAACCAGCCAAGGGATTAACAGCCTGACTTCACAGCTCCAATACAGGCACATCTCGAAGACGTTCTGCTTGGAGAACGGATGCCAAGCGGCAACAGCACCTCGTGTGGCTCTGCTGACGTGGTCCAGGAACAGGCAGAGCAGCTGTAATTAGATAAGGTGGCAGTGTGGCCACAGTACCAGTGGGCACTGCCTGGAGGAGAGGCCTGGGGACAGAAACACGTCCCCCTCCGTCCGAGTTTGTGGTGTGAGGGTTGGCCCTTCACATTCGCTCTTGAGGTATCCATGCAGCTGCTTAGATGTGACAGCTAGTGCATCTAAGAGGTGGTCGTCACCGATGCGCGTGGTATTCACCTCTGGTGCTGACGAAGCAGGTGGTTTCACCCTTGCAAGTGTGCATTTTCCTGCCTCTGGATGCCTGAGCAAAGAAGGGAGGAAAGGATGGGTTTGCTCTGTATCACCTGCCCTCAGCATTCGGAGAGCTCAGGCCTCCCTCCAGACATGCTCAGGAATCCATCCTGGGGACTCCCTGACTCTCTTGGCACCCCAGCCTGGGACCATCAGGTCAGGGAACTCCTCAGCCTCCATAGTCCACAGGCCAGAGTGGAGTCTTTCTGTAGCCGAAGAAAGCTGGCTGGCACAGCAGTGGTCCATGGCGCACACTTGTAAAGAGTCATCCAGGGGCTTGTTCCACGGCAAGGTGTGAGCCCCGCAGCTCATTCTGCCTTGCCCGCATCACACTTTACACTGGGGAAAACACAGACCTGACAAAGTCAAGCTTTTCACCTCAAGGTCAAGAAGGGAAAGTGGCCATCTGCTGTAACCATGTGCAGTCGGCACTAAGTTGGTGATCCTGGCCATTGCAATAAGACGGGGTGTCGGGTGTGTGTGTGGGGGGGGTCCAGAATGGTGAAGAGTTCAAAGACAGACAGCAGGAAAATGTTGGAAAAATTTTGGTTAGTATTGCATTTAGAATATCACCTCCCTTCACAAAATCCACTCTGTAGGACTAATCTAAGAAAAGGCAGCCAAGAATCCATGCTGAAAACTGTGGAACATTCTCGAGACAAGTTTCAGGTGTAATGAACACTCATTACTGAGATGTTTATTGTTTTCAAATTTGCAGATTCAACCCAATCCCAGTAAAAACTGATGAGCTAATTCTCAAATTTATCTGCAATGAGGAGGCCTAAAACGTTTTTCAAATTAGAAATAAGAATAGGGCTAATAGGTCCCATGATTAAAGCACTCGTTACCCGGGCATGAGGACGGGAGCTGGGATTCCCACAGCCCATTTAAAGACCAGGTGGGTATGGCGGTCCACCTGCAGTTTCAGCCTCAGAAGGCAGAAACAGGGGATCCCAGAGCAAGCTGGCTGGTGAGACTAGCCATAGTGGTGAGCTCTAGATTTGATTGAGAGGCCCTGCCTCAGTGCACAGACGGAAGAATGACGGAGAACGATGCCCAACGTCACACACATGAAACATCATACACATGAAAAATGGCAGTGGGGGGGGGGTACCGGGTAAAGTTAGAGGACTCTGATGATTACCAGCCAGCCTCAGGCAGCTGGCAGAGTGGAGGTGGCTTCTTGTTTGTGTGAGGAAGACCATAGGTCAGGGAAACAGAACCAGGATTCAGAGGCCAGCCTCCACATGCATGCTGGTTGAGGTTTGACCAAAGTGTCATGGCAGTTCAGTGGTAGGAAAGCATCAGGTCTTTAAAGAAAAAAAAGTGGCTTGCATCAGCTGGCTTTCCAAACACAAAGACCAACGTCACGTGACCTCACTTGGGATTGCAAGGCTTCTTGGTGAGAGAAGTAGCCATCTGTGGCCCTGTTGAAAAGCCAAAATTTTCTAAACATGAAAAGGAAAAGAAAAAGCAAAATCATGAAAAAGAAAAATCAATCTTTACCAAAATCAACCCCTCTGCTCTTTGAAGACACTCTAAGGCAACAAGAGAGCAAGCCGGGCACAGCAGGCACACCACTCCTCCCAGCAGCCAGCAGCCAGGGCCAGGAGGCTTCGTGGATCCAATTTTGAGGCCAGCCTGGGCTACATGAGACGTCTCAAGACAAAAATAAAAGTAAATAAAGAGAAAGACAAAGAAAGAGGGCAAAGAGGGGGTGGGTGCAGTGCACACCGCCCTGGCTCTGCGAAGGGACTTCAGAACGCACGCACGAAGCAGCTGCTCTTTCAGTAAGGGCAGCATCTGCTGATAAAAATGGGGAGGGAAGCCGGGCGGCGGTGGCGCACACCTTTAATCCCAGCACTCGGAAGGCAGAGCCAGGCAGATCTCTGTGAGTTCGAGGACAGCCTGGGCTACCAAGTGAGTTCCAGGAAAGGCTCAAAGCTACACAGAGAAACCCTGTCTCAAACAAAAACAAAAACAAAAAATGGGGAAGGATAGCACAGTCATAGAGACACCCCCACCCTCACCCACCTCCTCCCACACAGCCAGCGCCATTACAGCTTACAAACCTGAACCGGAACCACTGTGGGAGGCAGCTGCCCTGACCATAAGGAAGTTTAAAACAGCAATCCCGGGCAGGGCGTGGTAGCACACACCTTTAATCTCAGCACTCGGGAGGCAGAGGCAGGTGGAACTCTGTGCCAGTTCCAGGACAGCCAGGGCTACACAGAGAAACCCTGTCTCGAAAAAAAGAAAAGAAAAGAAAAAATAGCCGTTTCTTAGGAAGTCGGGGCTGGAAGACAGGTTGGTGAGTAAAGCGTTTGCAGAGCTGATCCCGAGAGCTCATGTAAAGGCCAGGTGTAATCCCAGGGCTGGGGAGGCTGAGGCAGGAGGACTCTCGAGGGCTCGCCGGCCAGCCAGACCAGCCAAATCAGTGAGATCCAGGCGGTGAGAAACCCTGTCTCAAAAAGCAAGGTGGAGGGGCTAGAGAGATGGCTCAGTGGGTAGGAGCACTGGCTGCTCTTGCAGAAGACTTGGGTTTAATTCTTAGCACCCACATAGTGACTCACAACTGTAACTCATGGAACTCCAGTTCCAGGGGACCCGATGTCCTCTTCTGATCTCCATGGGCTCCGTGCACGCATGTGGTGCACATACATACATGCAGGCGAAACACTTAATAAAAATAAGTAAACTTTAAAAAAAAAAAAAGGCATGGTGGATGGCATCTTGAGGAACAGCACCCACAGTTGTCCTCTGCTTTCCACATGCGTGCACATACAGATGCACGTGCATATGCACCCATACACGCGCTCACACACAGAATCTTAGAGAGACATCCTGCTGTGGGACGCAACTCTTCCATCCCCCAGGGACTCAGAGAAAAGGAAATGGTTACACAAAGATTTGGACACGAATGTTCACAGTAGCTTTGCAAGTGATGATCATGTCCTCAAACCACCCAAATGCCAAGCAACAGGAGAGTGAACAAACATGGTCCCTTATCCACATGGTGGGGGGCGTTGCCTGCCCACAGAAAGAGGGCATCACACACACACACACACACACACACACTACTCTGCTAGTATTCTTGAAAGTCAGGGTGTGTGAAAGAGGCTGGTCCAAAATACATTTTACCATTTTACCAAATTGCAGGAAATGTTCACCAAACCTGGTACAAAAGAAGAAAGCAGACCAAAGAGACCCGAGACAATGCTGGAAGTGGGGCTGGGAAGGGACATGGGGACAGCATGACCTCGGTAGGCTCAGGGCTCTCCTATATTCACACCTGGCCAAGTCACAGAGCTGTGCGCTCAGCAGGTGAGAGATTTAGACTACAGCATAACACCGCAATAAAGCCAGATTAAAAATTCACTCAGCCATGTCCCTGGATTCCCTGAAACCCATACCTTTCATTACAAAGTAAACCAACATTAAAGCCGATGTCCGGGTTGGGTGTGGTAGTGCACGCCTGTAAGACCAGAGGATTCCAAGTTCAAGGCTAGCTCAAGGTGCAAGAGGACCCTACCTAAAAAACAAAAACAAGGGCTTGTGTGGAAACTTCCGTTCAGTGGTAGAATGCCGCTATCACGTGCAAGGTCCTGGGTTCCACACTAGCCCTGTACAGCAGATAGGTAAATATAAATGGTGTGTCTGGTTATGTGACCCTTGGCCCCTGAGTTTTCTCTGATGCCCTCCGGATGGACCTGTCCATTACTCCTGTTGGTTTAGGACACAGATGACCCTTCCAGGTCAGGCTTCCTTCATTTCTTCCAGCTTCCTCCATCCCTGCACCTTCTTGCAAACAAGATGTGGAAGAGAGGGTTTCCCAGTGTGGCCCCGCAGCCTGGGGGCTTCAACAGCAGACACCCCCAAACACCCATATCCTGGAAGCTAGAGGAACAAAATGGAGGGGTTACAAGTCTGACCACTGCTGAGGCCTCTCTTCTTGGCTCTTTTCTTTTTCCTGGCCTGACCTCCTTCTTGTAGTGACTCCAGTCAGATTAGATCGGGACCTGCTCTGTTGGCCTCCTATATCATCCTGGTCACCTCTTCTCTGACCCTGTGTCCAAACACAGTCTCTCCCAAGGCTCTGGGGGCTCAGGACTACTGTTATATGTAGACAGGATCACAATTCAATCCCAACACTTACTCTTCTGGGACACCTTCATGCTCCCCTGAGCCCTTCAGACAGAGTTCCTTTATGGTCCCCAGCCCATCCAGACCTTAGCTTGGGCACAAGGCTTGGTGGCCACTAGCCTGCCTGCTGATCAGGGCGGTGAGGAAGACCCAGGAATGTCCAAACACACGGTGATAAGTACCAGGGGTAGACAAGTGAGTTACCCGGCCTCCGTTCCTTCCTGGGTGGCAGAGGGCACCAGGACCCTTCACCTGGACTGCAGGGCTTGGCCACCAGCCAAGGGAGCTTTAACTGAAAATATCTGGCTAAAGCGGCCCCTCAGGAAGCCCAAAATTGCTGTTTGTACCTTCCTGGGCTGGAACCAGATCACAGGCTCCGCCGCCCAGGAATGGAGCAAGGCCGGCTGGCGAGAGGCCCCTGCCTGGCAGCGGGCCGCATTCCTGGGGTCTTGGAGATGTGCATTGGCACTTCCTGAGCCCTCCCAAGACCTCAGGGCGTCTGTCCCAGCCCAGCCCCTCTGCTGGGTTAAGATACTGAAAGGGCCTGGGAGCCCTGTGGTGAATCCTGGGCGATGGGCTATCATGCCACCACAGCTCAATGTCTTTGCTTCCTCTGCCTCTTCTGTGACACAGGACAGGAGAGTGTGGATGCCACGGATTTCTGAGGAACTTGCCTGGGGCAAGCAATGCCATGCCTTCATCAGTAGCCAGGGCCCTGGAGTGCTGAAGGTGGCCAGATGTCCTTGGGTGTGAGTGAGCCTCACTCACACATGGGAGACACATGTGACTTTTAGCTTTGGGGGCCAGTGTGGTGTGTGGGCTTCAGGATAGAGGCACTGGGAAGGGATGTCGGGAAATGGCCAGGACCTCGCCTTGTGTCTGCCCCTCTGTGTCATGTTGCATCACATATTCAGCACAAGCACAAAGACCTCACCTCCACGGCTTACAGCGTGAGGTGTGGAGTGAAGAGACCCTCATGGGCCTGGCGGGGGCTGCTGCATTCAGACAGACTCCCAGGGAACATTATTCTAAGCACCCAATTTCCTCTGTCCCAAACACACCTGTACCCTGAGAGAAGTGTCACAGCAACCAACTGAGCCATTTTGTGTGTGTGTGTGTGTGTGTGTGTGTGTGTGTGTGTGTGTGTGTGTGTGTGTGTGTGTGGTATAGGAGTCAGGGGTGGCTCTCCTAGACCAGGGCCTGGAGGTCCTGCTGGCCCTCACAGTATTGAAGGGCTTTGCTGTGACATTCCTGTGGCCGCAGATGATCACAGACTGGGTGACTTGGGACAAAAGACTAGACCATTCAAGGTTTTGGGCCCAAAGCCAAAGTCCTGGTGTGAGTGTGCCATGCTCCTGCAGGAGGCTCCAGGGCAATCCTCCTGCCTCTTCATGCTCTCAGGGGCTCCAGACAGCCCTGTACTTGTGACTGTATCACCCCAGACCCTGCCTTACGTTACCTCCCTTCGGCTGTGTATGAGCCCCTAGCTTCTCCCAGAAAGGCAGCTTCTGGAGGCATTGAAGCCTTCAGAGTGTCCTTACCTCAAGGCCTTCACCTAACCACATCTGTAAAAGAGAATTTTCCACTTAAGCTCCATCCATAGGTTCTGAGGTTCAGACATGGATATACCCTCAAGTTGCGTACACCCTATGTGTGAGAAGGTTGACTGGGGAGAGTGAGGAAGAGGGACGAGGCAGGGAGCTCTGATCTGGCTTGAGGTTCCCCATCCGGACAGCCTGGGGTCACTGCTGGGTACCGAGGTAACCCATACGCACTAGACGGGGACTTAGGAACTTTCCAGGAGGCAAACCAAAGCAGAAGTCCCCAATGCCAAGGCCTGGCACAGCCCTTGCCTACCAGGGCCTACCTGGCTGCCATGTGGCGGGTACTCACCAACGCTGGTGCCCAGTGCTTCCTAAGGGTAGAGCAAGTGGCCACAGCAGTGAAAGATTTGGAGACTCGTGATGCCTTGAGTCTTGGGGTGGATTTAGGACAGGAAACTTGGGCCCTAGAGACTCAGTTTCCCTCCATGACACAGGGTGCAATAGCCAAGGCACAGAGCTGCTAAGAAGTGTGGGTAGTGGTCAGCCTGGAGGTGTGACTCAGCCACTACAGGTGTGGGAATTCTGCCATGCAGAAGAGCCCAAGAGCCCCGTTCCTCGCTCAGGACCTGTTCCAAGGACCCGAGAGCTTGCGCACAGACTCTTAAAAAATGTTTTCTCTCCACGTCATAAGATGTGACTTCTTTGTGTTTTCAAATAACTAAACAATTGAAAGATGGTGTGGCAGCAGCCACAGCCTGTGGGTTTCTATGCAGTGATTAACACTCTGGCTGGGTCCGATGCACCCCACCTCCTAGACAGAAACACTCCCTGTTGTAAAAAGTAAAGGCTGTGTGTCAGATGGTCTGGGTGTCAGGTAGGTCTGCTGTGTGTGACCTGGCAGCCTAGCCCAGAATTACAGCCGACTCCTTCAAAGTGGGCTTCTGGGCCCTTCCAGGCACAGCCCCTTGGCCCAGGGGACAGTACAGACTGGGGAGGCCTGTGACTTGGGAGTGCCAATTTCACCCCAACAAAGCCATTTGAAAATTAAAAGGAGGGTTGGCAAGACTGCTCAGCGGTCAAGCACTTAGCCTGCAAGTGTGAAGACCAAAGTTCAATCCCCAGGAACAAACGTAAATGCTGGTCAGAAGTGGCTGCCTCGGTGATGAGGTGGAAGAAAGATGGAGGACGACATCCTGCATCATCCTCAGGCTTCCACATGCATGCCCATGTACATGCAAACATGCATACACGCATCCACACATGAAGAGTAGAAAAAGTAAAGTGAAATAAATAAAAATCTGAAAAGGCACAAAATCCTCCTCTTCAAGAAAGGGCTGGCTATAGATGATCTTGATGAAACTGAGATCACCTTGTCACAAGAGGCACGGCCAGTCGCTAGCTGTGGCATTCATCCGGGTGCCTCCTGGGTCTTTTGCACAAGACTGGCCTCTTCCTCCAGGAGGGCAGCTTCCGGCGCCCTTTCATCTGCACTTTCCATCTTTAAGTCACAGGGACAAGCAGAGATGGAGAACAGAAAGAGACCATGGAGAGTGTCTCGCCCCTGTGGAGCCTGGGCTGGCCACACCTGTTCCCTGAACCAGATAGGCCTCCTCTGTTCAAGCCAGGTGAGTTGGGTGAGGCCTTAGATGCCATGGCTTTTCAAAGGAGCCAGAGGCTCTGGAGCCACAGGCTGAGGTGACACAAAGCCCAAGAAACCAGCAGTGCAGTGGCCGGGAGTTTTCCTAAGGTCGCCTCCTGTTGTCCCCGTGTGCAGTGTGCAGAGAGGGGCCCATGTGGACCAGGGTAACAGGGATTCCAGCCCCAACTTAGTCACTCAGAGCCACACGCTGGCCATGCCACTGCCTTCTCTGTGCCTCGGTTTCCTCCTCTGCAGCAAGGGACAGGAAGAGGTGGGAAGGTGGGACCTCCAGCATCTCCTAGTACTTCTTCCCAGCTTCCCCAGGTGGGCATAGCAGAGCTGGCTCGTGGGAATAGGCGCTGGCTCCCCTTCTTTCCAGGACATGGGGGACCTGAGGCCAGAGTGTGCTGCCAACCCATGGGAGCCACAGGCCAAGCCTGCGGGCATCGGACTGGCCGCTGCTCAGCAAGCACTTTCCCAGAAGCCAATGTGGGAGGCAGCCTGGAATCCGATGTCCTAGAAGCAGGCACAGGATGTGCCAGGGGTGACACAGCCCTTGGGGGACATGCCCTGGAAGGTAGGGCAGTGGGTGACCCACTGTCCTGGTTTTCCCAAGCAGCAGTTCCCACCATGGGGACTTTCGGTGACAAAACCAGCCAGGAAAGTCCCTGGCAAGCCATATGGTCACCTTAACAAAGCCACTGCCTCCCTACTGCCTCCTCCCCTCTTGATTTCTTCTTTTTCAAAGATTATTTTAGTGTGTGTGTGTGGGGGGGGGGGTGTGTACATACCTGTGTATAGGTTTCTTCAGAGTCCAGAAGAGGGCATCCGATCCTCTGGAGCAGGAGTTACAGGTGGTTGTGAGCCATCCGAGGTCAATGGTGAGAGCGGAACTCAGGTCCTCTACAAAGGCAGCAAGTACTTTTAGCAGCTGAGCCATCCCTCCAGCACCCCGAATTCTTTATTGATACATAAACATCAGTGTTGTCACTAACATGGGCCATCCAGGTGGGTCAAGATGTCTCAGAGAGCATGAGAATGTATAAGCCTATAGAATATCTGTGGTTTTTGCCTTGGGGTTGTGCACCCCCACCCCACACAGTGTAGAAAGTCACCCTGTACACGACAGCAGAAATAAAGACAGCTGAGTTTCTTCCTCTGGGCACAACATGACCAGCTCATTGCCATTGTGGAGCAGAGATAACCTTGGACCTGTAGTTCATGGTAACAGAATAAGTAAAGTAATTTGGTGATGGCTAGCACCACACCAAGTAGCTAGTAAAGGGGTACATAATGCCAAAAATTAACTCAAATTCAAACATGCCGCAAATCTGGGGTCTTGCTGGCAGGATTCACCTGCGTTGCAGATCACGACTTAGACCTGAACAAACAGCATGCTCTGTCTGCACTGCACATGGCCTCAGGCCGCGAATCACCAATACATGCTTCCCGAGACTTGGATTCAAGACTCGCCTGTCACAAACATAAAAATACATGTTTTTACTGTACATATGAAGTTTTCTGCTCTGAGAGAAACATGATGGTGTATTTTTAATATTTTCCTACAGTCACCACTCAGCATGTAAGCTTATCAAGTTAGTTTCTCTTTGGACTGTGTTGTTAGGCAAGCAAGCATTGCCCCTCATCAGTATGCAAAGTGCCTTTCATCTCTAATAGAAGGCTAAATGATATGTCTGCCACATAATTGATTTTAAGATAAATTTCTTTTTAGAAAAGATTTATCTTGCCAGGTGGTGGTGGCATACACCTTTAATCCCAGCACTCAGGAGGCAGAGGCAGGCCAGTCTCTGAGTTCAAGGCCAGCCTGGTCTACAGAGCGAGTGGCAGGACAGTCAAGGCCATATAGAGAAACCCTGTCTTGAAAAATTAAAACAAAAAAAATATATATCTTATTTTTGTTTGTGTGTATGCATGTGTATGAGGTTATGTGCACATGAGTGCAGTGCCCTCAGCGGTCAGAAGAGGGCACTGGACACGCTGGAGCTAGAGTTACAGAAGGTGAGATACTCGGTCTAGTGTGGGTGCAAGGATTCAAACTCAGGTCCTCTAGAAGAGAAGTATGTACCCGGAACTGCTGAGCCAGCTCTCCAGTCCTGAATGTCTTATTTACTAATAATACATTCTGATTTGTATACCTAGTTGATACTTGAAAGGCATGAAAATTAGTCTGGCCCAGAGAAGTCACAGGTAGAGGAGGCTTAAGAAGCCCTGTGTAGTGGCAGTCACGGGCTGTGAACACTCCTAACGGAAGGAGAGGGGAGAGGGCCAGGAGCTCTCACCTGGGGACCATCTGGTGACATGTGGCCCTGGGAGGGGCTAGAGCATATAGTAGGTGGACAGTTAACAAAAGGGGGGCTCCATCCCTCTGTGTAGCTCCTGGGAGGCCATCATCCATGCTGGAGTGGGATTTTCAGTGATGCAACTGTTTGGGGACGATGCTCCTGTTAGTCACCCCAAAATACTCACTGCTTCACCAAGCTAGACTCGGCGGAATCGCTACTAGGATTCATCTCTGGTGCAGCATTCACAGTGAGTGTAGCATTTGTTCATCTCCCCAGGAAAAGCCACAGCAGGGTTATCTGGCATGAGGTTTAAAGTGTCAGGAAGCAGACCATGACCTAGACGCAAAGCTTGGGGCACATAAAGCAGTGGACAACATGGAAGTAGGCACTGTACCCATCATCCAGGAAGGTTCTGGGATGTGTTGGTGGCCAGCAAAGCCCCAAGTTATCATTTCACTGGCAGGAAACAAGGCACCTACCTCAGAAGGCGTGGAGAATGGGACCGATGGGTCTCCCGGGGTTCTCTCTGAGGTGAGCGTGACCATCAGGTGACATCTTTCTCCTGCTCCTGCCATCCTGCATTGCTTGAATTCTTTGGAATGAGACTTGGGAAAGTGAGCAGAAGCTGTCCTGGGCAGTACTGCTTCCCACTGGGTCCCATCAGGGACTCCCAGGCCACGGCGAGGGGCCTGGAGCTGGGTCAGTGCCAGTCTCTTCCTAGCAAACAGGAGGCAAAGGAGCCGGATTTGGGTCTGGCTAGACAAGCATCTTTTGTCCTCAAACTGGAAGGTCAACCCTGTGGTAAATTTTGCTTTCTTGGGAAGGTTCCTTCTGTGGTCTTAGGATCTGGAGGAGGTTAGCCATTGGAAACTGATGGAAAGGACTCTAGTGTGTAAAGCACATGCATCTAGCTACTCCCAGAGGTTGTTTTATGACTCATGTAACTCAGAGCTTCGGGGTGAAGGATCATGTTTGCAGGCACAGTTGGATCCAGGCGCTCTAACAAAGCCACTGGGTTCTCTGCAGCCGTTCCTTGGCTGTCTTTTTCCATATTTCTTTCCCTCTCCTTATCTCCCTTCAGTTGTTTGTGTCTCTGCTTCTCCTGGTGTCGTCGACTGCAGACAGACACCCTTCCCTGAGTAAGACAGGTGACAGCTGGCACCCTTGACTCTGGAGCCAAGTGATAGCACCCCCTGCTGGCTGGGTAGAAAAGTCACAGGGAGAGCTCTTGGGCCCAGTCCATGTCACATGCCTACCCTGTGACAGTGGTCAGAGCAGAAGAGTCCTCGGACTTCCAGCCCTTCCAAACCACACTAAGGGCACACAGTTCTTCAAAGGAAAGAATGTTGGGGAATGGTCAGAGCCCGTGCCACCGAAGATCACACATGCCACAATCTACAGCAGTGGTCATGGGCAGGTCACTGTGACCTCCAGCCTTCCCAGAAGGGAGACAACACCCATGTTCTGAAGTAATGAGAAGACACAGACCAGAGAAAGCAAGTCTCCCGGGCTACCAGGTCGAGCAAAAAGGGACCATGACTCAGAGCCCAACCTCAAGTTTCCTCTCACTACTTCACCCTCAGATCAGGTGTGAGATGTCACTGTGCATCTCTGTCTCTATTAGTGAAATCTGCCGCCGCCGCCGCCGCCGCCGCCGCCACCACCACCACCTCCTCCTCCTCCTCCTCCTCCACCTCCACCAAATACTGTCATCACCACCACCAGCATCACCACCGTCACCATTACCATCACACCACCACCAATCATCACCACCACCAATCATCACCACCATCATCATTACCACTGTTGTCCTCACCATCATCACCACCATCGCCATCACCAGCATCATCACCATGAGCTCATCACAGTCACCGTCCAGACAGCACTATCACCATACCCAGGACCACAGTATCCCCCACCCAGACCTTCCGTGTCATATCCACCACTAAAATCCCATCTCACCACATCAATTGTTGCCACCTATCATTACTGCCACACTGCCACATCTTGCACATTGCTCTCACCATTAAAAATAACCATGAGAGTCACATCATCAACCACAGTCACCACAGCAACAGCACAACCAGCCCCAGCCTTTCTTCCCCGACGGGCAATTAATTACGGAGGGACAATTCCCAGCTACACAAGCAGCCAGAAAATGGTGCACCGGAACATTCCAACCACCTGAAACTCCATTCTCCTGGAGAAGGTGCAGGATCCAAGAAGTAGAGACTAGCCAAGACAATCTAGGTGACCGAAGAACTGGGGTTCCACCCCGGGGCACTGATCCAGAGCCTGTGTGTTCCCCCTCCAGGCTCTGGTTTACCTGCTTTCCCAGCAGGTCTCCTGTGGCTCTGTGAATGGCTATTGAGCTTGTCTTCCAGCTGCTCAAACACCAGGGAGTCATCCATCTTCCCTGCCCCCACCACAGCCAAGTCACCAGCCTGCCTGCATTCTCTCCCTCACAGTAAGACTTACTCAAGGCTCTTACAGGGCCTGGGAAGCCTTGAGTGAATGTTCCTGTCCCATAACAATTCTGTCTAACAGGCAATAGGCTTTTTATTAATGAGCAAGCCTGACTTAATTCCTGCCTCAGGACCTTCATGTCTATTGTTCTTACGTGTTCCCCAGACCTTCACGCAGCTGGATGCTTCTCGTTCAGGTCTTAGTGGAACTCAGGCACCCCTATGCTCTCTGACTGAAGCATCCCAGACTGGCCATTCTATCACACCTACCACTTGGAATACATTGTTGCGTTTATGTACACATTTCAACTTCTCATCTACATTCCAAGCAGGGCCAGGGCATGGACTGTGCCTTGCTCCCATGCCCTGCTCCTGGTGGCAGCTGCAGTACCTTACACAATTTCTTATAGAGACGCACTGGGAGACACTGATCAGTGACTTCATCTGAGTGGCTCTGCACAGTCTCCCAACTCCAACTGATTCTCTTACTTAACGCTCTAGTTAAACCTGCTTATCATTCCATCATCCATCTATCCACCCACCAGCCATGCACCCATCTAGCCTTTTTTTTGTCTTCATCCTCTACCCATCTACCCAATGGGCCTTTGTGTCCATTCCCCCATGCACCCACCCTCTATCTCATCCATCTAACTACACAGTCTCACATCTCTACACCCACCCATCCCCCATCTTTGTGTTCATCCACCCATCTACCCTTCCATTCAACCAGCATCTGCCCACCCATCCCTCTATCCAACCAACATTCACCCATGTAGCCACTCCCCTATACTTCCTTTCATCCATTTACCTGTCCAACCAACTCACATCTTCCTATTTACCAGTATCCCATCTTCCCAGCTATCCATTCACTCATCCATTCATTCATCTGCCTAACCAACCAATACCTACCTACCTACTGAGCCATCCATCCATGCAACAAATGCCTACCCATCCATTCAGCCATCATTCCGTTCACCCACACATTCGTCTGACCCCAGCCTTCTCCTCTTTTGCATCTTTTCTCCATACCATGAGCTGGTCCAGGCAGGAACTATGCCACCCTCATGGGCAGACCAGACCTTGTCCCAAGAGGCTGTCTTTGCTCTTAGATAGGTCCACACATTCCTGGGCCACTGGAGGATTAGAAAAGATTGTGTACCACTCTAAAAAGTAGCTGACGTTACAAAGTTCATGGTGGGGTCATGAGGGCCCCAGGTGGGGTCTGATTTGTATGCTAAGGCAAGAGATGGAGTGAGCTGGAGCTGGGAGTAGGTAAGCACCCTCCTGGAGGAGGCAGAGTAGAGCTGGTCTCCAAGGAGATAGAGGAGGCATGGGCTAAGTCTGTTTTAGAGATGGAAGTATGAGTTAGGGGCTGTTAGTAGAAAAACTCAAAGTCAGCACCCAGTGAACTCCTACTCATCTCCCAAGGTCTAGCCTCATTTGCCCCATATTGAGAAGGCATTTCTAAACTACCCACTCTCATTCCAGACAGTTAATAATAGTAACAACATGGCAATACTAGTCATCCTGGTGACCATTATTAAGCACCTTCTGTGCTGAATACCCCTTGACATTACCTTATCCAATGTGACAGCAGCTCATGACTTATCTGCTTCACCATTGCTTTTAAAATGATAGCTAGAGACTTTGGATGAGTCACTGGGATCCACAGCAGTTGGCCCATGTCTTCCCAGTTTCCAGTCTTCATTGAAGCATCATGGAGATTTATCTTCTGTCGGCTGCTCTCCTTCAAACACACATCCTGGGAGTGCCATGGTAGGGCAAGGACAGTTTGATGATGATTTTTTACTATCTGAAGCCCATTAAATGAGGTGACCTGGCACAATCCTTGTACAAATGTTGGATGAATGGGTGGATGGGTGGATGGATGGATGGATGGATGGATGGTTGTATGTATGTATGTATGTATGTATGTATGTATGTATAGCTAGAATATGAATTGTGAGTAATGAATGGATGGATTAAAGATGGATGGATAGTGGGTGAATACATGAATGGGTGGATATAGATGATGGATAGATGAATGGTAGATGGATGGATGGATATAGACAATGGATGCATGGATGGATAGGTGATAAATGGATGGGTGAATGGATGGTATAGATGATAAATGGATGGGTGGTAGATGATAGGTGAGTGTAGTTGATGGCTGGGTGGCTGGGTGATGGATGGATGAGTTGTCACACTCATGCCTCATTATGGGGTGGTGGCTTTCATGGCTGCCTCAGTAAGGTGTAGTGAAAGTGTTCTTTTGCTGTATGGGGGAGCTGAGGCACTGGAGGTCCAGGCTCTCTCCCTTCCCCATGTGCAGTCCTGTCCTCCATGGCCCTTCCCCAGTCAGTCCACACACCTCACCAGACACTTGAGGGGCTCTAGTTTCGGGGAGGACCCTTACTCCTCCACCCACTAGCAGATGTCACTGGCCTTCCTCCCACAGCTCCCACTGCCACAGCTGTCCACCCTTACAAAGCTTGGACTGTTCTATGAGGGCATGCCAGCTGGAACGAGGCACTTCCTGCCTGACGAGACCTTGTGCACAGAGCCTGCAGGCAGCTGTCAGCTCAGGACATGCAGCCGGATCTAGAGGCTGCTGAGGCCAGCGCCCTCCTGAGTCCCTCAGCAGAGGCTTGCCTGGGCCTGGCCTCGGGGCCTCAGACACAGAGAGAGACTCTGATGTCCTCCTCATCCTTTGGGAAGTCCATCCCTGTGGGAGGCACACTGTCAGCATGCTTGTTGGGTCCTGGGGACAAGTGGGATCTGCTGGTCCGGGTGTCAACCTTCAGCGACTGGGACAGAGATAGGAAGAGGAGAAGGCCAGAGCTTGTGCCAGGATGAAGGCCACTGTCCACTATGCGAGGGGCCAGAGCATAGGCCAGTCTCAGGGAGAGGCTGCTGAGGGTCCTCTGGTGTCTCAGGTCACCTGCTGGCTCTGTCACCTTCCACATCCCCTGTTTAACCACTCCCCAGCTGCTGCTGGCACCTGCGGCATGCCAGGCTCAGGGACAGTCCCAAGCCACCTTCCCAGAGGCTGCATTCCCACAGCCCAGGCTATCACCCCATCCGGACCCCAGGCCTGGCACCGCTCCTGGCTTCTGGCTCCAGTTCCTTCTCAAAGGCTCTAATTCCATCCTGGGAGGAGCGATTAGAAGGAAACTATAGGTTGTTTTTCTGTCTTGCCCAGGCTAGGCCTATTTAATAACTTAATTAAATAAGCAGAATTGTAATTATAATGTTAATGTTTCCTTTCTGTAATGCCGCTCATTCCGCTGGAAGCAACTTCTCTGGGGAATGGAGCCTCCCCGGCCCCTGACGGGCAGCTCTGAGGTCCCAGGCTGGTGTGCCAGGGCCTCCCTGCCTGGTCTGACTGCAGTAGGAACCTGCTGGCGGACCGGAGAGGCCCAGCAGGCCAATGGGATCCCAGGCAGGCAGAAGCCAGGCTGTCTCTCCTGACTGTTTATGGAGAGCTTAAGGCACACCGTGGAAACGATGTGAATCCCCTAATTGCCCTTTCCTTCCTCCCACTTCTCACCATTGACAGTTGTCTTGGAATTACTCATTCAGTAATTCACCCTCCACAGAGGAGGAAGGAGGAGACTGGGAGGTGGGAGCCAATCTCCCCACAGGGGCCAGGCTGGACATGCAGGCTGCCTTGACTTTTCCAAAGGGCTTCAGGGTCTCACCAGATTTCATGGCCCTTGTATCTCCTGCTGTAAACTAGATGTGCAGCACCCAGAACTATTTAGAACGTGACGATGAGACAGGCCATAGGCGGGGATGTCACAAGAGCCCCCTAACGAGTGGCAGAGAGGCTGGGGACATGAAGTCTTTATCCTGGGAGCAACAGAGGAGAGGGGGGCTGCAGGTCAGGAGAGACCCTCTTTGGGCATCGGAGCCACGGTCTGGAGTGGGGATGGGGCTCTGTGGCCCTCTGCTCACCCACTCCCTCATCAGCCAGGACTCAGCTCAGAGCTCCCGTCCCTGCCCACGCCTGGGATCTGCCTGGGCCTTCCTGCATGTGTGCCTTCATATGAGTCACCAAGCCTCTCTGCGCTTTTGCCTCCACACCAACAGATGAGACCTTGCTGACGGTCTGCAGCGACAGTCGATGAGTTAGTATGCAGCCGTTGTAACCCAAAACCTGGGACGTGGTCGGTAATGTCAACAGGTGACAGCTTATGTGACTAGATCCCCTTCACCCCAATTTTGGTGCCAGCCCAAGATGGTCCTGGACCTCACTGGTTTTGTTAGGAGTTAGGAAATTCACTTAAGAACTGAGCAGGGTGGCTCAGCGGTGGTGGCACACGCCTTTATTCTCAGCACTCTTGAGGCAGAGGCAGGTGGGTCTCTGAGTTTGAGACCAGCCTGGTCTACAGAGTGAGTTCCAGGACAGCCAGAGCTACATAGAGAAACCCTGTCTTAAACAACAACAACATAAACAAACAAAAAGCATGCAGGGTTACTGAGCAGGCAGTTGGGGACAGAGGACAGACCAGATCTGGGAGACCCTACTGTTTCTACCCACATCAACACACAGGAGCACACAGAGCTTCGGGCAGATCTGGGACAAGGCCCTGGGTCCCCGCTGCCCCTTGCCTAGCCCCATGATCCTCCCAAACCCTTGTGGTTTTCCAGGAGGATTAAAAGCAGACACGTTGGTAAGGAATGTCCTGTGCAGCCCAAACCGTGTCAGCTGGCTTCCTCTTGACTCATGGGCAAGAGTCCAAAATCGATACATTCTTTTCTAGTGAAAAATAATGGCCAGCCTGCCTCCGTCACCAGCTCTGTGAAATCGGATGCATCAAAGAAAGGACCCTCGGGACATCCTGTCCACTGGTCTTTTATAGCAAAAGGCACTCGCAGCCCTCCATGCCTGGTGACTACAGGTGCTGCAGGTGGAGAACCTACCACCAATTCCCGCTGTTCTAGATGCTGCTCTGGAGGACCCCTGTCTGCCTGGGTAGTAGCTGTATGCACACCGAGGCCCCCGATCTTCTGCAGCCAAGATCTGCCTTGAATCAAGAGCCACTACGGGCAGCTCATGCTCCTGGCTGTTCCTGCAGTCCCCCAAGCAGCTCACAGTGACCCCAACAGCCCTCTTCAGTACCTCCTCCCAGAGTTTCCTCAGCTGCATCTCTGAGGATCTAAGGTCACCAAGCTCAGTGACCGGAGCCTGCCCTGGACCTCAGGCCCATGTTGCACCCTCCAAGTTCTGCTCCATCCCCAAGTCTCCTTTCTCTAGTGATCTTCAGGCTGGACCAAAGGCTTGTGAGATCCCCAGCATGCCTTGATGCCCTGCAGGCCCTCCACAGGCCCCACCCTGGGGCCCACAGCTATCCGTCTGCATTGGGACACCTGAGTGCTGTGACTGTCTTTCATCTCCTGCCCTGGGGCTGGAGGCAGGGGCCTCGGTCACTGCCTAAATCTTGTCATCACAAAGAGCCAGGTCCCAGCTCGAGGGAAACCACACAAGCAGAAAGTAGATGACACTGTCACCCATGGGGGACCTTCCGCCCTTAGATCGGCATGTATCTGTGGACCTCCTAGGGCCACGCCAGGAGTGGTCACAGGGATGGAAGATGCAGCAGTGAGCAGAGAGCGGTAGACATAACAGGTGGCTGATGGAGATACACAACAGTCAGCCAGCGCTGCTCCAGGACATCAGGCGGGGCAGGGAGACTCCCAGCAGGCTGTCCTTGCGCGCACTTGAGAGAGCCTTGGAGGAAACCACCATTGTGTCTGCAGCACATGCAAAAGCTGTGGGGTGGGAAACAGCCCCCGCGGGTTGAGCGTCAGCAGAGAGGCTGCAGCTAGGGAACAAGAGGAGGGCTAAGGCAGGATAGAAGAGGGGAAACGGGGACGAGGAGGCGAAGTCCACTTCCGGGCATCACCTAGGCTCAGATTTGGCAAGCTGCTGGCCTCACTAGAACTATCTTCCTGTGGCATCTGACACCAGTCCTGGGGGAAGCCTTGTTAGTCATGGAGATGAGGAGCACCCATGGGCACCAACGGGCGGGACAAAGGAACACAGGTGTTATGCAACCTACAGATAGGGGCACGGAGGCCTAGAACCTGGAGCTATGTGAGATGTGGCCATACTGAAGGAATACCAAGGAGGCAGCTAGACAGGAAGTGAGCCAGGGTGCCCTCCCTTAAGATGAGCTAGTCCTCCATGACAGGGCCAGGGACATTCTGAGGACAAAGCTGGAGGGAGGGTAGATGAGTCATTTTCCTTTTTGCTCCAGTGAACTGGGGAGACAGTGCGCCCCAAGTCTCAGCTGAGGCCTAGTGGAGGAAGGGACTTTGTATACCCATCCAGGCATGTGTGGCCCAGGAATAGTCATTGATGAGCCAAGCAGGAGATGGCTCCCCTTCCCGTGAGGCCATGCCATCTAGCTCTCCGTCTACTCCGGATCCCTGGCTGAGGCAGACTGGGTACCCCACACACTTACAACCGCCTGATGATATTCCAGGGTTGTGGCCACAGCGGATGGACACTGTGAGTGAAGGAATGTGTGGTAGGAAGTCACAACAGTGAGTCACTGTGACTCAGCCTGGTGCCTGCCAGGGGCCCTCTGAGCAGCCCCTTAGTCCGTCCTCCTCAGGACAGAGCTTGAGTGGAGCTCTTACACCCCTGCAAAGGAGGCCCAGCAACCTCCATCCTGTCCTGCTTTGTGCCCTGACATTTGGGGAGTGGGAGAGGAAGTCAGGTGGCAGGTTCTAGAACCCGAGCCGGAGAAAGGAGGGAAGAGTAAATCCGAGAAGACTCTATCCTCCACCTTCTTCAGCAACTCATCTCATCCTGCAAGCATTCATGTTTTCTGACTAGGAAAGTGAGGCTGGAGAAGGGAGGAATAGAGGCCTGGCCAAGGTCAAGAGACTGATGAGGCTAAAGGAAACAAACTCCAAGCCCATGTCCTAGCCTGGCTCAGTTGATGGAAGACACAAGCTATGCATGACAAAATTGTGTCCATGAGGTCCCCAGCTTCTTTTCCAGAATCATCTCACATAACCCAAATCCATGCCTAAGATGTCCCAAGTACCTATTCCACTGTCTCCTATCAGAGCATCTACTTAACTATCATCACCAACCATCCATCTGTCTTTCTAGCCAGAGATCTGCCAGCCATCATCTACCAGTCCATCTCTCCAGACATCTGTCCATTGGTCTACACATTCATCCATTACCCATCTATCCATCCACCCATATATCCACCCATATACCCACCTATCCATCTTCCTACCCATCCATACATCTACTTACCCATCCACCCACCCATCCATTTATCTATCCATCACCCATCCATTTACCTATCCATCCACCTATCCATCTATATATCATCTATCTACTACTGATACAACCATCATCCACTAACCCACCCATCCATGTACCTATTCATTCATCCATTCATTTACCTACTCACCCATGCCTTCATCTAACCTCTTTTAGACTGTTCACTCATTCATTAACTTCTTTATCCTTCCATGTGTCTATTGATCATCCATCCATCCATCTATCCATCCATTTTAGTAACTTAACAAGCCCTGGGGCTTCTTAGCCTCTAGAATCATCCATAATCTCTTGTCTCCCCTCCAGCATTTGACTCTGTTCTTTCCAGCCAGCCCAGTGATTCAGACAAACACAGCCCATGACATTCCAGAGCTCACAGTCTCCAAGGCAGACAAAAGCTGCATCCAGAGACCTGATCCTATCATTTGCCCTCCCTTCAACATTGTGCCTCCTGGGGTTGGTTGAGTCCTTGCTGCAGTTATGGCTGGTCTGGGAGGAGACTGGGAGGCCACTAGGGACTAGGCCACCCTCCAGACACAAAATGCATGAATAAGACTTGATTCCAGAGCCTCAGTTTCCCCAACTGCAGAAGCAGGAAGATTGCCTACTTAGGGGTGGAATGAGATGGAGATGAAACTCTCTATTGGAAATGACAATGCAGAACTCATGACAGTTGTGACAGACAATGCTAGAGTCAGTTGGGAGAGTTCTGTGGTGTCCATGAGACTGTCCCCATGCATCCACTATGGTGGTGCCAAAGACAAGAGAGAGACACTGACACTTCCTTCGGGTCAAGTCCCAGAGCCAATCCCATGTTGTATTTTTTCCCTGTTTTTTGTTTTGTTTGTTTGTTTTTAAAATTGTGTGCGTGTGCTGTATGAGTGCAGCCAAAAGAGGTGTCAGATCCCCTGGCTGGAGTTATAGGAGACTGTAAACTGCCTTGTGGTGGTGGTGGGATCTGAACGTGGGTCCTCTGGAACAGTGACAAGTGTTCTTAACTGCTGAGCCATCTCTCCAGCCCTGGATTTTCCCTCTTAATTGCTATTCCCATCATTCTGTGAAACAGACAAAACTCACAGAAGCCCCAAGACCATGGCGGCCAATGGAAACCTGCAAATGCTTTTGGGAATGGAAGTGGCCAAGGACCCAGCCCTGTCAACCCCAAAGGAGACCCCGATGGCTGCTCAGGATCACCTGGTCCCTGTTCCTCTGGACTCCAGGACTCCAGAGCTTGAGACAGAGGAAGCGCTGGATCCAGGGTGTTACTGACAGCTCCCAGAGGGAATCCAGAGTCACTTCTTCCCAGGGAAGGGCCAGGTATTGGTTTGGTTGCAAATTCAGGGCTCAGACAGTCCACTCCACACTCCACACACATACACACATCTGCCCTGCATCTCCCAGATTGGCCAAGGTACAGTTTTCCATTCCCTCCAGCAATATTTGTAAGAAAACCCCAGAGCCCTGGTAGCCTTGGCCACCCTTCTGATAAGAGACAGCCCAGGGCAGCCCCACAGCCCTCCAGGATCTTAGAAGTGTGGCCTATCTCTCTGCTGGACCTCTGTCCTGATAGGCCCCCTGGTCCCTAGTCCAAGGAGCATCAGGAAGCCATCCACTCGCTCCAGGCAAACAGCCAGTCACCTATGCTCTGCCCAGCCCTGGATCCATCAGCACAGGTCCAGCCCTAGCCCACCTCTCCCGACTAGGTCCCTAGGTTCCCAGTGGTCCTTAGTACCCTCTCTTAAATGGTCTCAGGTCTTCAAAACTCCATGCTCTCGCATGCATTTGAGCCCTGCATGTGCCAGGACCCTCTACCTGGCCTCTCCTTCCTGCCTCTTCTTTGGCTGATCTCCTCCCAGTCCCCAATGTCTGCTTGGATACTCTTACCTCCAGGGAGATTTCCCTAACACCATCTTGGGCCTGGACACACTCTCTGGGCCTCTCCTGATTGAGGCCCTCTGTTCTGCTTTCCTGTCACTTGGTGAGTGACTCAGATGCTTCCCAAAGGGACCAGAAGCTCTGGGGTCTTTACGATGGCCACTGGTGCCACAAGAGTCAGCCTTGGTGAATGAACACTGGTAATGGTAGCAATGCCAAGGGCCCCTGAGATAGCTGAGAAGTTACCCTTGGGAGGAGAAACTGGACTGAATGCCCCCTCTATTTACCCTCCTCTTTATCTTCCTACCCCTCCAGACTCCCAGTCAGAGACCACAGAGACCTGGACACAGCAGGAAGATGGCCATCCCACCTCAGCCGCAGCCTTCCAGCTCTGGGTGGGAACATAATGCAGTCAATGAACCACAGCTGTCCAAGCTCCAGTCCCTCTGGAGGGCAAGCCATGAGATATCACATCAGACAGAGGCTGAAGGCTGAAAGAAGAGACTGAGATAGCCTCTGGCTTTCTAGACGCACAAAGCTGGAACTCTTCTGCCCCTGATCCCTCCACCACACCTGTTAGTTTCAAACATCTAGTGACCAGGAATAGGGTTGGGGCCTACAGTACCCCAGCAGGACACAGGACCAGCTTCTATGTTTTATGTGTGTGTGTGTGTGTGTGTGTGTGTGTACATAAAATTGTGTGTGTATGTATGTATATATGAACATCTCTGTGTGTATGTGTCTGTGTGTGTTTCTGTGTGTGTGTGTGTGTGTGTGTGTGTGTGTGATGTACATTCGTGCACATGAGTGTGAGAGAGGTCAGAAGTGAATGTCAGCTGTCTTCTTTTCTATACCCCCTGATTTTTCTAGACAGGATCTCTCACTGATTGGCTAGACTGGTAGGCAGCAAGCTCCAGGGATCCTCCTGCCTCCACCCCTGCCCCCCAGTTCACCAAATGGCTAGACCAACTGGCCAGCAAGCTCCCGGGATCCACATCTCTGTCCCTCGAGTGTCGGGGCTACCGAGGCCTGCCACTGAGCACCGGTCATCTGAACCAAAGCCCTCGCCTTGCATAAGCAGCAGTTAGCCAACAGAGCCTCGTCCCCAGCCCTTGTGGCCTGGGCTTGGTTTTTCTTTCTTTCTTTCTTTCTTTTTTTGTGAATGAAACTTCAGCTGGGCTTCCTGCAGCTGACCACGCCCTGCAGCTCTGCCTTGACCACTGTATAACCCCAGGGGACAGACAGCAGAGGGAACTTCAAAACGAAAGTGTGAGTCACACAGCAAGAAGGAAAAAATGAAAAAGACATTCTTTAGTTGCTAGAGGCTGGACTCCAGGTCCCAGGAGCCTGGGCCTCAAAAGCGGCTCCTGCGAACCGGACCTGTTCACTGCACTGGTCCTTCCACCCCTCCAACTCCATATGGACAGGGAAGGGCTGCCCACTCCCAATCTCTGTCTGGGGCACTTGGCAGGAACGGCGAGGTGTCCTCGAAGTCAGTGCCACATTTATCCCCTCCACTGATGAACAGTTAGTAAGCAGCTGCATTGAAGCAGGTAAGAGCTACGGCCCAGCCAGGCCAGGTCCGCCCTCCCGGATCTCCCACAGCCGCTGCAGGAGGCACAGGAGCAGGGTCTTGGGTTGCCGTTGGGGTTACAGGGCCAGCCTAGCTGGGCAGGAAGGAGGCAACACTGAGCCCACAAGGTGGGGACAGGACTGCACGTGGAGCAGAGGGCAGGCAGCAGAAGAGTTGCTTGGGACAACAGAGCCTCGGATGGTGGCTAAGAGAAAGCTCAGCCAGAACAGGACAAGGACTTGGGCAGGGTAGGATACACACATCAGGGAGGTCCATCAAGCCCACGCTTGCCTTCAGAGCCCAGTGTTGGTGGGGCAGAAAGGAAAGCCACTGTGTGCTTTATAGACTTTGGGGAAGTCACAGCCTCCTCTTGCTGGGGGGGAGGCAGGAAACCCCCTCCATCCAGGCGTCTGCCAGAGCACCCACAGGCTTCCTCTTGTCTCAGCCCCCCTCCCCGCAGCCTCTTCCCTTGAACAGCCTCCCTCTCCTGGCCCTGATGTCTCTTTAAAGGAACTTGAATCAGAGTTTAGAACGATGGTGACTCAGGGTGGAAGCGGTGGTCACTTGCACTGGCCAGTCACCAGGACTGCCGCACAAAAGGAAGCAGAGCCACCACTGCTGCCCCTGTGTGCGCCCCTGTGAGGGCCAGAGACCACAGAATCCCATTTGAGATTCCACCACGTTGGAACTGGTATCATGAAGTTACCCCCTCACAATGGGGGCATTCAGGGCCCACCCGCGCCTGCAGGGCTGGGGCCTGTTCCTCGGGCCAGCTGATGGTGATGTCATCTTCCGTTAGGAGGTCCCCCCCCCAACCCCGTTGACTAGGGACTTAAAAAAAATGCACCAGGAAACTCAAGTGCAAGCCAGAACGGAAGCCTTGGTTTTATTTATAGCTGATAACTTGCGTCCGGCTTGCTCCACGGGGTGCAGAGCCTGAGGATAAAGAGCCCACAGGGGCAGATGACAGAAGGGCTCGTGTCCTGCCACTGTGCCATCCAAGAGCAAGGAGGAAGCTTCATTCTGAGCTTCCCAGCAGCCCAAGCAAAGAGGGGACAGAGTGCTATAGTGTGATAGCATAGAGAACCAGGTTGCGAACCTGATGTTCTGACTAGCTGAGGCCCCATGCATGCCTGCATGGCATCCAGCAGTGTCTAGAGCATGTTATGGGCCTGGCTAGGTGAGGATGATCCTCAGAGAGAAAGGGCAAGAGCCTTGCTCCCCTTCCCCAGCACATGGTAGACATCACCAACAGATTAAAGCACTCCTTCCTCTAGCCAGTTTCTGCCTCAGAGTCCCGTTCCACACAGTTCTCCGGGGAATGCTACCAACGGCCAGTACACAGAGCTAGAGAGTGCTGAGCTTGTCCTCTGGGCTGGTGACCAGCTGAGGAAGTTCTGGGAGGGCCCAGATCTGAGACATTCCTAGCACCTGGCTTATGCCTACATATGGAAGATGCCAAATAAAAAACTGTCTGCTAAAGGCAGAAAAGGGAAGGACCTAAGGTAGGGGAAGAGCTGTGTGTGAGCCACACAGGAAGTTATCGGTGAGGACCTGGACCCTGAAAAAGAATCTGCCAGGAGGTGGGCGTGTCGTGGCCCCGCCTGGCCTGGCTTCCAGTCACAAGTGCCAGCATTTTACAGGGCCCCTGAATCTCATGAGGCTGAGATTGTGGGGGTCAGGGGTGGTCATGGCTGGGCCATGTGCCCTCGGCAACGGCCAATCCTTATCAAGGTACTTGCAGGTTCCACTCCACAGTCATGGGTGGCTGTGCACTTTCCGCCCAGATCTGACTCTTTCTCCACAGCAAATAGCTCTCTAGCTTCTTTTCCACAGGCTTATCTGAGGCGCGTTGCCCGGCCACCTCACAGAAGCTGCACCTCAGAGCTATACTCTCCGGCCTTGTGTGGCCCCCCAGGGCACTTCCCTGGTAGCCTGGCCTACGTAGGGCTCGTCCCATCTTCTCCCTGGCTGTGCTCAAGGGCCTCCCAGGCCAGGCCGGGAGAGACTCAGACACGTGTCCGGCAGTTGCTCTGTCTGCGGCACTACTGTGGGGATGTGAGGGGTTCTCTCTGCCTGGGAAGCCTCACCTGAGGGCAGAGGCGGCCTGTGAGGGATGTGTCACAGCTCAGGAGCACTTAGCGCGCAGCTCAGCTGGCGGTGGCTGTTGGCACTCTACCTGGTGTGAGGGGCCAGGTGCAGGCACAGCCCCCAGGGGACCAGGCTATAGAAATACAAGGTGAGGAGGCAGTCACAGCTGAGGGGACACCTGCTCTCCGAAAGGCCCTCTCTTTTGTATGGGGTGGGCTGTGGGGCATCAAGGGGAAGAAACCATGCATGGGCGGGACTTCCTGGAGGGCAGGGGCCGATTCCTGATTTTAGGCACTTCTTGGTAGGAAGGGCTGGCTCCCTTCTACATCAACATTTCTTTCTCCGGGGTTAAGGCCGGGCAGAAGTCACAGACAGGCACACCAGGTGAACTGGTGCCCAAGTCACAGTTTCATTTGTGGGCCACACCCCTTAGGGACCTTAGAACCCCAGAGATGAAGGCCATTCATTCATTCACCTATTCACTCACATCACAACTCTGGCATTAAAATAACAACAGCTGCCAGTGAGAGAACCGAGGTAAGGGCTGCCCACACAGCTGGGGCCACCCTGGGGGGCTACAGTTGTTCTTATAACAGGTGATGCAGGCCTGAGGCACCCACCTCACATGGGAGTGCGGTGCAGTGTGGTAACTGGGGTGGAACAGAACCCTGGGGGTAGAGGGGCAGAGTGAGGAGGGCTCTTTCAGTACCAGACCTCTATTGACCTTCTAGAAAGCAATGGAAACAGGTCTGCATGAGTCCTGTAGACTCAACCAACACTCTGCCCTCCCCTGTTCCTTCCTGATCCTCCAGCATCCCAGATTCCACAAGAGTTTGGTGAGAACTTTCCTCTTTGTGTGTGTGTGTGGGGGGGGGTTCAAGGTGGGGTTTCTCTGTGTAGCTCTGGCTGTCCTGGAACTCACTATGTAGATCAGGCTGGCCTCAAACTCAGAGATCCACCTGCCTCTCCTGCCCAAGTGCTGGGATTAAAGGTGTGTGCCATCATGCCCAGCTCTGGAGAGCACTTTTAATGTGCTTTGCCCACTGCTAAAAGAGGGTACAGGGCAGAGCTCAGGAAGTCAAGATCCCCAGCTCCTCTGAACAGACAATGGTCAAGCTCCAAGGGAAACCTCAGGGAAGAAAAGAGGGCAGAAAGGGAGGGAGCCTCTGCCGCTGGCACTGTCTGCCACCAGAGGTGGTGTTGTGGCCCTGAATCAGCCGCTGCTCTGCAAGGCATTGTGGGTCTCATGGGCCTTATCAGGACCTTGACTTTGCCCCCAGGGCTGGGGACCCTGGAACAGCAGAGACAACGTCTCACTCCCCGCCTCTAGAAACTTCCTCCAATTGCTGAGTTTTCAGGGTAGGGCATGGACTTCCCATGAGCTGGTCACCTGGACAGAAACAGTGAACAGGAAGGATAACGAGGCTCAGGGACCAATCCAACATGGAGGCAGAGACAGGGCATCCAGAGCTATTCAGCTCCAGGCCACCGCCGCAGGAGGGGTGTGACTCCTCGCTGGGGTCACACTATGCTGGAAATGCTTGTGGATAGCTGCTTTGGTATCCAAAGAGAATGTGTGGCTCCTCCGGCCACAGGGAGTACAGTCAGGCCTCCCAAGCCTCCCTAGACTGCTCCCAGAATCCTGCCTACTACAGGGCCCCCCTTTCCCTCCAACTTGCCCATCAGCTCCACCTACTGGCTGCTCAGGGCAGGCCCAAGAGGCTTGCTGAAGAGAGAGACTGATGTCTCAGTGTGTCCCCATTTTAAAGATGGGAGTAGAGGCCGAGGGAGAGGAAGTCCACTTGAGGGTCACCTTGCCAGAGAGAGGTGCTGGCCTGAGACCTCAGCAGGCTTGCCTCCCACAGCTCTTCTCTGTGTGGAGCAAGCAGGGGAGATGGCTGTGTCCACTGTGGAGTCCCATAGTCCCACACAGCTCCTGAAACCCAAGCCCACTTTGATTACCAGAGTTCATTTCTTTGGGCTGATGTTTGCCTCTGATGTTGGCCCCAACAGCCCAGTTGAGTCCTCATGGGAGGGGAGAAAACAGAAATCTGAATTTGTCACTAGAAATTCTCTCCTCTGTCTTCTACACTCAAAGTGTGTACCAGACTAACCGTCAACCCATGGACGACAATGATGGTAGTGATGGTGATGGTGAGTGTGGTGATAGTGATAATGGTGATGATAGTAATGTTGGTGACGGTGACAGTGATTATGGTTAAGATGATAGCGATGTTGATGATGATGGTGATGAGTGTGATTACTATGGTAGTGATGTCCACAAAAGTAATGATGATGGTGGTGATAGTTATGGTGATGGCCGTGATATTAATGGTGGGGATGAAGGTGATTATGATGGTGGTGGTGGTGATGGTGATGATGGTGGTAATAGTTATGGTGATGGTCATGATATTAATGGTGGGGATGAAAGTGATTATGATGGTGGTGGTGGTGATGGTGATGATGGTGTCAGTGGTAATAGTAATGGTTACGATGGTGATGATTGTGGTGACAATGGTGACGGTGGTGGCGAAGGTGGTGATGGTGGAGACAACTTGCTCTGAACACGCGACTATAGTGACAGTGTGTTAGCTCCGTCTACTATGTTATCTCAAGAAGGAAGCTGAGACTGGGAGGCTTAAGCCACCTCACTAGTTAGCAGCAGAACCAGAGGAACAGCTGGCAGGTGCATCAGAGCCACACTCCCCCTGCCCCTCAAGTCTCCCCTCACACCGCCTTGCTGTATTCTCAGACCTGCCTGTGTCTGTGCCCCTTTGGGGATGTTTCTTGTTGGTCCCCAAAGTGTTATGTCTCTGTTAACTACATAACTACAAACTTGGCTGTTCTTCTTGAATGGTGTTTGTTTGTTTTTTTTTTTTTTTTTTTGGTTTTTTGAGACAGGGTTTCTCTGCGTAGTTTTGCGCCTTTCCTGGAGCTCACTTGGTAGCCCAGGCTGGCCTCGAACTCACAGCAATCCGCCTGGTTCTGCCTCCCGAGTGCTGGGATTAAAGGCGTGTGCCACCACTGCCCGGCGAATGTTCTTACACTGCAAAAGACAAAGTTGGAGAGTACGGAGCCCAGGCGTGGGTCCTCCCAGAGTACTGCTGAGGAGGAGGGACCACAAGTTTCCCTGCAGCACTTCACATCACCCCTCTGATCTTCAGATTGAAGTATGGGCCTTATGAGCAGCTCCCCAATGGTAGGACCAAGGTGAAACCGGCCTATGGTATGTGACCCAGAAACCCTGTCTGAATTCAGGCTTCTCTCTGGCTGCACTTAGACTCTGGAAGGCACCTGAGGTGACATCAGATGTGTATGAGCATATTAACATGCCTCTGTGTGGATAAAAACCTTCTCTAAATCAGAAGAAGGTGGTGCAATTAAAAACTTCTTTGCATAGCAGTTGTCTAGGTCCTGATGGCTGGGCTCTGTCAAAATCTTTACCTGCATGATCTCATTTAGCCTCCCAGCGGCACTAGCTAGCAGCTTGTGTTATTTATGGAACAGTGTGCTGTAGGATGTTAGTCATTACCTTTGTGATCACAGGACTGACAGGGAGCTGCAGCTGCTACCACCATCATCACCATCATGACCATCGTCATCAAATTACCTTTATCGACATCATTACAACCGTGACATTCATTGTCATCATTGCCTCCATCATACTACCATCATGATAGCATCAGCATCTTCACCACCACCACCATCATCACCATCATGACCATCGTCATCAAATTACCTTTATCGACATCATTACAACCGTGACATTCATCGTCATCATTGCCTCCATCATACTACCATCATGGTAGCATCAACATCTTCACCACCACCACCACCATCACCATCAGCACCGGTCCGACATCATCACCACTCCCATCATCACGGTCCCACCATCACCATTACTGACATCATCATCATCATCACCACCACCATCATTAGCATGGTCAAACTGTTCCCTCAAGGCTATCAGCCCCCAGAAAGCAGAACCAGGGTTGCATGTGTATGCTATCACCCACTCAATGCTATCACCCACTCTAGTCTGTCCAGTCACCTGTGACCTCCATGGAAATGGGAGGCAAAATCAAGTTTCAATCTACATTGGTTGGCAGAATTCTGAGACAGTCCCAGATCTCACCTCTGATTCACACACCCTCCAGCATGCACATCCCAGTCGTGGTGAATGCCACAGAGTAATTGCCTGTGAAGAGAGTAGATTGGACAGCACTCCTGCAATTTAAGGAAGGGACAGTATCCAGGAGGGCCTGATGTTATTGCGTGGAAAAGAGGGCATCTACACACACACACACACACACACACACACACTTAAAGCCTAAGAGGGCCTTGTTTCTGGGGTGAACAGGGCATTCACGTCTATGTGGTGCCAAACCCATTCCCACGTGCTCTAGGAGAGGCAGACTCTGAAATGATGGCTGGTTCCAGGCAGGCTCCAAGTGACTTAATCATTCTGGAACACGTTAAGGTAAGGGTTCTGTTGGATAGTCCTTTAGGCTACTAAGGGATCTTCCCAAGAAGACTAGGGCAGAGAAGGCAGCTTAAGAAGCACAGGCTGGGTAAAGGCTTAGAGGCACAGCACGCGGGCTATGCCAGAAGTCATGATGGGAAGCATGAGAAGAGGGCCACCACCTTGGGAAGGAGCCCAGGTCTTACCTCCACACAGTGTTGGGGGCACAAAGGTCCTTGCACCCACAGATCACTAGGGAAACCAGGATTGTTAATCATACAGGGCTTCTCCTCAAAGGAGGAAATACCTGTTTTCCACCCAGAAGGCTGGGAATAGATATTGTTAACAATTTGGTGACCTTTGCTATCTGTAGAGGAAGACCTCACCTAGATCCCCCAGAATGTTATCCCAGACTCTCACTCCCTAGATTTTTATCTTTAGCTCCCAGTTAACAGAACCCATCCTTAGGGGAGATGTCACACGTACTTTATGGCCTGCTGACCTCTATGCTATCGGTTAGACTGGATCCTAGGCCCTTAAGCTACAGAACCCATCTTCAAGGTCACATGTTCTTTGCAAAGGAGTTCCTACACATAGTCAGTTGTAAGCTCTTATTGTGCACCTGGAATAGGAGTGATGGCTGTCTGGAAACACTCCCCCAAATTCTATTGTGTTTAACTGTGCTGACAATAGACTGCCTGGCATCAGACTCTCCAGAAGTTTGACCCAGCCTGGCAGACGAAGTCACGCTGAAGTTTTCATTCTCACCTCTTTACAGTTCATTTACTTGCCTGCCATGACGCCCACAGGGCTCCCCTCAACACGGGACTCGTGGCCCAGTTTGGGTATCTTCTGAAACTCACTCAGGTTATTGCCTACACTGCATCCTGGAGAAGTCCTGCAGACTGGGTACCAGCAGCCAGGCGGGAGCCAAGGGAACCCAGAGGGCAGCAGGAGAAGCCATGAGGCTGACAAGCTGGATTCACAGGCCTAGTTTGAGATCTCACAAGTTTGAAGCTCTTGGGTGACCCTGAGCAGGGAGACAGTGTCGTGTGACAAGCTACTCCAGTCCCCTGAGATAAAAGGTCTAGTGGCTACATTCAGTTATGTCACTTCCCCCCCTCAAATGTCACTTCAGTTTCAATATCAGAGCATGGACCAGTTCATGAAGAACATATGTGTCATGGCCACTCTGCACATGTGAATCCTTGATCGGGCTACTTACTACTGATCATTGGTAACAACATCTGGGATCTGAAACACTCAGAGAGGTGGGCTTCCAGGCCTGCCATGAAATACATCTGGAGCACCAGCTATGTGGACACACACATGCACAGACACCACATACATGCTTGTGTGCATATGCCTGTGCCAGCACACACACACATGCACACACAAGGGCAGAACAAGGCTTCATGCAGTGCCTATGGTCCAGAGAAAAATGAAGCATTAGCCACTTGATGAAGGGGGCTGTGTCCTGTCTGATCATCCCACTTTGAACCTGGGACAGCGCCTGGTATATACAGGCCTTCAGTTAACGCCTGCCCATTGCGGAGCTGCCCTTAGCCCTGCTCACACTCACAGCCATTCATTTCTCGCCACCATTTTGGTCCAGCTCTCTTTCTTCCCTTCCTCCTCAGGACATTCAGTAGGAGGGGCAGCATTTCCATCAAATACCTGGGGAATCAGGGGCTGGAGAAATCTCCCAGAGTCTTTAACTTACTGATGAGATAGAGTTGTAGATACACAGAGTGATGGCTGGAAGTAGAGGCCAGGCTCTCCCAGCCCACAGCCCCCAAATCTCTGCTCCTTCCTCTGGGGAATTCATGGGTACCTCGGGGGACCCGAGGAAATAGCCATGCTTAGAGAGTCCTGTTTAATGTTCCCTTTTATTAGACTTGGTCACCCTTGACTCAGTCTTGGCTGACCATGGGTGAGGTGGTCCCCTCTAGAACACCTGTGTACTGACCCTAAAACACCCACATCCTGTCTGGCTGACCCTCACCACTCCCTCCAAAGGGATCTGAAGAGTGGGGTCCTCCTGGAGCAGAGCCAAAGTCACCAAGTAGCAAGCCTGGGGCAGGCTGCGCTGTGGGAACCTGGGTCCCTGGAGGTTCCTCAGTAGAGACGAATGCACGTGGGGAATGCTGGCTCCCTGCCAAAGGCTGTCACTCACCAGGCTCTGACAGCAGAATGTGAGCATGGCTGGAAAGCCAGAGCAGCAGGCCCGGCACTGAAGGGGCGAGTGGTGGGGCTCACTTACCCTCAGTGCTCATGTCCAGGCAAGGATGGGCTAGCCTGTGACTCCAGTACACTGGGACATGATAGAGAGAGTCAAGAGCTGACCAGACAGGTAGACAAGGCAGGGCCTTGGGGGAAGACAGGTGGCCTTCAGTTCATGGTGGCCACCAACAACTGTGGACACTGAGAGGTCACGTCTGAGATCTGAAGAATCCCTTGCTCCCTTCAGCCCAGAATCATCACATCTACCCACCACCTTTCTGTTCATTTTCCATGTATCTATCCATCTATCCACCCATCCAACCACTTACCAATCTATCCACCTACCAATCTGACCACCCACTCACCCATTCACCCATCCACTTATCTGTTCACCCACTCATCTACCCAACTGTCCTCCATTCATCTACCACCCACCATCAACATAACCATCCATCCATCCACTCACCCATCAACCTCCCACCCATTCACCCATCTACCCACCGACCCATCTATCTAGTCATCACTCATTCATCCATCTACCTATCTACCCATCCATCCCCCCAACCAACAAGTACCCACTCCTCATTCTTGTAGGACCTGCTGACCCCAAAGGACCCAGCAATACCAGAATTCCTTATGCAGCTTCTTCCAGTAAGAGAAGCAGATTGTGAGCAGTTAAAGGAAGAAGCCAATGGGGAAAGTGTGACAAGAGGAAGGGAAAGCGACAGGGAGACCCACTCAGGTAACATGCTGAGGAAGGCCCCTGAGGAAGAGGTAGACAAGAAGCTGCCATTGGTAAATGAAGACAGTTTTAGGCAGAGGGAGCGTGCAAAGGCCCTGGGGCCCAAAAGAGTGGGCTTGTTAGAGATGCAACAAGTAACAAGGTGAGGCTGATGAGCCGGGAGCCAAGGCAAGCTGTGTCTGGAGAGGGGGGCACTGGGCTGGATTTCAGAGTTCCAAGGGGCTCTGGGTAGTGACTAGACCACCGCAGATGAAGTCCAAGGCAGGAAAACATGGAAGCTTCCAAGAAAGGGTGATGGTGGTCTCACTGTGGTGGGGTGGTGGGATACATTTGAAAGGCACTGAATTGGGAGGACTGACCTCATGTCTGGGTGCTGGGCTGGAGTGGGGAGGGTCACTGTGAGACTCTGGGTTGGGTCCCTGGGTCTGCAGTGGCCGTTTGTTGAGGAATTGGGAGGACCCAAAGACACAGAGTGGAGATGGGGTGGAGAAACCGATGCCCAGGGAACATGGCAAGGGCTCAGTATACCAGCCACCTAGGACTATGGGGAAGGGTAGTCATGGAGTTCAGTCAAGTGGCCGGCTAGCTGCCCACCACAAAAGACACATGGTCCACACAGCCCCACCCCCCTGCTCCTCAGACACACACTCATCTGGCCACACCTCCACCCCGACTGAAATGGTTGCTAGTCCTTCAGGTCTTCGTGGCCTCCCTGAGACTGGCTTTCTTTGTGCAGCTGATGGACCTTGTAGGAAACCTCCTGCCTCAGGCTGCCTCATTCAGGCCACTTGGCAAGCATACGAGAGAGGTCAGCCTCACCCTGCCCTTCTATGGTCAGACCGTAGTAAAGCTCAGCTTAAGGACACCCACCATGGCAGCTGCAGATGAGTGTGGAGGCGCTGCCCACCACCCCATTTCCCCAGAGGGCTCCTGAGTAGGAGCAGCAGGAATTATTAGTTAGAAGGATAGAGGGGAGAGAAACAGAAAATACAGAATAGCCTCGAGAGGGCCTAGAACCTATTCCAATGGGCCCTGACTGTCTCTGCCCCAGGGTATTTATAGAGACACCAAGGGGTGGAGCAAAAGACGTCCCCCCAGCACAGCCAAGTGCAGACCATCTCAGACACCTGCACTCAGGCTCGTGGTCCATTCATCCTCTCTATGCAGACCTGCTGGGTAAAGCCACTAAGAAATCTGAAAATGGTCTCCCACAGATGAACAGATCAAGAGAGGAGAGGTGGCCGCCTCGGTGTACACTGACATGTACACTGACATGTACAGAGCACATGCACTCTGACCAGCAGGGATAACAGGAAGGGATTATGCCATCTGCTCACCTGAGGGCTTCCCAGCTTCCACAGGAAGTCAGGCTCATGGGATGCTGAGTCCAAGAAAGTTGTAAGAATCATGGCTAGCCACATTTTACAAGTAGGGAAACTGAGGCATGGAGCCATCCAGCAGAGTCCCCAAGACTACCTGAGTCACCAGTGGCAGACCCAAGGAGTAACCCAGACAGTCGTCTCTCGTGACCCATGACCAGTGTTGTCATGCTGGGGGCCCCTGAAAGTCACACAGATGCCCACTGGGCACAGTGTGGCCCCTCCTCAAAGACTAGGACTCCAGCGAAGATTCTGGCACTAGCCACCACAGAAGTTGCGGTGCATGTCTGAAGTTACACCTTGCATAAGGGAAGTCCGACCAGCACCCCACCCCTCATCACCTTCCTGCATTCCAGGGCATGTAGGGAAATCTTAGCACCCAGGTCTCCTGTGGGGAAATCACTTCCTAAGGAATGTGTAGCCCAGGGCCTTATCTCAGACCCAGGTGTCACTTAAAATATCCCATGCCTGCCACTGAAATGACACCAGGTTCCCCCACTAAGAGGCGGCTGGGGTGAGGCATGGGTCAGGCAGGGGAGTGCTTAAGCCACAGAGAGCCTGGGTCCCTCACACTCCCCGCTCTTTCTAAGCCATTGATGCCTAGGGCAGGCCTGGGGAAAAGCTGCCTTCTTCCTTGTACTGATGAGGAAAGAAGGCTCAGAGACTGCAAGCCACTTGCCTGAGGCCACCCAGCCTTGGGAGTATGGATGGTGTGTGTGTGTGTGTGTGTGTGTGTGTGTGTGTGTATGTATGTCTGTGTATGTACGTATGTACCTGTGTGAGTACATATGTACGTATGTGAGCCTGTGTATCAGGGCATGAGAGGCCTTTCTAGCTGGCAGCTGCTGTCTCCAGGTGGCATGGTGGGCAAAGGGGGCTGAGGCAGAAAGACTGGCAACAGATGGCTCCTCAAAGAGCCAGGGTGAGGGACAGGAATCTGAAAGGGGAGAGTCACTGTAGCCGGAGCTGCAGTCTCATGGGAAGGTTCAACTGGGCTGGGGGGGGGGGATCAAAATGCAGGGGCATCTGTCTGCAAGATGGCTGCACCCCTGTACTGAGGGCAGAGGCCTGTACTCCCCAGATGGGGACTTACAACATGGCAACATTCTACCCTGAGTTGGTGACACAGATAGCCAGGCAGAGGGCATACAGCAATGCCCCCCACCCCCTAGTGCCCTCCTGTAAGAGGACAGCCCTGTTCCAGGTGGCTACATAGGATGACTGGCAGGAGACCATCTTAAACCCAAGGCTGTGTGGAGGTGGCCTTGTATCTCTCACCGGGAGCCTGCCTGCTTTCTGTTCCAAGATGCATGTCCCTGTTCAGAGGGGTGGCATGTCTCAGGGGCTCAGAGATACCTGCTGTGGGGGTGCTCTGAGGGGCAGGAGCAGTTGAGGTAAGGCATGCGCAAGCTGCCAGCCACCACATTTTAGAAATGAGATGCAGCCAGGATATGCTCTGGAGCACACACCAGCTCAGAAGCAATTTTGTGTTCCGCCCGGGGTCAGAGTGCCCAGGCCGGGGCAATGGCAGCATTTCTAGCTGTAGTGCCAGGAGCCAGATGTGGATGCCAGGCAGACCTCAACACTGTCCCCTGTGGGACACAGTTGGTGTCCCCACTCCCCGCCCCCACCCCTCAGTCTTGTCCTCTAAAGCGAGCTGGTTAGTATGTATGTCACAGGTAGAGATAATGAAGTCCCATAAGCAGAGGGCTGGTTTACACCACCCTTCAGCCTCTGCCTCTCCCGCAGCACAGCCCCAGCTGTCAGGAAGCAGAAAGAGCCATACTCATTCCATGCCACACTGCCATGTCACGCATCCGAGTGTGTCAGGCAGGTTGCCCAGTGGCTCATGAGTGGCTTTGTCTCAACTCAGCCAGGGAGCAAGGACTCTTCCCCTCATAGCCTGGTCTGCCCTACTCTGCTGGACAGGCTGGACTAAGGGCTCATAGTTCTCCCTTCATGGGGAAATCATGTGAGCGTCAGCGGCTTCCTCCACAAAGGAAACAGCCTGTCCTGGTTTCGTTTCTGTTGCTGAGATAAAATACCCTGACCAAAAGCAACTGAGGGGAGGATTTGCTTTTAGTTACAGATTACAGCCCATCATCCTGGGGAAGTCAAGGCAGGACCGTCAAACAGCCCGCCACAGTCAGGAACAGCGAGCAGTGAATGAATGCATGCACACTTGTATGCTTGTACTCAGCTTAATTACTCACTCTGTTTTTTGTTGTGGTTGTTTGTTTTGTTTTTTGAGACAGGGTTTCTTTGTGTAGCTCTGGCTGTCCTGGAACTGACTCTGTAGTCCAGGCTGGCCTCAGAGTCACAGAGATCTGCCTGCCTCTGCCTCCTCAGTGCTGGGATTAAAGGCGTGCGCCACCACCGCCCAGCTATAACTACGCTCTTACACAGTTGATAACTCACTGCCTAGGGAATGGTGGTGCCCAGAATGGTGGTGCCCACAGTGAGCAGGGTCTTCCCACATCAATTAACTTAATTAAAACAATCCCCCATGGGGCAACCCAGTGTAGACAATCCCTCATAAAGACTCTCTTCACAGGTGATTCCAAGTTGTGACAGGTTGACAAAGCTAATGTCACAGGGTTCTTCTTGATGGCATTCCTCTACTGAGAAAGTGTCCTCAGTGCTTTCCCAGGCACAATCACACCCACTACACCATGCGGTCACAGAAGTGAAGATGAATCCCCACAATGACACAGGCTATTCAGTATAGCATTTTGTTGTGTGGTGACTAGCACTCTAGGCCATGCAGAGTACTCAGTTAACTTATCCAAAGGCAGGACTCTGATAAAGCCAGGGAGAGGGCTGCAAACTTTCTGTTTCCCTGACTACCCATGACTGTACTCAAAACCACATCACTATGAGAGAAGGCCCAAAGCCTGGAGCTAACAGAATTTGCTTTAATCCATTTGGTTTTGTTGCCTCACCCAGAATCAACTGTATACAAGATTTGCATTGTGTTCACTTTGTGATGTCAGGTCTGACACTAGAAAGTAGAAAGAGCTTGCTGGGCTAGTACACCAGGGGGTGAGCAAAGGAACAGTTTCATGGTGGGTGTAGAAGTGGATAGATGGATAGTCAGCAATGAATGCTACATGCAGGAATTGCTTGGAAATGGATGGGATGGGTGGATGGGTGAGTTGGTAGAAGGATGGATGGATGGATGGATGGATGGATGGATGGATGGATGGATGGATGGATAGTGGATAATTGGGTTAATTGGTAGGTGTATGGATAGATGAATTTATGGCTGGTGTGCTAAAAATGCCCTGATAAAAGCAAATCAAGAGAGAAAGGGCTTATTTTGGCTCACAGTCTGAGGTTACAGTCTGTAACAGCAGGGAATTCAAAACAGTGGAAGCTTGAGGCAGTGGCTCACATTACGCCCACAGTCAAGAAGAGGAGAGTAACCAGGTGGTGGATCTCTGTGAGTTCAAGGCCAGCATGGTCTACAAAATGAGTTCCAGGAACCAGGGCAACATGGAGAAACCCTGTCTCTTTAAACCAAAAAAAAAAAAAAAGGTAAGTGATGAACGTGATCATCACAAGATCCCCAGCACCGTGAATGGTGCTACCTACGGTGGGAAGGATGTCCCACCTCAGCCTAATCAAGACAGTGCCCCAAAGGCATGCCGAGAGGCCTGTCTCGTAAGTGATTCTAGATCCCATTAAATTGACAATTGATATTATCAGGTGGGCTGGACTATTCCATGCTCAGAGCACAAGATTCCAGCCCCAGCCTCAATCCGACTCCAGCCTCCCCAGCCACAGCAGAGACCATGGGACATTGGCTGGGGCAGGACTTGGTCAGACACCCACCCTTGGTGGACAGGTCTTTCTCAAAAGCCTGTTACCTTGAAATCTAGAGCCTGTGTGTGGGCATGGGGTTGGGGGGTGAAGGTTGTCAGGTTACAGGAGCCACCATGGTTTCAATCAGGGTCCCAGGGAGAGAGAAGACTCGCCAGGAACTGTAAAGCCAGGGCCCACCCTTGTCCTGGGCCTCTCCTCCTTCTTCTCATGGCTCTGTGCTTCATGTGGGTTGCAGTGATTGATTCTTGTCCCCAATTCTAGCCCGAGCTGAGTCACCCTTGACCTGGCCTGACCTTAGCAGTGATCTGGATAGAGGCAGATGGGAAGGAGCCACAGGCACCAAGGAGACCTTGAAATGGTCGTGATGGTTCCTGGCACCATGGCCCTGGGGAGCCTGACCGTGATGGAGCACCCATGAAGCAACAGTATGGCTATTTCCGAGTGTCCTCTAAGATCAGAATCCTGGTGTCCTCAGTCCTTCCCACCCCTCCCAGAGCCTCGGTGTCCTGTCCACAGAGACAGGCAGTGACAAATGAAGACCAGTGCTAAGGCCAGGAGCACCAAGGTGCTAAGAATGACAACATGTCACCTGCAGCCTTAGGAACCTGAGCCTGGACCCAGCAGGTGCCCAATGAGTGCGCACTGGAGGGAAGGGTCGATCCAGACTTCTAGGTGCTCCCAGTCAGGACACACATGTCAACAAACTCAGGGCAAGTGGACCCACTGGAGGGCTTAGGGACCCCCGTGTCCATCTGTTTGCTTCTTTGAAGGGATGCTCACTCATGGAGAGGGGAGCTTGCTTCTGGTTACTCTGACTTCAAGTAAGCCAGGACCTCCATGCTATCTCTATAGCACCCCAGACCAAAGAACCCTAAAAGTGATAGCAGGCAAAATTCAGGGAGCTGAAAATACATGTTCCTCCAGTACATTCACTCCTTAGCCAAATCTTGAACATTCCCAGAGGCCAGTCAGGGACCCACTCACTCACTCTGTAGATGGGAACCCTAGATCACTGCTATTTGGGACTCTCAAAAGCCCCTCCCCCGACATCAACCTGACTGTGTCTACACACAGCACCACGCTCTCAAGAGCCATAGAACTTCAAGTCCAAACCGGACTCCTTTCCACAGCTGTGTGATCAGAGGCAAGTTACTTGACCTCTCTGGGTTTCAGGTCCCTGTTCTGTGCAGTGAATGAAGGAAGATGGTGGGCTCACTGTTCGGACTCAGCAAGGCATCTCTGCAAGGAGTGGGTCCTGCAGGTAGGCTCTGCTGGCTGACCCAACCAGGGTCTCCAGGCTCACCTGCAGCTTCCAAGGCCCCGCCCTCCCCACTGCCCAGCCTCCAGCACAAGAGCGTGGGAACTTCCTAGTGCTGTGTTTGTCTTGGGCGGCTGGGGAGGGGCTGCACCCTCTGTCAGCTCCAGTGTGCTCCTGCCAGGTCACCCAGCGTGAAAGGGAGGGATTGTTCCCGTGACCTTTGCTTTGCTAGTCAAAGGTTCTAGGGCCTGAGACAGAGCGGGCCCTTCTTCCTGAAGGCCAGGCAGCCGTGGCCATCCCCCCACCCCAAAGGAGTTACAGGTCACCTGTGCCAGGGGACTCTCAAGCTCTGTCCCTGCCTCCAGAGGCAGCAGCCTGCTGGGGTTCCTTCCTCACAGTATCTGGTGCTCCAGGCCCCACCTGCACTCCACCCTGGGGAGGTGCCTGGAGGTCAGTCTCAGGTCTCTGCCGACTTGGAGACACTTCAGCAATTTTTTTTTCTTTCTCACTTCGCCTCAGTCTCCTTGGTCAACTCAGTCATGAGGCTGGCAGCCCCAGAGCATAACCTTCTGGCGACTTCGGAACCCTCCAGAAACAGCCATGCATGCAGCGGTCCCTGCAGGGTTAAGGGTCATTAAAGGTCAGGAGGCTCGTTTCCGATCCTCCAAAAGGTGCGGGTCATTAATGAACGCTGTTCTTTTCTTCTGGGGCATGAACAAAGCAGCTTCAGCTCACAGCGGAAAGGCTGCAGGTCAGGGTTCCCAGGGTATGGAATGTCAGCCTGGGGCAGCAATGACAGTCACCCAGAAACTCTAAAAATAGCCTGAAGCTGCTTTGGAAAGGGAGGGGGCGCACAGCCACTGCTCATGGCTGGTCTTCTGCTTTTGTTGTCCTTTTCAAGGACAAAAGGAAAATGAACTCAAGAAGCGTCAGACAGAAGGTGACATCAAGGTAAAGGCCACAGCAGACTGTCCAAGTCCACTTAGGATCAAACCTGATCTTCCGCAAGTCCCACAGTTGGCAGCATTTGGTGGGTCTGGCCTCAGCGCTGAGCGAGCTCCTGTTCAGTCACTAGTTCCCACAGGCTGGCAGGGCAGCCTGGTCTACACCACACCGGAGGAGAGAGCTGACCTGTCCAGCCCAGCACCCATGGAGGTCTCAAGCCACATGGAGGTCTCAAGCACTTGAAAGGAAGTTTAGGGGCTGAGGAGAGAGTTCAGAGGGTAAAATGTATACCATGAAACTGTGAGGACTTGAGTTTGGATCCCCAGCACCCCTATAAAATGCTGGGTGCAGCAGCAGCATACAGTAGCATCTCCAGAGGTAAGGGAATTGAAGCAGGCCGGCCAGTCTAGTCTACTGATGAACTCTGGGTTCAGAGAAACCCCATCTCAAAACGAAAAACTGAGATGTGAGAGGAAGGCGTCTAAATTGACCTGTGACCTCCACACGCATGACCGCATGACCTGTGACCTCCACACGCACGTATGGCTCAATGTTGTTGTATGCAACAGCGAAGTTTAAACTCTAAGAGAAGAGACTCATAATTGATTAGTATTGTCTTTCAAGGTCAGAGGATGGGAAAGTCAGGCCTGAATGTGGTGTTACTGAAAGACCAGGGGACCCAGTCGGATCTAATGATTCTGGGGCCTACAGAGTTTAGCATTTAGCAGGAAAAAGTATCAGTGAGGTTCAGTGTCAGGGTCATGTCCTTCAGTCTCATTGTCTTTATTCAATTGTAGTCGGACCTTAGTCAGGACCGATGGCTCTCCAATAATGGTATGGGGACTTATTAATTATAAAAGCTTGGCTGAAGGCTTAGGCTTGTTAATAACTAGCTTACAACTTAAATTAAACCATTTTTATCAATCTACTTTTTGTCTCGTGGCTTTATTGCCTTTATTATGTATTGTCCATGCTGCTTCCTATCTGCCTGGCTGGCGACTTCCCTCTTCTTCTTCCCAGCATCCTGTGTGCCTGAAAATCTTGCCTAGCTATTGACTGTTCAGCTTTTTAATAAACCCATCAGAATGATACATCTTCACAGTGTACAAAAAGATTATTCCACAACACTCAACAGACAGAAAAGGCCTTCTACAACGCCATCCTCTTCTCTGGTGGAAACCCTGTATCTACACCCCACCCAGCCACTAAGAGACCCTTTGCTAAGGCATACCTTTCTGTTCTCACTACTGTCTTCATCTCCACGTCCACACTAGCATAGACACCAGCAGGCTGGATGACTCCACATCGCAGAAAGCTGAAGCCAAAGGCTATTACCCACCCATCTTGGCACCTCCCCACTTGACTCCACGAATTCCCATGTACATTTTCTTATTATACCCCACATGGGAAGGCAGAGTCTATGATTGGCCCATTTTCCATATGAGGACACTTAAGTTCAAAGACGGGAAAGGTTTGGTCAAGGATAGAAGAAAGAAATAGCAAGATCTGAAGCTCCAGCCTGGGTAGGTATCATGCCCAGACTTTGCTCTAGCACAGTGGCTATGCTGAGGAGACTAGGTCTCAGGCCAGCGAGTCCAGGACTTTCCCCACCGCTGCTTCAGTAAAGACAGGTAGATGGAAGGGTGGGTAGAAAGATGGACAGGTATGGGTGAATGGATGGACCGTAGATGAGTACAAGATGAATGGGTGGGTGGGTGGGTGGGTGGGTAGGTACATGAATGGGTGGGTGGGCAGAAGAGTGGGGTGGATGGGTAGGTGAGTAGATGGGCGACTGGGTGGGTAGGTGGAAGGATGAATGGATAGGTGGGTGGATAGATGGATGAGTGAACAAGTAGATGTATGGGTGAATGAGTAGGTGAAAAGAATTGATGAATGAATGGGTGGTAGGTGGAGTATGAATGGATGAAAGGGTGTGTGCATGCATGAATGAACAAGCAAGGAAACACGGTAAGAAGTGAGGCGGAAGGCCGCGGACAGGGAAGTGGGTGAGATAACCGTCCACCTGTCTCGTAACCAATTTCCAAGCATATCAGAAAATCAGGCCATGCAAAAAGAAAAAAAAATTCTTTGAGGTTTTTGTTTTCAAAGAGATAAAGCCTTTGGCAAGCCATTTCAAGGAAGCCTGGGGCAGTGGGAGGGCTGGCTCCCTCCCTCCCCTCCTCCCCTCCTGCTGGGTCGCTGCACAGCTCCTCCCTGAGGCAGCTTTCCCATGGGAAGGCTAAGCAAGTTCTGAATGGGACTCTCTCAAGCCAAAGAGTAAACACCCTGCTCAGGGCCTGCGGCCTGTTCCTGAACTGCTCAGTACTTAACAGAAGCGGCATACCTGGGAGAGGGGGGGGTGGGGGGGTGGGGGTGGGGGGGGTGGGAGCGCGTAGACGAAGGGAGACAGCAGAGGGTATGCCCATACGCCCAGGACAGGAGCAGCTGGGAAGGAGCTGGAGCTGTCTCTGGGGTAGGAGGACATACAGGAGCTGTCCTGGCAAGGGTCGTCTCCCAGTCCCCGAGGCCTCTGCAAGGTCCTATTGCCCTTCACTGTGATTGGTTGGTTGGATCTTTGTGATGGATTCAGGGTGGGGTGCTAGAGCTGTGTCTCTACTATAGATGATAAAATGAAAACGAAATCCAGAGAGGTGCAGCCATGGGTCCAACACCCACGGTCACTGTCAGGAGAACTGAGGTGAGACCCAGGGCTGGCTCCAGTGTCTGTGGGGAGGTGGTGGTGGTGGATAGAGAGCACCTGACACTACCCCCGCCACTTACCCCCACCCCTTCCCTCTAGCCCTCACCCCCCCCCCAGCCCTTGCCTTCCTTCCTCCTTCCTTCCTCCTCCCTGGCCCTTCTCTTCTTTCCCTCCTCCCTCCCGCCATTCTGTTTATCTTGTGGTTCACTCGCTACACTTTCCCGGTGCCCCGTGGGTGCTAGAAAAGGGACTGAACAGAGATGAACCCCAATTGCTGTGGCTCTTACAAGGTGGTTAAGACAAGGACGCGTCCTCTTGCCCTGTCCTATGAAGTAAAGACACTGAATGTGGGGACCTTGTTCAGAGCGTGGCACGGCATCCCATGTGTTTTCCCCTTTGGTCTCCCAGCGGAGTTTGGGTCCCTCCTGGCCTATGGCAGAGGGCCGGATTCCACAGAGCTCTGAGTCTCCCAAACTCCATTAGCCTTGAGACTCTTAGGTCAGGGAAGGTGTCACAACTTCATGCAGGCTTGGCTGAACACATACTCTTGCAGGGACACTTTGAGCTCCTGGGAAGGGAGCAGGACCCAGGGCCATCAGACTTGGAAAACGGGGAAATCTGGGAAGGAAGGCTCGGAACGGGGCCTCGGTGCTGGACACCCACAGTGGCAGAGCGGATTTCTCCATGCGACCCCCAGCAAGCACCACCTGTAAAGTGAGGGTGGGGGTAGAGAGACAGTCTCCTGGTGTCACCTGGAGCTCCTTCCAAGCTGCTCCCAGGTAGCCACTCACTGCTGTGAGTGACAGTGTGTGTCCTTCCTGAGGGGCCACCTGCTGTCAGCAGGCAGAATCTGTGCCCGGCTGCCTGAGGCTTCCGGACTTGCACGTCCTACCAAGTGTCACCTCAGAGTTGAGCTGTCAGGCTCAAGTTCCGTCATGACTCCTTCCCCTGGAACAACCAGGATGCCAAGAGCCACACCACCATTACATAAGCCACTTACCTGTCACCACTGGCCACCCCAGGTTGCCATGTAAATAAAGCCCTGTGTTTGCCCACTGTGGGAAAGGGGCGGCAGCTGATGGGCGGGGAGAGATGAGCTCAGAGGCCTCGGGATCTGGTTTCTCTTCCCCTGGAAGGGCACACACATCCTGTGCCCAGGCTGGTGGGTGGGGTGCCCCAGGGGGCAGAGGGAAGCTATGTCCTGGCAGCATGGGCCTGGCCTGGAGGTGCCGCTCAACTACACTCACCAACCCTGGCTGGGGCACAACTTCCTGGCAGCCCATGGGAGTCTGGCTGGAGCCACAGAGGCTGCCCTACTGTTGGGGCACAGGAGGCAATGGGACATCTTGCAGAGCAGAGGTCACAGCTGGAAGGCAAATGGACAGGGCACAGCTCAGGCCTCCTTGCAACAACAGTTTGTCTCTCAGGACAGCATGCTCGTTAAGAATCCACTCTGGCCAGCGGTGGTGGCGGTGCACGCCTTTAATCCAGGCACTCGGGAGACAGAAACAGATGGATCTCTGTGAGTTTGAGGTCAGCCTGGTCTAGAGTGAGTTCCAGGACAGCCAGGGCTGTTACACAGAAAAACCCTGTCTCAAAAATCCGTTTCTGAGTTGGGCTGGGGGCTCAGCGGGTACAATGCTTACCTGGCATGCTTGGAGCCCTGGGTTTGATCCCCAGCACCACGTAAACAGGCCACAGTGTCACTGGTATGCAGCCCCATCACTTAAGAGGTAGAGGCAGAAGGATCAGAAATATAAGGTCATCCTCAGCTACCTACCAAGTCCAAGGCCAGCCTGAGCTGCCTGAGACTTTGTTCCCAAAAAGGAAGTGTGTTTATGTTTTCTCTTTAATTCCCACAGACATCTTGATGTGCATATGTTTAATGTTGGGAGGAATGAAGACACAGAAAGGCAAGTAACTAATCCAAGAGGCACACAGCAAGAGATGATTTAACACCGGTCTTTCTACCCTCGGTGGTTATTTCTGATAAACAAGTTCCCCTTTTATGACCTGGTGTTTTCATCTCCAAAACGGAGGAAGCCAACACAATCCAAACAACAACGTGACTCAGCTCTGTGCCCAATGAACAGCTTCTCGTAAAAGGCCTGCCCGCAGATACCAGGATGCATCAGTGAGTGTGCAGGTGGATGGACAGATGGACCAAGCAATGAAAGGACATGGGTGGGATTAACGAGGGTCAGGGAGAAAGGGGGAGAGTGAGCATCTGGGCGCATGGAGCGTTAGGTGGGCAGGTAGATGAGTGCTGGGTTGGTGAATGCATGGGCACCTGCTCAGTATGGGCAGTGAAATTACTGTTTCCAAAAGCAGCTTCTAGATTCTTCAGGATACTACTAGAATCAGAGAAATTGGGTGGTTCCAGGATAAAAATCTTTGCCAGAACCCCTATGGCTCCCATCTAAGGGCAGAGAGCAAGTGGTGCTCTTTAATCTAAGATGAGCCCCTGGGTCCTTCACCTAGAATTCCCTGGAACCTGGTGGGTGAAACCCAGCCCATCTCCAGGAGCACTGAAGTGCCCTGTGCTTATGCCGCAGCTCAGTCCATCACAAAGAGGAGGATAGAGAGGGCTGCCCAGAAAGCAAGGAGCCCCAAGTCAATGATGGATGGAGGGTAGGTCCCCTCACTGCCTGCCATTGTGGAACCAAACAAAGCCACCCCCGAAGATTCATAGAGATCAAATGGCACCTGCCCTGCCCTGGAGCCAGCCTAAGGCTTGCTTCCTGGCCAGAAAGCTTTGTCCTACGGCTTTATCCCCGGGAGGAAGAGCTGAGCCTCCTGCCCCTTGACCTCTGCCCAATCTCCTCTGTGCCAGTCCTGGACCCCAAGGACCCCAGAGGCCTGGCTACCCCAAGGGGGAGCACACAAGCCCCTCACTCAAGAGCCTCAAGGTGACTGAGTGGACCATAGCAAGCCCAGGGCCAGTTTCCTAGCAGCTGCTCCGACCCTGCCTCCTGACCCTCCCACCCCCAGAACCTCTCACTCTACCCCTGAAGCTCCCTGGATCCTCCTAGGAACCTCTTCCATTGACTCAGCCTGACTCTCTCCCTCTTTCCTCTCTGCTCAGTGTCTTCCTAATCTTGAGCCCACCCTCCTCGGGAGGCCTCTGAGCCAGGGCCAGCTCTTACCATATCTGACCATCCTCCTGCTGCGCCCCGACCCCCATCTCCCTCTGCCTGTCCTGGCCTCCCCAGGTGGGGCAGCCTTGGTCTGAGTGCCACCCATCCTCAGCACACACATCCTATCTTCCTCTCTGATTTAGCCAGCTTGGGCTGAGTACTAACTATCCCCACCCCAGGCCACACACGGACAAAGTTGCGGTGATGGTCAGAGTGGGAGGAGCCTAACCAGTTAGGAGGAGTACAGAACAGGACAGTGGAGGGCCTCCTGTTAGCCAGAGCTCTGATTAGCCACAGAGGCGGGTAGTGGGCACAGATACTGCCAGGCAGGGTCTGAGCTGTTAACGGGATTTGGTTTCAGAAAGAGACAAGGACAACTTTGGTCCTTAGGATGCAGTTGTCCCTCTGATGGCTTATTCTAAGATGCAACCAAAACTACTCAAGAGAAAAATGTGCATCCGAGGTCTGACTCGGTGAGCAAGGGTATTTGCTCTGCAAGAATGAGAATTGGTTCGAATCACTGGCACCCGTGGAAAAACGGGGCACAGTTGTGTGAGCCTGTGACCCCAGCATTGGATGAGGAGAGGTGAAGAATTGAGATTCTTACATCCTAACACCAGGAGAAGTCCTGGTTCAAGACAAAAAAAAAAAAATGCCATTTCTGTAGGTGAGTGGGGTAATAAATGTGTACAGAACTGGAAATGCAAGCCAGCCTCACTCAGACACGGAGCACTGAGCATGTGCATCAAACCCTCAGCTGAGCGCCAGCAATTCCTACTGTGAGTCAATTAAAAGAAAGAGGGAGGCTGGTTAGATAGCTCAGCAGGGAAAGATACTTGTCCAACATCGACGTTGTGAGTTCAATCCCCAGATTCCATTAAACTTGGAGGGGGAGACTCAGCCCACGGTTGTCCTCTGACCTGGACATGTGCACTGTGGTATGCACACACACACACACACACACACACACACACAATACAGATGTATATACACATACATGTGTGCACACTCACATGTGCACACACATTTGTGCACACATGTATACACACTCACATGCACATACACACACATACATAAAACTCAAAGGAAAAAAAAGGGAATAAAGACAAAGAGAGAGCCGGAATGGTGCATGGAGAAGCCTCTGGATGCAGCATCCTCCCAGCCAACCCCCTGCCTCAGAACTTTCTTTCTCTTCAAATGGTTCCCATACTGTTGTGCTGCACACTCCTCTGGGGTACCAATCACACACCCTGTCTCTTCTTTCTCAAATGTGTCTCGACCAGTATCTCACCTACGCGTTACCACGTAACTTTCCAAACAGGATCCCAGCGCCCACAACACAAGTCCCCGGATTTCCATCAGGACTGTGTTGAATCTGTAAATCAAATTGTGGGGACCAGGTGGGCCCCGTGTTATGATATATTACTCGGGGTCCCAGAAGGTATCCTGTACATGCAGGGAAACATTCTGGCATGCTGGGCAGATGCAGCGGCGGGCTGGCGGGCAACCCATTCCACTCGGGTATGGCGGCGGGGCAGCGCGTAGACATTCACAATCCAGATGCTACATCTGTGAGGAAATAGTTTATTATAATAGAGAGACAAGGAGAAGACAGGAAAGAAGAAGGAAAAAGAGAGAGGGATCAAGGGGTAAAAGGGGGGGGGTCGAGGGGTGCAAACCTCCTGGGAGTGGAGGGGGGGGAGGCCGAGTTTTGAGTTTCCTTAAGCGGAGCCTTCTACATCAGGACACAGGGCGGCCCAAGGGGTGGGTCAGAATATTAACACCCGTGACTGTGGTCTGTTCCCATCATTCATTAACATGGATCGACTTCTGTCCCCATGGACTCCTGACTGTCCTAATACTGCAGTCTTGAGGAGAGGCCCGAGATGATCCCTCCTTCCTCTCTCTCTCTCTCTATCTCTCTTTCGTGTGTGTGTGTGTGTGTGTGTGTGTGTGTGTGTGTGTGTGTGTGTGTGTATGCATAAACATTTAGTGTTGTTTTTTGGGAGCCATCCTCCTTGTTTTGTTTGTTTTTTGAGCTAGGGTCTCACTCTGTAGACCAGGCTGGGCTTGAACTCACAGAGATCTGCCTGCCTCTGCCTCCTGAGTGCTGGGATTAAAGGTATATTCCACTATTCTGGGCCCACCTTGGTTTTTTGACTCTGGCCTGGAACTCACTCAATTAGACTAGGCTGGATGAGAACTAGAGATCCGCGTGTCCACATCCTGGGTGATGGGATTACGAGTGCACACTATCGTGCCCAGCGTTTTACACATCCTGGCATTGGCAGCAGGTAGTCACAACTGTACAGCAAGCACGTTACCCACTGGATTGCTTCCCCAGCCACAGGCCTTTTCTTTGTCTCTGACTCCTGGGCCACTGCTGCCCTAAGAGCTTGGCTTTAAGAAGCACAGCCTTAGCCTTCCAAGCTTGGCCTGGCTGGGATATTGGTTGCAAGGAGGACTCAACTGGACTGGGCCTGCAAGACCTGGGAGGTGAGGAGCATTGTCTACATGCAAATCACAGAGGGTGGCTTCTTCTGAGATTTGCATACAAAAGCAGCTTTAAGTGTTTTTTAATCTCTAGAAAGTAAACAGGAATTGTTGGGAAGCCAGGTGTACTGGGTTGGAAGACAGCAATCCTTGGCAGAAATGAGTTTTCCTCTTAAGTATCAGATTCCTCAGTTCACCTGGTGAACATTTCACCTTTTAGGGCTTCTCCCTCAAAAAAAAAAAAAATTTCCCAAGAAGTCTCAGAAAATCAGCCCAGACCTGGAAATCCTCTTCCCCAACTAACCCCAAGGAGACTGAATGATCCTAGGACAAGAAGGCGCAAGTTTCAGCAGCCTGGCAGACTGTAGTTCCGCTATCTCCCTGCTTGATGAGGAAAACCAAGGCCTTCCCAGGGAGGGGACTGGCCTCCCAGGAGGAGGAAACAGCAATGGCCTGGGCCACCCCAGAGGCTGGCGCCAAGGCTCCCAGTGTTGGAACATCTGCTTACACTGTTGGGTGCCAGGCTGGCAGTGTTCCCTAGCCAGCAGAGAGGGTCGGAGGCTACGAGTCTGATTTGGTACAAGGCTGGAGCAGATGGCCCACTTGGTTGCACTCATTTGCTCGAGCACTTGGTTGAGTTTCCTTTCCCGAGGCTCCGAGGTCCCTTTGCAAGTGACACAGACTCCAAGGAAGGACCTCTGTGACTCTCCAGTCAAATTTGTCAAAAGTCATGCAAATCACCGAACTTGCTGTGACCTGGACCTGAGAGGAAGAAGGTTTTGTCCCCAATCCTCCAGCCAACATCCTTTGTTGCCGGTCAACAGTGTTAGCATGCAGGACACTGGTGTCTCCACCACCTGCCGCTCCCCAGTGTCTCCAGCATTTACTCTTGACTTTTGCCTAGAGTCCTCTTTTCTCAACAGTCTGACAAAATACAGAACAATGCAAGAGAGGAAGGACTTCTTTTGGCTCATACTCTTGGAGGGATCAGTCCATGGTGGCTTGGTCCTGTGCACTTGGACAGGGCTACAGAGCAGCAAAAGCGTGCAAGGAGGAAGTTGTTCATATTATGGTAGACAGGAAGCAGAGCAAGACAGGAAGTTGCCCTGGAACATGAGCATCCACAGACTCCTCCTCAGTGGCCTGCTTCACCACTCATCCAGTTCTAAAGTTTGCAGAACCTCAGCTAGGTACTAAGTCTTCAGCACATGAACTCAGGGCACATTTCATATTCAAACAATAATGTTCTACCCCTTGCTCCTCATTCACGGCTGTCTTATAATATAAAAATGTATCCCCAAAGACTCCTATAGCCTTAACAGTTCCAATAGTGTTCAGCACCAATCCCATCCATTTATTTATTTATACTGGCTAGTGTTAATATTCTGCCCCTTGAAATCCTGCCCCTACATCCTGATGTAGAAGCCTCTTCTTAAGGAAAAACTTCTCTCTCTCTCTCTCTCTCTCTCTCTCTCTCTCTCTCTCTCTCTCTCTCTCTGTCTCTCTCTCTCTGTCTCTCTCTCTCTCTCTCTCTCTCTCTCTCTCTCTCTCTGTCTCTCTCTCTCTCTCTCCACTCCCACAGGTGTGCACCTCTCGACCCCTCTCTCTCTCTTTCCCTCTCTTTCTCTTTCTCTCCCTCTTTCCTATCTTCTCTTCATCTCTCTATTATAGTAAACCATGTGGATGTAGCGTGTGGGTTGTGAATGCCCACCTGCTGCCCCGCTCCATGCCTGCATGGAGTGGGTCACCCACCAGCCCACCACTACATATGTCCAGCATGCCAGTATGTTTCCCTAAACATTCGGAATACCCTCTGGGTCCCCATGTAATATCATAACAGCTAGAACTTTTGATTCTTTAAAAAAAAAAGATTTATTTTGTTTTCATCTGTGTATATGTGTGTGAATGTATGTGCTTATATGTGTGCAAGTGCCCACAGAGGCCACAAGGGGGTGTCAGATACTCCAGAGTTGGCATTACCTGTATTTGCTCTGTAGACCAGGTTGGCCTCGAACTCAAAGAGATCCGCCTGGCTCTGCCTCCTGAGTGCTGGGATTAAAGGTGTGTGCCGCTATCGCCGCTGCCACCACCACCAGGCCCAGTAAGCACTCTTAACCATTGAAGCACCTCTGTAGTCCATAACATTGCTAATAAACAAACAAACAAACAAAATATCCCAAGTTCTAAATCTCTAAGACTGAAGGCACCTCTCAGCTGTGAACCTCAGTAAAAATTTTAAAAAGCAAGTTAACCTATACCGAATATATAACGGCAGCCATTTCTATTCCAAAGGGGAGAAATGAAGGGGGATCATCAGAGCGAACACTGAGAGGGGTCTGTAGCCCCACCTGGGAATATAGTGTCTTAGCGTAACCTCCAGTGGGTGTGGAAGCCCACCCCCACCATCTTGCTGTTTACAAACCCCATGGCCTCACACTTGGACTGGCTCATTCATTGACTGCTGCGTCCCTCACCAGCCAGATGTTCCATGTTCCTGGGGTCTCCATTGTAGCTTAGGCCTCATCCTTTAGCTTCATGTACTCCCTTACAGGGAGAAGGGCCCTGCTTGCAGGGGTCCCTAGCCTGGCACTCATCGCCTAGACTCCCAGGCCTCCCTTTGAAACTTGGGTGCAAGCCTCCATGCCCCCCTCCACCCTTGCTTTCTGCAGGTCTGAAGAACCACCATGATAGGAGCAAGGTCTGCCATCAGCTCAAGCAGCAGCCCGACCTCTTGGACCACACGTGCAGCAACCTCTGAGTGCCTGGGTCTCAGCACAGTAAATGAATCATGGGAAACAGCTTCCCAGGCAGTTGTGTGTGACCAAGGTGCCTCGAAGGTGCATTCTCCAGAAAGAAAAGCCTTGGATGGGTGGGGTCCAGCTAATTCCTGAGACGCCCTCAAGACAGCTTTGCCATTGTCCTGATTCAACTACTTGATTTCGTTTTAAAGTTGCTAATCTCTTAACAACCACACCCTGCCTGTGTAAAAATTTGGATGCTCTCCTTTTGTGGCCAAACATTCCACTTTTCAAATCTGTCCTTCTTTTCAACTCTTTTCTCTCTCTCTCTCTCTCTCTCTCTCTCTCTCTCTCTCTCTCTCTCTCTCTCTCTCTCTCTCTCCACTGTAAACCTGGCTAAACACAGTGCTCAATATCCATGCCACAGGCACACACCACACTGCCTTCAAATTTCTCCCTCTGAACTAGAGTTTAGTTAAAATTCAGCCTCACTCAAAATCTCGACTTTCGATGACGAAAAATTCCTCCACAGAGCCTTCTGAAGGGCCGCAAGCCCAATCCCAGTGAGTCCTGTTCCCATCTGAAGCCTCGTGAGCCTCGGCTCTCTCCATTCCTGTATCTGGTCCTCCTCGGAGCTCTCACAAGAACAATCCCAGTGCTCTGGGCTTCTCCCATCCCGCAGCTCTAAAGCCTTAGATTGATCCGGCAAACTGGTTGCAAAGGCTGCTGCATGACAAGGCCAGGTGCAGTCACAGTGTCAGCCTCACTTACCGGCACCAGTTTTCTGTATTGGTTACTTGTAAGTCACTCTTACCAAAATGTCAGAGAGAATAGCTTGCAGGGGGTAGGAAGGGTTTGCTTTGGCTCACAGTTTCAGGGGGTTCTACAAATGATTGTTTGGTCCATGTGCGTGGGCAGACCATCATGCTAGTAAGAGCAATTGATAGAAGAGGCAGTTCACATCACCATAGACAGGAAACACAGAGACAGGAAGGGGCCATGAGGAAGATCTCCCAAGATCCTCGTGAATAGGACTCACCCTGTTGGTTTTAAATGCAGCACTTTTACTCTGTGAGGAAAGGTCATGAGGCACAACAAAACCCAGTATCAGAGCTTTATTATGAGTGGGGGGACAGGAGAGAGTGACCAGGCCTGTGAAAGACACGTGCAGGGGGAGAGAGATGGGGGGAGGAGGAGAGAGCAGAAGGGAGGGGAGGAGTCTGTGACCGGCTTTTTAAGGGTTTCCCTGCACATGAGCCTGTGGGCTTACGGAGCTACTCCACGCATGCACAGATTGTGTGACCACGCAGCACACAGATGACGTAAGACATAAGGCCCCTTGCTTGGCTACTGAACTGTGCACGTGGGGTCATGCCGCTGGAGGAGTGGCAGAATCCTAACACATCCCTCAGTGACCTACTTCCTCTAGGTAGGTCCCATCTCCCGAAGTTTCTGGAACCTCCCAAGTAGCACCACCATCTTGGGACGAAGACATGAGCCCAAGTTCAAACCAAGACACTGTAGACACATGCAGCTATTCCAGGGGGTGCTTAAACGACAGAAGTGTGGGTCTCACATCTGGAGACTAGACATCCGAGATCACGGTTCCCCAGGGATGGAGCCTCCTGAGGCTGATATTCTTGGCTTGTCTAGAGCGTCTTCTCTCTGTGTGTTCGTGTGGTTATCTTCTGTACACTCCTGGGCCCTGATCATTTCATTTTACAAAGACCGATTTCACTGACTCCTACCTAATCTCTACAGAGGCTCTGTTTCCAAACATGGTGACATTGTAGGGAACTGGGGACCAGGACCTCAACATATGAAATTGGAGAAAGCCGTTCAGGTCATAGCACCCTGAGAAGTTCCCGTGACCCCTCCAGCAGCAGCATGAGAGTCAGAAGGCATGGACCCCTGGGCCACTCGACACACCCTCCATTGTCGTCTTCAGCTGAGAGGAAAACTGAGCCCTCGTGGCATTAAGCTATTGAGATGTGGAGGCTTCCTTATTAAGACAGCAAATCCTAGCTCATCTGACTAATACACCAGAGACAGGCACCCAGGCAGACATTACTAATTCATCCCAGCACTGCAGCCAACACCAATGGATGTGTGGATGATAAGATGGTTGAGAGCCTTTTAGCTCACTGTCAGGCAGGAGGTTAAGCCACCTGAATTTCCCCATCAAATGACACACAGACATTAAACTATCCCCCTGGGGTGTATCTAATGTATTCCTACCTAGCCTTGGCTCTCCATTTCTCCCTTCCTTATCCTGAAGGGGCTGTGGTGTGGTGGTGTGGCCTCTTCCAGGGCTACATCTGCCCCACCCCCCACTCACTCAGCCCCCACGGTTCTGGTGGTTTAATCTCCCTCTTAGCAGTTTGGTAGAACTGAGTAGAAACTTGTTCCTGGGTAGATGCTGGAGCGGGCGGGCTGCCCCACATAAGATCATGTTTTCTCAGGGTGTGCCTGGCCTCAGACCCAGGAAAGGTGATTTCTCTTTCTGGCTGGGGCTGTGTTGGCGGTCAGAGCCCTCTCCCCAAGTCTGCCACAGGGAAGGGCCGGCCTGGGACATGGGCTCCAAGCAGACAAACAGAGTGAACATGACTTTTTACAATGGGGCTTTGATCTGCCTAATGTCACAAGACAGGTTGGGGACAGATGCCAGGCTTGGGTGATTCCTGGTTCCCACAGGAGGGCCCTGTGCAGGTATTCACACGGGGAGCATCTTGGCAGGCTCGGGCCTGGGTCGGTGCCCATCATAATTAGGTTTTGGAAAAAAAATGGTGGATGAAGTGTGTTTAGCCAGGGCTCCGCCTTCCTCCAGACCCGAGGAAGTGACAGGAAGGAGAATGGAGGAAGCTGTCCTCACGGGCATAGGCTTGGGGGCGGGGGTCCTCCCGGTGTTAAGGAGTGTGCATAAGGAATTCCTGTGGTCAGGGGAGGCAGTGGGACACAAAGGCTGGGCTCGCATCCCTGACAATACACACTCTGTCCTTGCCAGTGGAGACCTTTGCCAAAGCACTCAGAGAATGGGCTGCCACGGAGCCCAGGTGTCCAAACCACTGGCCCTAAAAGCATATAAAGAGGCTGGGGCTGGGGGGCCGTTCACAGGACGTTTGGTTACTCCGGTGCCCATGAAGCTGCCAGGGGCCCGTCCTCAGGCTGTCAGGCTGCATTATCTCCACCTGTGCTCAGGAACAATAGTCACACCTGGGACTCACTTGCATCCCCAGGCGATGGTCCAGGCAGACGCACAGTCCACATCTCCTGCCTGCAGCTCAGATTTCCCTGGCAGGCTCCCCTGGGACAGTGTAGCCTAGAAAGATGAAGGGGCAGAGCAGGAGACAGAGGTGCCAGGAAGCTGGCCCCTCTGCAGACCCCGGAGACATCATAGAGGTTCCTCCCTCTCTTGACTGCTGCTGTCCTTTCCCTGCCTGGACGTGCAACCACTCCATGCAGGCTTGGTAGGCAGTGACGTCAGCTCTGAGTTACGGGTGCAACGCTGTGTTTAATATTCACTCAGCAGTCATTTATTAGGCACCGTGTTAACACCCTCCATTCAGGACTCTATGAGATGTCACGACCAGCCTCACCTCCACTCCATTTAGGGAAACTAAGGCTCAGAGAAGCAGGAACAGGAAGCTAGTAACAGCCCAGGTGCACTTCCTGTATCTGGTGTCCATAACTAAGTTCTGTAATCCACCACCTCCACCAACCCAGCACCGAGTTGCAGAAGGGACCCTTTTACATCCCTGGTACATTCATGACTCCTCTGTGCCCACCTTGGGGGACAGAAATCACGGTTCTGTGTTACCATTGTGCCCAAGCATTCAGACAAGCCTGCTAAAGAAGTTAACGATCGATAACTGGACGGTAACAGGCTCATGTCCTTGTTTTGAGCCTCACTCTGGCCCAGCACATCATCCTGCAAGCTCTCACATGCCTTTGCCAGCAACCAGCTTGGAAAAGAGCTTGCTGCTCTCATCTCACAGGTAAATAAGTGGAGGCTGCATATGAAGTGGCCCCTGAAGTCCCCAGCTGCTCAGTGGTACCAGGTCACGGGTCTGAAGCCTGAAGATGGGAGAGAAGGGAGAAGGCAATTTGTTTCTTTGGATGTCCCCAGTTGTAACCAGGTCGGGAGGAATGAGGACATCCTGAAGAGATGCTCTGGCTGTCAGACCAATGAAACGATGGACCCCAAGGCACTGGTGTTTTCCCAGGAGTCTCACACTGGGGAAGGGAAAGGCTGAAGTCTGGTGCCAGACAGAGGGGGAGCTTGTCTCCCACAGAGATCTCACAGAGTTCTGAGAACTTGTCAGACCCACCTTGCAGGAGAGACTGGAGCTGACAGTGATGGGTCAGTGATGGGCAGGACCACACCTTGACCAGGACTGCTTAGGAATGCACACCTCCTGCCCCCTGTTTAAGCCTGAACCTCATGCCTGGACCCTGAGGGCAGACTTGGGAGTCTATGGACCTCTTTGTCCCTCTTCCCCATGTGGCCACATTGACTGATGCTCCTGTCTGCTTTTCACTGTTACATGTTTGACTGGCCCATTGAGGACTGGGCTGAGCCTGGCTAGTTAGAGCCACGTTGGCTCAGGCTCTGACCCTGACATCTACAATACCACCAATGCACACGCCACAGGTCAACAAGCCTACGCTACTTGCCAGTCATCTCACAACAGCCCTCACCCTGAGCCTAGGAGTTTAAGGCCTTCTTTTTATCCCAGCAAGGAAGACTGAGACACCCCCTCCCCGAGGAATCCACATCCAAGGACATTTGGATGAATCCAATCCAAAAGCATTTTCAGGTCTTGGGCAAGCTTGTATAGGTGACAGAAAGGTTATCTGCAGATTGCAGGGTCAGTCCACCAGACCCCTGCCCAGCACTGAGCAGCCATGTGCAGGAACAGGCAGCAGTAGACCCGGGTATCCTCCAAGTGGCCGTCTAGACCCCAGCACTGCACAGCACAATAGGCCCTCTTTTTTGTGAGGTTGACTGGTCCTGGGTGGGAGCCCACACTGCTGAGCATACCCTCTGACTCCCTGGGGCCTGGAAACAACATGAAATCCAGAGTTAGCCTCACCTGGATGACCCCTGCCAGTGGGTGTCTGTTGATGTTGGCACTTGACCGAGGAGATTGCCTCAGGACTGGAATATGGAGAAGCATCTTGCCCAATGGAGCCCTGGCTGTGTTTGGAGATCTGGCACCTTCTGCCAGGAACCATGTTTCCTGGGGGAAGAATGCTGCTGCGCAGTGGGTCTGCCAGGGGGTTGCCTTCAGGAACCCCGGTGAGGCTCCCCCAGTTGTTGACAGTTCCTTTGATGCTCACACTCCCAAAAGAAAAGAGCCCCTGCCTCCCCTCCCTGCGGCACAACTTACCTCTAAGGGTCCCCAGGCGCCAAGCTCAGCTCTGCAGCGCAGTGTGGTGGGATTTGGGCTGTGGGCCTGCCATGTGCAAAAATCCTTAACCAGACATGCTTACATGACACACAGACACACAGACACCACACATACATGCCACACCACACACGTACACCACACACACACTCTCACACATATCACACACATATACATATGCATACATACATGGCACACCACGCACATACCCCCCCACACACACTCTCACACATACACTACATATACACACACACACAGAGAGAGACACACCCACACACACCCACACACATACCACATACACACACTGCACAGAGCAGCGCAGTCAGGCCCCAAGAGGAATGGTAAGATGATTGGCTACAGGCAGAGCAGAGGCTAGGATCAGGGTCTGCATGGCATCAAGCACCGGGGAGAGGGGGTACACTGCACAGGACAGGTGGGGATGTGGGGTGCGAGTCCTGGAACATGGCTGAGACTAGGAAATGAGAAGATAAAACTCCAGGCAACTACACTGAAATGTCAAAAGAGTTGCCTACTAGATGGATCAGCAGGTAAAGGTGCTTGCTGTACAAGTCTGAGGACCAGAGTTCCATTCTTGGAACCCACATAAAGGTGGAAGGAGAGAAATGTTACTAGAAGGCTGTCCAGTGACTTCAACATGTGGGCCATGGCATGCACACACGTACACGTGTGTGCACACATACACACACATACATACACAACTCTCTCTCTCATACACACATACAGACACACATAGACAGACATTTCTTTCCCACCCACCAGTTTTCAAATAACATACACAGCCTTAATATTAATTATAAGTGCTCAGGCTTGTTACTAGCTAATTCTTACATTTAAATTAGCCCAAATTTCTTATCTAAGCTTTGCCACATGGCTTGCCACCTTTTCTCAGTATGGCATGCCCATCTTGCTTCTCTCTGCATCTGTTAGCAACTCTTTCTCATTCCACCCTTCTTCCTCCCATCTTTCTCAGTTTGGCTCTCTCACCTAAGTTTATCCTGTTCAGCTATTGGCCAGTCAGCTTCTGAATGAACAAATGAGAGTAATACATATTCACAGTGTAGTGGTATTTGCTCCGCCCATGACCCTGGGTTACACGGCTCAAAGGAGGCAATGCTTGCTGCTGGTGTACAGGACCTCTGACAAGGAGAAGGGAGTTGGGTGCCATTTGTAGCTGAAAGTTTTCCTGTGTCCCACCCAGTCCACAGTCACTCAGATCCAAATAAACACACACAGGCTTATATTATTTTTAAACTATGGCCATGATAGGCTTCTTGCTAGGTAGCTTTTATATCTTAAATTAACCCATTTCTATAAATCTATACTTTGCCACATGGCTTGTAGCTTACCAGTATCTTTACATATTGCTTCTCCTGGTGTTGCTAGCAGCATCTCCTCTGCTCTCTGCCTTTCTCTCTCTCTAGTTAGAATGTCCTGCCTAACCTTATTCTGCCTCACCATTGGCTAAACAGCTTTATTTATCAACCAATCAGAGCAACGCATATTCACAGCATACAGAACAATATCACCCATCATTCACAGTGTATAGAAGCATTTTTCTACAGCGCACATGCGTGTACACACACACACACACACACACACACACACACACACACACACACACTGATAATAATAATAACACTTAAAAAGAAAGGAAAAAATAGAAAACCAGGAGTGGTGGTATTGAGACAATTTACAGGCCTTGGACAGTGAGAGGGACCACTGTGGCTTTGTAGCAGGTGGCAGTTCCCAGACCACATCACTGAGTTAAAGAGACATAGACAGAGCTTAGAGAGATCAAGGCAGCTGGAATTCAGAAAGCAGAGCACTGAAAAAAAGGAGTTAGGGAAAGGCCTCCAAAATAGTGACAGAATCTTTGCACCTGTAGATGGTGGCAATGGAGACCCTGAAAGGTTGGACAGAGCTCTGTTTCTTGAGAGCTGGGAACCCACTTGTGGGCAGAGCTCACCTGAGCACAGATACATGCACCATCCTGTCAGCTACAGTTCAGATTTGCTACTGGGTACTGGAAAAACCTTCTAGAATACTACCTTAGTCACAGAAAGTCCTATGGCGCAAGCCACTCAAGAATTTCCCTAACAAAGTTCTAGAATGGGCTTCCAGAGTGCAAAAAAAGATCCATGTGTAACTTCTCTGGTAGGGGGAACAAATCCCAGCATCACTATAAAGCAAAACACATCCAAGCTCAGAGCAGTGGTGTGGATAATGTCAAGATACATTCAAATTTAGAGCAGAGTGATGTAGACAATGTCAAGACACATCCACACTCAGAGCAGTGGTGTAGTGTGGGCGCCCACAAAGATTCCAACTTGTTTGACTCAGACTCCGAGTTATGTCGCTCTCCAAGGCTGCATAATAGGCAGAGGCATGGTTACCAGGTGTCTTATACTTCAAGGTTAATCACAAGATGCTTTGCCATGGGGCATGGTTATCAGGTGTTTTAAAGGGTCTAAACTAGTTTGTACTTTGATCTTGAAAGGAGGAGGTCTTTTGCCTCTCCCCTTGCTAGTGTATAAAAAGCCCATTAGAAATAAACTAGCATCTGTGGTTTTGATCCATGGTTTTCCTGAAGCTATCCTGCATCTCTGTCTTTTTCTTTGTCTAAATCTATATTTCTTCCTATTATTTCTCAATCCCTCACTCAGGTTGGGGGTGGTCCCCAACAGTGTAGACAATGTCAAGACACATCCAAGCTCAGGTAGTGGTGTAGACAATGTCAAGATATAGGTGGCCTTATGGAGATCCTGCTCCAAGGCCATCTCCAGGATAATGCAAGGAAATATATGAATGTGGCAAGGGTGTAGGAAAAATTCTCATATATCTGAAGGCTAGACTTTTTCTATCTGAGGAGTAAATGATAAGGAAATACACATGCTTTCTGAGGATAACTTTCTCTTTTACTTCAACTTAAGAAATCATCTCTCTTAAAATCTCTTTCTGAAAATATCTTTGTCTCCACACAGTTACATCTCTTTACATACAGCTACATTTTCCACACACACTTACACAGCCTCCTCTTCTCTCTGTTAATCTCTCTTGCTCTCTCTTCTGCCTAAGCTATTCATGTTCTCTCCTCAGCTCCTTCTGCACACACACACTCACACTCACACTCTAACACACACACACACACACACACACACACACACACACACACACACACACACACACTGCCCAGCTCTTTCCACAGTTCCTTCACATAGCTCTTCCTTCATGGCAGCATCTCTTTCACCCAGCTCTACACAGCTGTCTCTCTCCACATTGCCCCTGCTGCTCTCCCTGAACAAACCCTGGACAATTGTAAGTCACATTTTCAGGGCCCTACTCATTCTCAAAACACAGGATAAGTCACGTAGTTTCTCTTAGGCTAGTTATGTCACATTGACCCACGCACATAGCTCTAAGTTGGTGAGGGATCCCAGACAGTAAACAATTAGCTGAACCTTCAGCCATCAGGGTCCGTGCAGAAAGAGAGCTACTGTAAGGAGCTATGTCTCAATGTAAACAGCCTGGCCTTGATTTAGCAATAAACAACACCTGGGAATTAGTCTTTGTGTATTTTCTGCAGGGGCAGTTTAGTCTGTTTTGAATTCTGAATTTTGTTCTGAAGTCCAAAATTAACTGTCTTTGTGACTGAGGATTCTATGTCAGTAATGCAAAATATCTTAGTATTATTTCTATATATCAAAATTATACAGCCTAAACAGAAATCAAGACACATCCAAGCTCAGAACCATGGTGTAGACAATGTCAAGCATCTGAACAAAAATTACCAGACACACCAATAGCTAGAGACTCTGACCTAGAGAAAAGCCAGTCAAAAGAAGTAGACCTGTGGGTGACAGGTGGAGGACTAAAGAGCCAGGGACTTCAAAAGCTTCAATATCTGGCTAGTGGCTGAGTAAGGCTGAGGCAGAAGAATTGTGAGTTCAAGGCCAGCCTGGGCCATAAAGTGAGACCTTGTCTGTATAAGTTAATTTTTCAGTTACTGTGATAAAATACTCTGATAAAAGCATTTTAAGTGAGGAGAGGTCTATTTTGGCTCAGTTGCAAGTACAGTTTATTACAGAGAGGAAGGAGTGGCAACAGGAACCTGAGGCTGTTGGTCACATTGCAACTCAAAATTAGTCTTAGATTTACATGTGAAAAAATAGTTAGGAAAATTCTGGGAGAAACAGAACCTAAATCTTTGTGACTTCAAATTAGGCAAAGATCTCATGTCTATAACTCTCAAGTCACAATCAATAAGTGTATTTACATTTAAAAAACCAGGGGCTGGAGTGATGAAACAGCAGTTAAGAGTGCTTGCTGAGCTGGGCGGTGGTGGCACACACCTTTAATCCCAGTAGTCAGGAGGCAGAGGCAGGCGGATCTCTGTGAGTTCGAGGCCAGCCTGGTCTACAGAGGGAGTTCCAGGACAGCCAGGACTACAGAGAGAAACCCTGTCTTGAAAAAACAACAACAAAAGAGTGCTTGCTGTTCAATCATGAGACCTACGGTTCAAATCCAAGCAACTACATGAGGTGCTCACAGTCATCAGCAACTCCAGCTCCAAGGGATCCAATGGCCTCTTCTGACCTCTCTGAACACCTACACACACACACACACACACACACACACACACACACACACACACACACACACACACACAAAGATCAATCTAAGATTGATAGGTGGGTAGATAGATAGATAGATAGATAGATAGATAGATAGATAGATAGATAGATAGATAGATAGTTGGATGGATGAAGAAATCCTTACATGAGATGTCATCAGAACTAAAAACTTCTCTTGCTGAGTGAAAAGATGAACTCCATGCCAGGAACAAATATTTGTGAGCCACACAACTGACAAAGAATTTGAAACTCTCACAGCTCGGCAATAGGAAAATAAGCTACATGATTAAAATGAGCCAACTCTGAACAAGGTTTCCTCCAAGCAGATAAACAACTAGCGATAAATACATGTGAATGGCTTTACCTCCACCGGTAACCATAGAAACCAAATTAAAACCACATTTCGATATCATGATGTACTCCTTAGAGTGGCCAGGAAATTGACAACTAGTTGTTTATTGTTTGGAGAGCGTCTCTCACAGTATAACAGTGCTTCTCAGATGCAGTTACAGGAAGGTATACATGTTTCTGGGAGCTATGAAATTTAGTTCAGCCACTGTGGGAAAGAACTGCTTATAAATGTAGAAACTTACCATGGGACTCCAGAATCCTAAGACTTTTACCCAAGAGAAATGAACACATGCATACTTGTGTGTGGTTTTAGAGAAAATTGTCAAAACCCACTAATGTCCTTTACAGTATTCCACTGAATGGAAGAACCTCAACAAGGGATGCGCAAACAGTGGTGTGTCCATCTGATAGAACAGTACTCAGCAGTGTAAACAAATGGAATATCAATGTATTTGTTGAAATGTTGGTGAACAGGATGCCATGAAAAAAATCCTTGAAGTTCAAGAAGCTAGAAGCTGTAAGATTCTATTTTTATGATATTCTGGGAAAGGGCAAATTATAGATACAGAAAGTAGATCAGATAGGATTGTGTCCTCCATCTGTGGAAGCCTTGATTGTCACTGTTACCTTACTTTGGAGAAGTGGCTTTGAGGAAAGTAAATAAGGTTCAGTGAGGTCATAAGGATGGAGTCCTGACCAGAGAAGATAGGTGTCCTTACAGAGAGAATGACGACACACCCGATTCCTCGACACACACACCTCAACAGCAAGAAGGCCTTGACTTGAAACCAGGCAAGACGCCTCCTCAGACACCAAGACTCCTAACATGTGGATCTTAGATTTTAGGGGCCAGAACCATGGGACCAGCGCCCAGAGTCAACACACCCGTAGTGCTCTCGCTGCAGCAGGGGCTGGTGACGAGTGATTCCTCAGAGTCGGGACTAGGGTAAGTGTTGGACACCAGGAGACATGGGTGATGGGAGGACTGTGTACCTTGGCAATGAGGCATTCCACAACTCTGTGTGCTTGTCACAATCCGTAGAGCCTGGAGCTGGAGAGATGGCTCAGAGGACACTGGGCAGAGGACCCAGCTCAGTTCCCAGCACCTCTGTGGAGCAGCTCAAAACCACATATAACTCCAGCTCCAGGGGATCCAACACTTTCTGGTCTACACAGGCATCTGCACTCATATGCACCCCCAACACACACACACACACACACACACACACACACACACACACACACACCTTAAAAAATTCACAGAACTTATGTAAAGAAACTATATACATGAGCCCTCAATAAAAAAGCCAAAGGAGGGAAATATATCTCTCACAGAAGACAAAAATGAGAGGCAGACTGAGACAGGAAACTTGAAGGTGACGTGGGAAGCTCTGAGCAGTGTGAAGGGGTCACCTGTAGGGTAGGGGTGTTGTGTGAAGGGGTCACCCGTAGGGTAGGGGTGTTGTGTGGAGGGGTCACCCGTAGGGCAGGGGTGTTGTGTGGAGGGGTCACCCATATGGCAGGGGTGTTGTGTGGAGGGGTCACCCATAGGGCAGGGGTGTTGTGTGGAGGGGTCACCCATAGGGCAGGGGTGTTGTGTGGAGGGGTCACCCATAGGGCAGGGGTGCAGAGCAGACTGGAGGAGAGGTGCTGGGAATGTGGCTCAGTCAGTAAAGTGTGGACAGATTTTTCTTTGGACTGTCGGCTCACAAAAACAACACAGAGACTTGTTATTAATTATAAAGGCTCAGCCTATAGCTTAGGCTTGTCCCACTAGCTCTTAGAACTTGAATTAACCCATTTATATTCATTTACATGTTGCCACATGACTCATGACTTTTACCTCTCCTCCTGCATGTCTTGCTCTCTCTGCAGCCATGCCAGATCACACTCTTCTTCTCTCTCTGCTTGAGGCTCTTGTCCAGGTTCTCTGAGAAGCCTCCTCGGATCTACTTCAGGCTGAAGTAAGGGTTCCTTGGTGGCCCCCACTACACCTGCTTCAGCCAATGTGTGGATCAGGTCCCTTGACAACTGCTCCCCAATGATGCTTTGGAATGTGGCTGAGGACTTCTCATGGCAAAGTTCATATCTGACTCACCAGACACCTCAGCACCCAGCACCAGAGTTTGTCCCAGAATTATCAGGAGCTCAACAAGCATCAGTTGGATGGAGGGAGGATGGAGGAATGATGGATGGATGGATGGATAGTTGGAGGATAGATGGATGGTGATAGGTGGGTAGATAAATAGATGTTTTACTGGACACATAAGTGGGCAGATGAATGCATGGATGGAAGATAGATAGATACACTCATGACCATGTATGGGTGAACAGGTAGGTCAGTGGATGAATGAATGAGTAGATGCATAAGTAAATGCATGGATAGACAGATGGAAGATGGAAGAGAAATGGATAAGCAGACAATTGACTGGATACATGGTGAGTGGATGGATGGATGGATGGATGGATAGATGGATGGACGGATGGACGGACAGATGGACGGATGGATGGATGGATGGATGGGCAGATAGTAGACAGGTGACTATTGCAGGATATGGGTAACTGTATAGATTGTTGGATGTGGGGCTGGAAGGACAGGGGAACAGCAGACCCTTGACAGGAGGGAGGGAAGGAAGGAAGGAGGGAGAGGTCAACTGTTGCATGAATGGATGCATAGATGGCTTTAAAAAAAAATTTATATGCCAAGGTACCTCTTGGGATTCTTTGAGTTTTAAATCCAAGAAGGAACTCAACAAGACTACAGAAATCCCAGAGCCAACAGTGCCCCAAAGTCAGCAGTAGTGGCCAGGGTTCTAAGGGATAGAGTAAGCCCTTCCTCTCTACCTACTTCTGGGCAGTCACACCCCAATCACCCCAGGGCATGTTGTCTCTCTCCCTCATGCACATACATACATGTGCACATGGGGACAAGTCCATAGGATGGCCACATGGCCCAGACTTCAGGACCTCACTCAGAAGTGTGAGCCTAGAAAGGCACAGAGCTTGATTCCTTGGGCATCTTGTTCTGGGCAGGCAAGGGTGCAGCCTGGAGATCCTGGGGAGGGGGAGGGGCCTCTCTATCCCTGCTCACCTGCTCCTGCCATCTGGTCCTGTGGGCCCCACACAGCCCTGCTAGCCCTCAGCCTCCCTCCTTCCTCTCTCTGGAGGCCTCTGTGGGTACTGGGATTCCCACAAGCCTTGTGGTCGTGGAACTGAACACCTGGAACAGATTTTGCTTCTTTTAAGGTAATAAGTGGTGCCTGAAGCTGGTCCTCCTCTGGGGAGGCCACAGCCCCATCTGAGGTCCCAAAGGGACACGGAAGAAGTAGCTCATTTCTTAGTAGACCCTGGGGCTGGGGACTGTGGAGGTAGCTTGGACTTTGGGGAGCCCATCATTCATACAATTTTCATGACTGATTATAAGAGTGAACCCTATTTGTTTCTACAAATTGAGGGCAAAGGAAAAACCATAGCACACACATTTTATTTTTAAGATTTTTCTTAACTTTTAAATTTCTGTATATCAGTGTTTTGCCTGCAGGTACGTCTGTGCATTACTTGCATACGGGGCCACTGGGGCCAGAAGATAGCACTGAATCCCCTGGAACTGGAGTTACATACAGTTATGAGCCACCATGTGGGCACTGAGAATCAAACCCCGGCCTTCAAGACAGCAAGCGCTCTTAACCACTGGTCCTTGTCTCCAGCCCATACAGCAAATCAGTTTTAGAGAGCTGACCAAACCATAAATGCAGAACTTGGAGAATAGCAATGATGTTCCACTCTGCAGCCCTTGGCAGGCTCCTCCATCTCCTCTGGCTGCATTTTAGTTGCCTCTTGGTACAGCAATGATCACACCTTGGCGCCTTCGACAGAGACAGGGCAAGGCACCTTAGCCTGCCAAGACTGGGGCATGGTTGGCTCAGCAGGAGATCGTTAGCTTACTATGCAAGAAGCCCTGGCAGGTGAGGGGCTGGAGAGATGGCTCCATGGTTAGGAGCTTTTGTTGCTATTGCAGAGGATCTGGGTTCAGTTCTCAGCACCTACATAGTGGCTCACAACCAACAAAACAAATAAATTACTTTGTAAATGCTTAAAAAGAAGTCCCGGGGTGCCATCCCGGCACAGCAAACCAGGATGCTGACAGGGAATGGGGGAAACGCTCAGCCTGTAAAGTGCTTACTGTGTGAGCATGGGGACCTGACTTGAATTCCCACAGTTCACACAAGTCAAGTGAGGTCCCAGCACCGGGGTGGCAGAGACAGGAGGGTCCCTGGAGATTGCTGGCCAATGTGCCTCGCCTGCTCAGTGAGTCCAGGCCAATTAGAGACTTGTCTCAATAAAGGCAGATGGTTCCTGAGGAAAACCACACCAGGCTGTCCTCTGACTTACTTCTACGTGCATGCGATGTACACGCACGCACCTGCACACACATAAACATGCACACGCATTCACAAAAGTAATACTGATTGCTTATTTTTTTGTCACTTAGGAAAGTTCCTTTAACTTTGTCATCTGTTATTTATTAGTGGCTGTGTCTGAGGTGTCCTCTGTACTCTCTTGCTGGTGTGTGTGTTGGGGGATCTGTCTGGGAGACATCAACCTGTTTGCCTCACTCTTTCTCCCCTTGACCACAGTTGGGCACCTCTGGAACCGAGGGGGAAGCAGGACATACAGCCTGGTCACTACAGACCTGAGCAGGGGGCACAGCAGTGAGTCCTCCCAGCATCCCTCCTGGATCCACAGAGAGGCTGGACATCCCAGGGTCCTCTGCATAGCCCCAGAGTATCCCCCAAAGAGGGGTAGGAAAGACAAGGCCAGGCCTTGTGACAGACACATGCAAATGAAGGGCCTTCCAAAAGCTTCATACACTGATGGTCTGAGGGTGCTTCCGGCAAGCTCCTAAAGACTAGGGTCTCAGCTCCCTCTCCCCAGGTCAGAAGCAGGCCCAAGTCTGACATCCAAGGGAGTAGCCTGAGGTCCCATCGAAAAGACATGACAGATAGGGGACAGAACAAAGGCATCCAGGAGAAGGTGTGGTCCAACCCACAGCCCCTGGGATTTTGGACAATCATTCACACTCTCGATTAAGGCATTCAGACCTGCAATTCCAGACACTACCAGGAGGAGGCACTCAGTCCTGTGGTGAGAGATACAAGCCTCTTGGTAATACAGCAGTCTCCTGTGTCTTAAAGAGAATGCCGGCTGGGCATCAAAGCCCTACATCCTACAGCCTGAGTTGAGTGAGCAAATGTGGGGCTGATCATGGCCCCCACTTCACAGAGGTGGGAGAAGCTGTCTTTCCCTAACGCCCCATCTCACCTCCTAGCCAATTCCTAGCACACAAAGTGTAGGATCTACAAAGCCTACCACCAAACTCAGGTTCAGCACTACTCAAGTAAGAGGGCTGGGGTGAGCCGGGCAGTGGTGGTATACTCCTTTAATCCTAGCACTCGGGAGGCAGAGGTGCGGGGAGGAGGGTCTCTCTTGAGTTTAAGGCTAGCCTGGTCTACAGAGTGAGCTCCAGGACAGACAGGGCTACACAGAGAAAGCTTGTCTTGGAAAACAAAACAAACAAACAAACAAGAAAGAGTGTTGGGTTGACAGCCAGGGCCTTGAGTTCATCTGAACAGCTTAGCCATGATTTTTCCTGCCTTTCTGGAAAGTTCTCTCACTCCTTGATTGATCTGTGATTTCCTCTAGACCACAAGCACTTGGGAAAGCAATGTCTCCCACGCCTCTTGGCTCAGTGGAGCTGTGAAGAAGCCAAGCTTCATGGAAGCACAGCGGGCGGCCATTTTGGAAGCCAACAAGGACTTGTTCTTCAGGTCTGAGATCCGGGTCACCCCGAGTCTGGGATTCCAGGTCTTGCCCTAGCTCAGCCCATGCTCACTTGGGCTCATCACCTCAAACCTGCAGTCTACAGCTAGGCCACTTGCCAGCCACAGGCAGATCTTAGGCTAGCCCACCTCGAGGAACCTACTGCTATTTCTTACCCCAGGCTTCCCCATTTTTCCACTGGACTTGAGATGAAGAGCCCATCCTCCACTCCAAAGGCCTCCCTTTGCAACTGCCTGAAAGGACCTATCCTCCGCTTCCCCCCCTGCAAAGTGGGTTTTGTGATAGTCTTTTAGGGAGGGCGGAGACAGGTGTACAAGACTATGCCGGTGGGAAAACTGATCCACGCTGGTCCACACCGTGTCCCCACCATCCCACACTGACACATCTCAAAGAGGTGGCAAGATAATGTGTAATAGCTTCCTGTTTCAACAATAGGGCACCTGCCTTGGGTGGAAGCAGGAGAGGGAACTTTGTGGGCCACGGTCTCTGACCCCAAGCCTTCCTTTCCTCCACAGTCACTTCACATAAATGCCACTCAGTTCGCGCGCCTAGTATCCGGGAAGCCCTAAAACAGAGGCACGCCTGCAATCTGAGCACTCAGAGGTGGGAGGATCAGAAGTTCAAGGTCATCCTTAGCTACACAGCAAGTTCAAGGCCAGCCTGGGCTACCCGAGTGAGACACTATGTCAAAAACAAGGAGTAATCTCCTGGGATTGGGTGGACGTGCTGCTCACACCTGAGGCTGGGTTATGCCCACACTCGGTGTGGCTCCACTCTTGAGTGGATACGGACACAACACCTGTGGGACCCAGGCGCCTGCAGGGGCTCACTCTGTTGATGAGGAGGTCCCTGAGAATTAGAACATGCCTCCAAACCCGTGTTTGATTGTAAAAACAGACAGGCTTCAGAGCCCTGCCTGTTTCTCTGGGCAGATGAAGCTAATGCTCTGAGCAAGCCCAAGTCAGCAAAAGAGGGAGGTGGAAGCAGATCGGGTGACCGATGCAGGGGGACCCACGTGTCCCCATCCTCCCACCACCAGACTGACTGGGGAGGTTCTGTGGCTGCTGGGGCAGGAGTCCAGATGGGCCCAGTAAACACTGCTCTGAAGAACACACTGCCTTTGATATTCTATCCCCCAACTCAGGCTCAGTTTCTCCTTTTGCCCCTTTCTGCCTTATGCCAGGCAGGAGGCTGGAAGGGTTTTCCTATAAAAAAAAGTCCCAGCCTGTGCTGAGTGTGTTCACTCTGTGAGCAGAGGCACAAGACTTCAGTTTTCCATACTAGATACAAGCTGTCAGTGCTGGGGCCAAGCTCCTCCTATAGTTTCTGGAAAATTTACTTCAGTCAAAGGGAGAGTGTACCCTCTGCTGTGTGTGTGTGTGTGTGTGTGTGTGTGTGTGTGTGTGTGTGTGTGTGATGTGGTATGTGTGTGGTGTATGCATGGTGTGTGTGTATGTGTGATGTGTGTGGCGTGTGTGTGTGTGTGTGTGTGTGTGTATGTCTGGTGTGTGTGTGGTGTATGTGTGGTATGTGTGTGTGATGTGTGCGTGTGTGGTATGTGTATGGTGTGTGTGGTGTATGTGTGGTATGAGTGTGTGTGTATGATGTGTGTGGTATGTGTGTGTGTATGTGTGGTGTGTGTGTGGTGTATGCGTGGTGTGTGTGTGTGTGTGTGTGTGTGTGTGTGTGTGTGTGTGTGTGTGTGCATGTGCCCTTGTACACATGCACAGAAGTCAGAGGAGGATGCTGAGTACCTCTGCTCTATCATTGGCTCTCTTACTCCCTTGAGGCAATCCTGCTGAACCTGAGATAGGGTACCAGCCAGCAAGTCTCCGTCTCCACCCTGTAAGCACAGGACATCCGGCTTTTTGCGTGGGTTCCAGGATCTGAACGCAGGTCCACGTGCTCCCCCAGCAAGCGCTCTCACACCCGCTTCTCCAGAGCAATTTCCCTGCTTCTGATCAACCCGGTTTGAATATGAAACAGTCTATATTGAGTTCGTCATTTTTATAAGAAAGAACAAAGTTCCTAGAAGGCAGCTGGAGTGACCTTCTGACCTGTGGAGTTGCTACAGAATTGCTTTGTCACCACAGAGGAGTGGGTAGGGTGGCCTGGAGCCTGAAAGTATCCTCCAGCCTGTGGCAGGGGATCTTGCCCACGCCCCCACCCCGACCCATGTCCAGGACCAACATCTTCATCTGTGACATGCATGTCTGAAAGGACGATATAGGAGTGTGGGGTCGAAAAACGTGACACAGGATACTGTGGAAATTTTAACTCAGAAAAGTTTTGGTGCCAATCAGTCTGCTGCCTAGGTGAGGTGAGACTGGATAAAAGATACTTGAAATGCAGAGATGAGCAGGCTTGACGGAGAAAACAGAGGGACATCTCCTAAATCAGTGAAAGCCACCGTACACGTTTGCACTGAGTTAGACAATTTCAAGATCCACTAAGCTGCCTGCAGGGTTATGCTCCCAACTTTCCAGTGTACCCACGTTTGGGTCCCAGTGCCAACATACTATGGCTCACTACCACTTGTAATCCCAGACCCAGGGTATCTGATGCCCTCTTCTGGCCTCCATGTGCACTGCATTCACATGTACATACCCCTACACACACACACACACACACACACACACTGAAAAATAAAATAAATCTTTGAGAAATACCCAAGTGAAAAACTGTCTCAAAAATGAAGAACTGGACAGAGCCACCATAGCTGGAGGCTCTCAGGCCTCTCTCTCACAAACATGTAGAGCAAGCAGACCCAAGACCAAGAGGAATACACATGATGCCACCATCCACCCACGTGATCAAGTCAAACTTCCAGAAAGGAAAAGCATAATATCTGAAATCAAATGTCAGTGAGAAGCACAGTCCAGTCCTTGTGCCAGAAAAAAAGGCCAGGGAGCTTGATGGCTGAGCAAAAGACTGTCCACAATACTGTCCACACAAGAACAAGGCCGCAAACATCTGCAGCCTGCAAGATGCCTCTCTTCCTGTTTCTCCCACTCTCTGTCTCTGCCTCTCACTCTGTCTCTGCCTCTCACTCTATCTCTGCCTCTCTCATACCCTCTCTCTGTGCCTCTGCCTGTCCCTCTGAGGCATTTGGCCTAGTCTCTTATTCTGGGGGGCTGGGAAGAGGCCTCGGAGGTTTAAAAGCAGCAGGCGTGAGGACTAGAGCCCAAGTAAATGTCTGGTGGGTGTTATGACTTTCCCGTAATTCCAGTGCTCAGGAGGCTCAGACAGAGGGCATGCTGTGGGTCTGTGGAGCACACTGGCTTGCTAGACTAGCCATACCAGATTCAGCTGAGAGAATTCTACCTTGATGAGTAAGATCGAGAACAATTGAGAAAGATTCCCAACCTTAGCCTTGAACCTCCACACACCTGCACCTGAACATACACAACACACACATGTAAGCACAAATACATATATGTAACAAAAGACTATCTGAAAAGGTTATTTTAAAAGTAACTTTTATGAGGCCCACTGAAATGGTTTAGCAGGCAAAGGAGCTTGCTGCCAAGCCTGGCAATCTGAATTTGACCTCCAGAACCCACATAGTGGAAGAAGAACACTGACTCCTTTACATTGTCCTCTGACCTCCACGTGTGTACCTTGGCACATGTATACCTACATTTCACACATCCCCACGCAAATAAATTAATAATAAACTTTAAGATAGTATCTTTATGACATGGAAACCAGCATCAAAAAACACAAGCAAAACTAATAAATATAAGCATATCCAATGTAAAAAATAAAATCTATATGACAGAAGGAAGTACCAAAAAATGAAAAATAAAAACACCAGTCTCAGAGAGGGAGAGAATATATGTAACACTTATAATTTATAAAGAATTCATATCCACATATGTAAAGAGCTTCCACAAATCAATAAAAGTGGAAAACAGAGAACAAGAGGTCAGGACAGACGTTGCCACCGCACAAGGCAGCAGGGAACCAATCCCTGACACATGTACAGAATGACCCCAAAGGGGACAAAGGAGAGTGTGCCAGTGTTGAGAGCAACATGACAGGAAGGCAGGAGGATGGGACGAAGCCTCCTTCAACTCACTGAGACATTTCTGCAGATGTTCCACCCCGTGACGGTGATCACATGCTGTATGCCACATCCACACGGTATTGTCACCTTCCTACTAAGAAGGCTGGGAGACACCAGATTTTCAGCTAGATCCACGGTTGCCCACAGAATTTATTGTGACTTGAATGTAAAGTGTGCCCCACCACAGACACACACAGGCACATGTGTTTGAGCACTTGAAGCCACTGATGGTGCTACTTTGGGAAGTTGTAGAACCTTTAGGAGGTGAAGCCTCACTAGGGGGTCACTGGGGCTGGGTTTGAGGTCTGGTAGCCTGGCTCTACTTCCGGTCCATTCTGGCTGCAAACACAATTGTGACCAGCTGCCCCGAGGTCCTGCCGCCAGGCCTCGCCAGCCCTGGTGAGTTGTACGGTTGATGAAATTGTCCACCTTTAAGGTGCTTCTGGCCGCAGCAGTGAAACCAGTAACAGGTATACCATGGTTTCAGCAGTGGGAATGGGGGGGTGGGGGAGGCGGGGTGGGGTGGGGTGGGGTGTTGTGCTTTGGTCCCTGCCACACCCTGTAGCAGCCTTTCTACTGGACTAGTCGGAGTCAAGACTCGGTGTTTGCCATCTCTGTGACATCACTGGCCCTAGGTCTCCATTGCTGTGAGAGTCATTATTCTTGGCGTCATAGGCCTCAGATTGTCACGGTCTCCATACCTGAGAAACATGCACTTTAGAGATTCCGGTCACCCCATATCTCAGCATCCAGTGGTCTCCCCAGGGAGGAAGCAGGCCTGCCATAGCTCTATGCAAGGGGCGGGCCTCTGGTGACCACGGCGTGTGACAAAAATCACAGGGTGAAGCAGAAATGCCTTTGGCAGAGCAGAGGGACCATGGGACCTCCAGAACCCAGGCACCAGGTTCAGGCCTTGACTGGAGGCCATCAGCAGCATCTGGAGTTCTGCACAAAGTACACTCCTCCTCCACCACCCTGACCCCACTTTCCATCTGAGAAAGGCTCCTCCCACCCAGAGTCCCCCATAGGAGATAACTCCTCCGCCAGAGGAAGGACCTGTGACCCAAAACAAGTCCATGTTTCCAGATCTCAGTAATTGGACAGAGATGGTCATGTGGCCCATTTCTGGCCAATGAGACTCTTGCTCAGGACTGCTGGAATCTTCCCGGCTCTGCAGAAGGGAAGGCTTCTCAAGGAGAGAGGCAGGGAGGAGGTCAGGCGAGAACACAATGGTGTGAGGAGGTAGAGAACGGAGCCTGGCCCAGGGGCCCAAGGTGATCCTCTGCCCCGATCCTCATTCGTGAGACAGCGCATTCTGGCTGAATCCAGTTTGAGTGTTGTCTCCTGCCTCTGACAAACATTACTCTTAAGTGTGGAGAGATTGATTCAAATCCCAGTGGCTTCAGCCCGGCACGCCCATCCGGGCTGCCCCTGGTCCTCGGCATGGCAGCCGGCTGAGCCTCTCTCCCCGGCCTCCTCAGAGTGAGGGGTGTAATTTATGGTAGGAAGCTCTTAACGGCATGGGTGCTTTGGGAGAGCCGGTGACAATAGGCATAAAGCCGGCTTTTAACCAGTGTGAATGGGGCCTAGATTTACTGTCTGGGCCAGACGGCATTTTTGTCCACAAGTCCTCTCGGAGTACATTGACCACTAAAGACTTCGACAGTAGAAGAGGCGCAAACAAAGGAAGTCAATTTTAAAAGGAACTTTGTCAAGGAGGTTTAGATGTCCACCAGATAGAAAAGGCGCGGCTGTCCTCGCTGATGACAGCCGACCTGCCCAGTAGCTGCAGATCAGAGGGAGATGCTAATGAAGTCGTTTGAATGCCGTTTGATGGACCCAGAGAATGGGACCCATGTCCCCAGTCCTGAAGCAAGGTGAAGGAATCAAAGAAGGTGGCCTTTGGGTTTGCTGCGGGGACAAGGCACCATTGTCCCAGCTGCCGTTTTTCAGCCACGAAGGGGTGTTTTCTGATCCAGTGTTTACCAAGGGAGACAGCCCGGCCCTCCCGGCCCAGCCCCGCAAAGTTCACGAGCAGAAACAAACTTCTTAAAAGAAAGAAGTTCCGATCAGGCTGGGAAAGGTCTGTTCAGGAGCCCTGCAGGGCTGGACCCAGCCTGGCTGGGAGGGGGGCACAGCAGCCTGGCTGGGGGGGGGGGACGGCAGAGCAGCCTTGTTGGGGGCAGGGGAGGGGGTGGGAGGGGGGAGGGGCACAGCATAGCAAGCAGCCTGGCAAGGCAGGAGGCCCCACATGGCAGACACAAGGGTCTTGCCTTTCCTGAACAATCAGAAAGAGAAGGAGGCTTGAACTTGCTGCGAGGCCCCTGACAGCTCTGTGTGACTTGTCACACCCCCTGTCCCCCCTCTCGCCTGAGTTCACAGGCTGCGGACTCCAAGAGACTGTAACACCCAGCTTGGGTAGTGGAGACTGTTTGGGGACTGACATTTGTGAACTGGCTTTCTGGTCTGAAGTTGGGGAACCCCTCTGAACTTTCAGGGTAGTAGCCTCCAGCCTCAGAGCTCACTGCAGGCCCCCCACTCAGGTCTCTAACTGCCAGCTTGACTGGCCAGGGTCCCTTTGCTCTCTCGTTCCTGTGTGGCCCCTCTCCTGCAGGCATGCCCTCACCTTGGTAGATCCCTGCTCTCCTTCGGCCTGATCTACCCTGCATTTGCTGCTGCGGTGGGCAGGCTCTTGGGGTCCAGCCTCTGCAGCCCACCGTGGTGCTCAGCCTGCCTCTGCCTGACCTCTGTCTCCAGTCCGTCTCCCAGCCGCACTCTCCACCTGGGCTGAGACTCTCCGGGGAGCAATCCAGAGCAGCAGCTGGCTTGCCAGGAATAGTTAAGACAGGCATGTCCTTGGGACCCACACCCCAGTGGTGTGGGAAGGGCAGAGATCCGGTTCTTTGTAGGAGTTCTGGTCACATCCTGAAGGGAGGTCCCAGGTGAGGTAGGTGTGTCCACTCCCTGCCAGAACCTGGGCCTGAGAGTCTTCCCAATCTTGCACTTGGGTGGCTACAATGGAGGATGTTGTGGCAGCCCGGGAGACAGGCTTTTCCCCAGAAGGGGTATATTCACACCTGAGGGATGCCACAGTAAGCAGCCGTGAGCCAAGAGTGGGTCACATTGAGAACAACCTCCACTGAGTTCTGGGAGCAGAAGTTCAAATCAAGGTTGGCAAGGTAGGCCCTTCTGACCGGTCGGGGGAGATCCACTGAAGATCTCTCTGCAGGTGTCCCAGGAACTGGAGGGAAACTGAGTCAATTTCAAGGAAAGCGTACCAAGTGCAGGGCAGCACAGGGTAAAGGGGGGAACTGGTAAGAATCACACTCTTAGGTGCAGCCTAACTTACACTTCCAGTTGCTGCTTAACTGGTTTGATAAAAGAATGCGCACAAATGATGATGAAGTGAGAAAAGAGACGATAAAGTGGTCATTTAGAAACTCCTATCGGCCGCGTGGCCGTGGTGCATGCCTTTAATCCCAGCACTCGGGAGGCAGAGCCAGGCAGATCTTTGTGAGTTCGAGGCCAGCCTGGTCTACAGAGTGAGCTCCAGGACAGGCACCAAAACTACACAGAGAAACCCTGTCTCAAAAAACCGAAAAATAAAATAAAACTTTCCCCCAAACCTACTAGGAACAATAAACAGAATGGCTGAGTGGTTAAAGCTATGTGGGGTGGGAGCCACACTGACTGACCCTGGGAAGATAAGGCGGTGGCCCCATGGCCCCATGTCAGTGTCGCTCCTAAGACAGATCGCCCTAACCCTTCCACAGACCCCAACCTCATGAGGGCATGGTGACAGGCACCTTAATTCTCTGCACAGTCATTAAAGGCTGGTGTTGTTCTTGTCTTTGGACTGGTGTGATATTGCATGCAGTAATATAATTTCCCATACCGTCACCAGCATCATTATGAGCACCATCAGCATCACCACCACCATCACCATCATAACCGTCACTCGGTGTTGGGAAGAACAATGCATTCAGGCACCTTCCCCACAGAACCCACGTTGAGTCCATGTCTTCCCACAGTGTCCTCGTTCCCTGCTGCTCCTCGGTTAGCATGAGTCTGGAAGACCTTGTCACTCACCACTGACTGAACACCTACTGCTCAAACAAGCACTGAGACCGTAGCCATGAACAAAGGGGGCACAGTCTCAAATTCTGAGAGGCTTACATGGGATCTGGGGCAAGACAAAGAACATGCAAGTAACAAATACACAACAGGCAGATGCCAAGGAGAGCCGCACCCGAGACAGCTTCTGCACCCCAGCCCCTCTGGAAAGCCTGGAACCCCCCCACCCCCGCCTGGCACATGCCTATCAAACACCAACGGAATAAGGCAGAGGCTTTGGAAAGAACAACGAAACTGACATCACGTAGCAAACAGGCCAAGAGAACTGGGAAAAGGACGCAAGTTGCAAATAGCAGGAATGGGACAGGAGCTGGCACTACAGACACAACAGCCGCAGAAGAACAGCACAGAGCTGGCCCAAGTGCGGGCAGCTGGTGTGGTGTTGATTCTTCTTCTTTTTTTTTTTTTTTTTTTGAAAAGCCACAATTCATAGATACATTGAAAATTTTCTTTAAGGAAATTAAATTTGTAAGTTCATAACCCAGTGCCTACCTCACATACAAGAAGCCCTGGGTTGGGTCCACATAAACCGTCCACGAAATCCCAGCACTTGGGAGGTGGAGGCAGGAGGATCAGACAGTCAAGGTCACCCTGAGCTACATAAATGTGAGGCCAGCCTGGGCTAAATGAGACCCTGTCTCAAAAAAAAAAAAAAATGGTGCAATAACCAAAAACCTAAGTGGAATGTGGAGAAAAGACAGGAAAAAGCACAACACCCCAAAAAAATGCCAGATGGCTGAGGCCAACCAACACCTGGAAAGGCGTTTGATATGGTTATGTCATTAGCCCCTGGGGAACTTTGTGGCTAAAAACGCTGTGGGGAAAAAAGCCGTGGGGAAATGGCTACTCAGGCGTTGCTTCGGGGAGGGGTCAGTGTTTTACCACACTGAGAAGAAGCTGGGCAGCTATTAGAAACACAGACCACTGAGAGTCGGGGGCACACAGTGGGAGAACACTCTACACACACACACACACACACACACAGACACACACACACACACACACACACACACACACACACAGACACACACACACACACACACACACGAGGCACTGAGTTCTACCCCCTGCAAATAAATATACACATAAACACATGGGCAAAACCCCCACATTCCAGCCCAGAAGTAGACATATATTGGCATGAAAACCTGAACCAAATGCTTCTCACAAGTTTATCTGTAATTGCAAGGTCCTGGCAACCCTTCTACAGGGACTCACCAGTACACTGGTATGAAATATTAGTCAGCAAGGAAGTGGAAGAAATTGTTCAGACATTCAACCATGTGGATGCTTTCCCCAAGAGTTATACTGAATTAAAACAACCCAATCAGGCTCCAGTCTTTGCAGGCCTAGGAAACAATGACCACCAACTATCTGAGACTCTACTGAATGTTCTACTAATAATATCCCAATTCTGAGCTGGGCAGTTGGTGACACATGCCTTTAATCTGAGCACTTGGGAGGCAGAGGCAGGGAGATCTCTGAGTTCAAGGCCAGACTGGTGTACAGAGTTAGGGCAGCCAGAGCTACACTGAGAAACCCTGTCCTGAAACCCCATCCCTAAGAAAATCCTAATTTTGGAAACAACGCAGATGACCATTTACAAGTGAATAAATTTTTTTTTAAAAAAAATCAACAAATACTGAGCCCCTACTCAGCAATTTCTACAAGCTGCTATGTTTTGTTTTGTTTTGTTTTTCTGGGGGAGGGAGGTGGGTTGGGAGGTTTTGTTTCATATTTTTGGTTTTCTGGGACAGCATCTCATGTACCCCAGGCTGCCCTTTAACTTGCTATATAGCTGGGGATGACCTTTGACTCCTAACCTCCTGCCTCCGCCTCCCAAGGGCTGGGATTGCAGATGTGCCATAACTCACCTGGCTAAGAAGGCATTTTTCAATAGTTTTCAGATGAATGAGCCACTGGGACAGGTTCGAGAGGCTGAGCCCAGGGTCCAAGCATTCAGTCTCTAAATGAGCCCAGGAGGCTCCAGAGAGTGATGCCCGGGTAGGAATTCCCCCAGCTACTGGGTAATGCCACCCACAGCCATGCCCAGGCTGCAGAGGCACCAGCCTTGGTTGTGGGAATGCCTGGGTTGGTGCAGGCTCCACTGGAGCTGGTGAGCTCTAGGGAAGGCAGAGGCAGGCTGGAGAAGCCCAGCCTACCAGGGTCCTGGATGGGCACCCTGCAGAGGGATGGGCTATGTGGGAAGGTGGGTGAAAGCCAATCCTGGTGGGAAAAAAAAATTGAGGCCGAGGCCGCAGGCTGTGCTTTGCTGGCACAGAGCAGGCAGTTAATGAATGCCTCCAGAGTGGCAGTGAATTCCCAGGGCAGGGAGCCACTCCAAGGCTGGGTTCCATTCCCAAGGGGCTGCGTGTGGATTGCCTCATTGAGTGATTCATGGTCACATTTGGAATAGTTGAAAAGCACCTCTACCTGGGGAGAAGGAGTGGGGTGTAGATGCTGCTCAAGGCTGCAGTCTCTTTACTGGTTCTAGGGCTCTATGTTAATCTATGCAAAGAGAAGCTTCTCTGATGAAGGATGACAGATGCATTAATCTATGGGTATGGCAATAAGTCATTTCCTCTAGGTCTTATGACTGGTCTAGCCACAGGTTCTTGGCCCCGATAATGGTGCCAGATTTGGGGTCCATCTTATGGGGCAAGCCTTAATCCAGGCAGAAAGTGGTTGGTTACTCCCGTGACATTTGTGCCACTGTGCAAGAGTGGGCATGACTTCCCAGGTCCATTGTTATTGTAGCTCTTAGAGTCACCGCTGGGTAAGACTGAGGATTACTCTTATCCTCCGGTAGTATGCATAGGATCTTCTAGCACTATGAAAGCTAGACCGTAGGGGTGTAGCTTCCAGGTCAGTACCAGTGTGATTTCTCTACATTCTATGACTCAAGTATGTGGTGTCTTCTTACTGTCAAGATCTGGAAGGTATCCAAGAGCATTGACAGCAGCCTATAGTGTTTGGAGTTCTATGGGACCCCACTGACCAACACCCCGCAGAGAAGTAACTCAACCCTGGCACAAAGGAATTCTCCTGTGGTGTCTAGTAGGGACATGTCTCCTCCCCGTCTAGAGTAACGCCATTTAAACTCTTTTTTGATATACGCATATGCATATTTTTAGGAAGTTTCTGCAGCAATAGGTTTCCATGTGGCTTTTTCAAAAGACTTCAGTGCTGTCCCTCACCATAACCCCTCCTCTCCCCTTCCCTCCCATACCCACTCCCAAGGCTTCCGGGCAGTATCAGAGGAGAAGGGGGTGAAATTATAAGAGTCAAAGGTGATGGGTGACTCCAAGGAAGCATTGTTTTCTGTACACGAGGGCTCCACCCACAACCATCACTCAGCCCATTCTCTGAAGCAGCGAGACCCAGAGAGGGCAGTGAGTGTCCTGTGATCACACAGCACGGACTGGGCAGTGGGTGGTGTTCTACTGTGTGTAGAGAGGAGGGAGAAAGGTCCCCACTGAGGCAGGGACTGGAGAGGGAAGGTGTGAGGAAGGTACGGTGCATGGTCACAGACCCTCTGCATGTAGCATCACTGGGGGCAGATATAGAAATCCAGCAGAGGGCTCCGCCCGATGCTTGTTTCTTCTAACATGTGTAGAAATGCTCCTTCAAGGCTGTGGTGCAAAGTGGAGCATTTGAGAGGTGGTCACACCATAAGGATGAAGCCCCTGTGGATGGCCTTAGTGCCATTGTGGAAGAGCCCCCAAAGTGTTCCTACCCCTTTGATTAGTGAAGACATGGAGACAAGGTATGCCTTTAAACCAGGAAGTGACTCATCAGGCTCCAAAGCTGTAGGCACCAATCTATTAGGCTCCTTGTACAAACACCAGGAGAGTCCTGAATGGCAAACCAGCAGGAGGCCATGCATGGGGTGAGGCTGCTCCTGAGCCCCCATCCTCCCCATCCCCAGCTACTAGCTCTCTGGGCAGGTAGATTCCTGGGCAGAACCCAAACCTGTCCCTGAGGTGCTAAACAGTTCCTGGCACCTGTCTTGGCTTCCAGGGCTGCCTAGACAAGGGGGCCGAAGACAAAACAGGTTTAGCCACTGCCCACTAGGAAAACCAATGCCCCTTTCTCTCCTCTGTGCCTCAGTTTCCCATTTGTGCAGGATCAGAGGACTAGAATTGATGTTCTCTGAAAGTCCTTCCTGATCCAACTCTGCAACAAAGACCCATAGATGGTGCCTCCTCCCATAAGAACAACTCTTTCCATAGGAGATGTTCATGTCCCCCCATAGATGGTACCCAGCTCCTCACATAGGAGATGTTCATGTCCCCCCATAGATGGTACCCAGCTCCTCACATAGGAGATGCTCATGTCCCCCCATAGATGGTGCCCAGCTCCTCCTATAGGAGATGTCCTGGTCCTTCCATAGGTGATGCCCAGCTCCTCCCAGAGGGAGCTGAATGCAGGACTAGAGGGTGCTGCTGGACTCTGAGGCAAACCCTTGGGGATGGGCAAGCAGCCTGCAATTGGACCAGCCCCTGGTCAGCCTGGGCAAAGGAGTCACCTGCAGGCCCAGACACGGTCCTGGACAAGTCTCCCAACCTAAGAGCCCCCACCCCACATCCCTGTCCTGTAGTGAGGATCTGTGTACCCAGTGACCCCTCCAGGCTTAGCCCAGGCCTGTAAGACTCTAACAGCTTGTGAGACCATGATGGACACAGGTCTGGAGAGGCCAATCACCCATAGGTCAGCAATCTCCAGGGCCCCGCCACTCTGTGAAGTTTGTCTCCACAGTCCAAATCCCTGGCCAGGCCACCCTGGGGTCAACCCCAGCTCTTGACTACCCTGATAAATTACTTTGAGCAAGCTTTTCCTCTTCCTGGGCCTCAGTTTCCCCATCTTTAAGATGGGTCTGGGACTTAAATCTTGTTCCTAAAGATCATGTGTCTCTACCTAAGGAGACGAGCTTCGGGGAATTTTGACTAAAAGATGGTTGATGAGAAGGAGGAGGAGAAGAGAGGGGAGGAGAAGGGGAGAGGATGAAAAAGCAGGGAGGGAGAGACAACCAGGAAGTAGTGGGGAGGGGGAGGGGAAAGAGGAAGAGAGATGCAGTGTACTTGCTTAGCATAGGCAATGCCCTGGTGCTGTCCCTAGCCTGGGTGGGGGCAGAGCAGGTAAGATGTGTTCCAGGACCCCAGCCCCTTTTGAGCATCAGGAGCCGTGTCTGTCCTGGGGCCCTCGGGCCCCTCCGAAGTGATTCACATCTACCTCAGCTCCCACAAGCAGGCAGCTGCCCAGTGCGGCAGTCATCAGAATCCAGCCCTTCTTCCTACTGGAAAGTTTTTATTATCTTTAAATCTGATTCCAGGAGTCTCAGAGACCACAGTTTAGGCTGGTGACTCAGAAGCCGTGGGCAAGGAGCTGCTGTTGGGGCTTGAGTGAGGGCAGGCAAGGATTTCCAAAGGTGGGAGGGTTTCCCTAAACCTCTCAGAGATCTCTGTTTCATAAGCAGCCAGGCAGGGCGAGGCTGGTGGCCTCAAACATTTATAATCCTACAGCATGCTCAGCTGTCCCGCCTGGCCCCTCCCAGCGACTAAGGTGTTTGTGTCTTTGGGTTCCTACCAAGAAGCCATGGAGGGGCTGACTCTCTTGGCCAGTTCTAAGGCTACAATGTGCTGAGATGCCTTGGGGACAGGGGCAGGCCAGCAGAAATAGGCACCAGGCTCCAGAAATGCAGCCAACCAGTCCAGGCTTCTTATGGCAAATCATGTTAATAGTGAGAGTTCCTGTCTCTCCAGCCCCACAAGTTCCCCACAGGCCATGTCCATGTCAAAGGTCTGACTGGTCATGCCTGACTGCCACCCCACAAGGACTTCTCATGCACATATCCTTACACTCATTTTGCAGATGAGAAAACTAAGGCTCAGAAGGGTGAGAATACATACCCAAAATGGGAAAGTCAGGATTTAAACCCATGTCTGTCTGTTCCTAACATCTATCCTTTACTTAATCTTCTGCTTCCTTGACTTGTTACCAAGACTTACTGTCAACTATGTAGATGTTATCACAAAGCAGAGAGTGAGGACAAGTGTAATTCTAGTCCTGAATGAGTGAATGGCTGGATGAATGGATGGTTGGATGGATGAATGAATGAATGGTTGGAATAATGGGTAAATGAGGGAATGAACACATAAATGAAAGAATTAATGAATAGATGAATGAATAAGCAAATGAATGCGTGAACAAATGAAGGACTTCTGACTCTAAATTGATTGACTGTTTTCCTGGACTATGGTCCCACTTGCTTTAAGTTGGCAGTATCTTGAAAATGTCCCCATGGGATTTGGGATCAGCCTGAGTCTCAGAATAGAGTTTGTTCTGGCAGTACAGAGGGGCAGCAGGACCAGACATGGGGACCAAAGCAAGACAGAGGTAGGGGATATGCGAAGCCAATCTGGCACTACTATGGGCACCTGGGGCCACTGAGTAGTTGATGCCTCCAAATGTCTACCCAAGAGACAGAAAAAGGAATCTTCCCACCCAGTCCCTGTGGCCTGGAGAGTCTGTGCCTTCATATTCCTAAGCTGTGCGTGATACAGACCTGCTGAACACCACCCAAAGGCACCACAGCAAAGAATCTCAGAACAGTTAAGAGGAGGCCTATGTCACACAGAGTCTGTGTTATAGGGAAGCGCTTCACTGAAGGCAGGATGAGATGGTGTCAGGGGAATATGGAGGTGCCCAGCATGGCCTGTTGGTTAGCATATATATTTTATTTGGTCACTGTATTTATTAGCACATGCAAGGTCCTTAGAATGGATGGAATCCATCCTTGAAATGGATGGAAAGATGAGCAGAGGGATGGAGGGAAGGATGTATGGATACTCAGTGGATGGATGGATGATAGATGGGTGGATAGAGAGATGAATAGCTATATGTGCAAATTGATGGTTGGATGGATGATGGCTGGATGAGTGAATGGATGTGTGGGTAGAAAGATAGATTAATGGATGGCTGTATGATATGCATGTGTGGATGAATAGATTTACATACACACATATATTTGGATGGGTGAACTTGTTGGTGGATAGATGGGTGGAGGCTGGGTAGGTGTATAGCTGAATAGCTGGGTGGGTAGGAGGGCACTCTCATCCTTTGGTTGCCAGTAGGGCAGCTACCTCTCTGCACTGGGAACATGACCAACAAACAAGATGAGACCCTGAGCCAGGCTGGAGCTGGAGAGCCAGCCAGATACCCTGAGAGAAGCCTCTGTGTCAGATGCGGTGGGAAGGCTGAGAGGTGGGCGGTGGATCCCAGCCAGGACACACAAGCTGCCTCCTAATGGTCCTATAGAGAAGCTATCCCCTTCTGGAGCATGTGAGCTAGGCCTGAATCCTGGCTGCCTTTCCTCTCTGACTGAACAGCACAGTGCAAGGCATTCTTGGCTTCTTAGACTGGAGGGGGGAGCCCCCACCCTTGGCTCTCTTTGCTGTCAGTGCCCTAGAGGACAGTTGTCATCCTGGGGCAAATCTGAGTTACAGAGCCAGGCCTCACAGGCAGAGAAATTTCTAAGGTCTCATGGATCCAGGCCAGATGTCTGGTGGCACTGGCAGCATACGTGGGCCAATCAATGGAATTTGGAGGCACAGCTCTGACTCTGGACATGGCATGTGTCCTCTAAGAGGAACCCAGAAGCCTGCGCTGGGACTTCCTCTTCCTGTTTTCTGAGAGAACTTCCAGATGCTGACCATGGGCACAAGGCACCTGCATCACTGGGGGCCATGATCCAGGGGTGTTCTTCAAAAATGGGGTGAGCTTTCCACTCCCACGTGGGGTATGCCAAAGACACCTGTAAATTGAAGGCGCTTTAAGAGGACCAAGATCCTCCAGTAAAATGGGAAGGTGAGGAGGCAAGGAGGGAGAGGGAGGAGAGGGAGGGAAGAAAGGGAAATGGGGGAGGGAAGAAGGAAAGAGGAATGGAGGGAAGGAGAGAAGGAAAGGTCAGGCTGGCTGGTGGTAGGTAGTTGGATGGATGGGTGGATGGATGGATGGATGGATGGATGGATGGATGGATGGATGGATGGATGGATGGGTGAGTGGGTGGATGGATGGATGGATGGATGGATGGATGGATGGATGGATGAGTGAGTGGATGGATGAATGAATGGATGGGTGGGTGGATGGGTGAGTGGGTGGATGGATGAATGGATGGATGGGTGGGTGGATGGGTGAGTGGGTAGCTGGGTCAAGAGAAACGGGGTGGTTAGCTAGACAGTTGGATTTTTAAACAGATGGTTGGTTATTTAACTGGTTGGTTGGTTGGTTGGTTGGTTGGTTGGTTGATTAGTTGGTTAATAAAATATCCCTTAAGTCAGTAAATGGCCAGCTCGAATCGTGGCCCACCTGACAACTAAGACAGTGGCAGGCCTTACCTGAGACTCCACCTTCACACCACCCTCTGGGGTCATCCTTTCCCGGGCCAAACGGAAACATGTTGTTATTACTGTTTTCATTTCACTCACTGTTTTCTTTGAGCTGGGGGTAGAGACCCGCCTAGCAAGGACAGAGCCTTGGGTTCCATCCTCAGTACTGCAACAGAGAACCTCTTTTCAGTGGTCCCAAGTGTCCACAAAACGAAATCCTGGGGCCTCCACTGGACACTCAAACCTCCCGGAACTGAGTCCCTGCCCCTTGCCCACCGCTGCAGCCTCCCCCCCAAAAAAACTGAGCTGGGAGTCTTCCTTTCTGTTCACATGTGTTGAAGTCTGGTTTGAAGAATAAAATGCAGCTGGCTCCTGTGAGTTCAAGGCCAGCCTGATCTTTGCAGCAAATTTCAGGACAGCCAAGGCTGCAGTGCTACACAGTGAGACTTTGTCTTATAAATAAATACACAAACAAACAAACAAATAAATGGAGGAGCAGGAGGAGAAAGTAGGGGGAAGAAGGGCGGGGAGAGCGATAGGGGAAGACACCTGGCATCAAACTCTGGCCTCCACATGTTCACACACAAGCATGCTCACCTGTACACATGCATGCACACATGTAAAAGTCAGCAAACAAAACTCTCCACACAGCTGGCTTCCATCTGCTTCCTGGGGTCTCTGTGCACAGAAGTCTGGAAGCAGAAATGACCAAATACTGAAGGGGATTGGCACCCACGTGTGCCAGCCTGAGCTGGTGTCTTTCCTTCACAGTCACACATTAGAAGAACAAGGACAGAGAGGGAGGTGGCGCCAGCTGCTGAGCAAAGGCTCTGGCCTCGCTCCTGGGAGCCTCAGCACTCTGGCAGTAAGGACAGAACTGCCCCAGAGCCTCCAGAGCCTCCCTCGGCCGTGGGACTGCAGTGGGGACAGGAACAGGGGACAGACTAGAACCCCACTGTGTGGGATCTGCAGGGATGGAGGGCTTCGGTATGGGGAGAAAACCCTCAGGAGATGATTGTCCTACCTGACATGGAGATGGGGTCCAAGAACCCCGGGTGGCAAGTCAGTACTTGTACGGCCTGGTTGTGTGACATGGACCTTAGCCACAGGTGGAGCATAGATGGAACTAATATTTCACTAGACTTTCCCCCTGGCATGAAACTTACCTGAAGGTCCCTTTGTCTTAAAACATCAATATCCAGTTTTGACTTGGGTTGAATGACAGAGAAGGGGGAGAGAGGAAGGCGGAGAGTCATTACCACACACTGGACCCTTCATCAGGCCCGAGCTCACCCTTGTGACTACACGAAGATTTACTGAAGCCATGGCATGGGTTCACTCATTTTCCTTTAAACCATTTGCATCTGCAAAAAAGTGAATACATGGTAAACTGTATTTGAATTTTCTGCTTGTCACCAAAGAGGTGGCTATGTGTTTGGTCAGGAGCAGGGGCTGTGTGTTAGGGAGGGGATGGTTCTGTCATCCCTCTCATCTCTCAGCCAGAGAACACGAAATCAGGAATCCTTCATTATATATTAGGACCCACAAATGTTGCTACACCCAGCCCTTTACTCCTGGGGCGTCTGTATCCAGACAGCTGCAAACTGAAAAGATGAGAATAAAGCTGATAAGGAAAAATAAGCTACTATGATTTCAAACATTGGCTGAACTTGAGAGAAGGGTGAAAGAGCTTTTTGCTCTCTCTAGGAGAGTACTGTCATCCATGAATTAACTCTGACTGTCTTGAATATACAAAGAGTTTTTATGAATCAAGAAAAATGTAATAGTAGGAAAATGAGAAGAACCTATAAAAAGACAGTAGGCTTGGCATGCACTGGCAACAGCTGCTTAATCTCACCAAATTCAAAAAAATGTAACTTAAAACACAGAGAACTGAAATATCATTTTAGAAAAATGACCATGATTACGTTTGTTTGCTTGCAAGGGGCTGAGGGTGGTGAGCACAAACTGCGTGGTGTAGTGCTGAGGTCAGCTTTCCACGTCAGCTCTCTCCTTCCACCCTGTGGGGGCCAGGTATGAAACTCTGGTGTTCAGGCGTGGCGGCGGCCTCTGTCTGGCGGCTCTGAAGTACCAGCCTGTGATCACCGAACAGGCAAGGTTGGGAAAGAGTTGACTGGAATTTTCAAAGTGGAAGTCATTGAGCCCAGTGTGGTGTCCCTACCTAGACAGCAGGCATCCTGCAGCCCGGACCCACACATGCTCCTCGACCAGCAGATCCCCCTTGAGGACTCAGAGAGCCTCTCTGCAGAGGCCTGGTTCTGAGGGCCCCTCCCAGAATAACGAGTGGGGTCCACACTTGCCCTTGGTGCCATCCTAGGTCTCCCGCAGCCTGATGTCCCAGGCATGCTCTACACACACACACACACACACACACACACACACACACACACACACACACACACACACACACACGTGTCCCCTAGAAAACGAAACCATAGCACAGTTTAAGGTCTAGAAGAAAGTCCACACCCCCCAGGTTGCAGGCTGGTCTTGGAGAGGACCTCACTGAGAGGTCATGAACAGAGAACATGACTCCATCTCCTGAAAACACCAAGCTACAGTCTTTCCCAAAGTGAACCTCTAGAGATCACAGTAGTTCCAACCCACTAACCCCAGGGTCACTTCACCTTGCATCAGTGAACCCAGTCCTGGAAGGGCCACAGGGCCGCTCCCTGGCTGTTCATGGGTGTGGGTGAGTGTACCACACACCACCCATCTCCTTTAGGCTCAGCACATCAACAGTGTGGGCTTCTTGGGACATGGGTCAGCTCCCCAACACAAGCCTGGAAAGCTCTGTATGGAGGCTGAGGAGCGTGGATAAGTCTGCCTTGGCTCGGGTAGTCAGGGAGGGCTGGACTGCATCAGAAGAGTGGGGAAGGGATCCAGCTGTGCCACCCCGGCAGCTCCAGGCCATGTGACCCCACACAAGAAGCCCTGCCAACTGCCTGTGAGGACCACGCATCAGGACACTGGAGCATGGCCGTCCCCGGTCTCCTATGGTGGCAACAGTATATACTCTCACTGGGAGCAAGGCCATGGTGGACCCTCTTCCCTGTCCTCACAAAAATCCCCATCTGACTGAATTTACAGACTGGGACCCCGAGGCACAGCAGTGATGGCTCTTAGAGAGAAGGGAGATGGGAAGAGGGTCAGTCTGCTTCCATGGGACTCTCCTCACCCGACAGTTTGCCTCTCCTTCCCTACCAGCTTCCCAGAATGACAGCCTAAGCCAGTCCCTCCATCCCAGGCTCAGACCGACCCAGAGAAGTCACAAAGTCACACCTGTGCATTGGTCTTTCCCAACACCTTGCTGTACTCCACATGCCCAGCTTTTCAGGGCTAAAAATGGGCACCTGGACACAAGGTATTGGGGGCTAGGACAAGCCAAGGATCACCTGAGGCCGTAGGTGGCTCCCCAGTACCTTGCCAGTCCTGTTTGGAGCTCCTGACATGCGGTCCTACTCCTGAAGAGGTTGGGGGAAGCTTGACAGAGATAAGGACTGAGACAGGGAGGGATGGGACGGTGCAAGCAGGGATGGGTGGAAAACTGGGGGAAAGGTAGGGATAGGGTACAGAGCGGGAGCAACTGCTTGGCACCCATGTGGTGCTGACAGGCACCCATCCACACCATGCGTGGGAACACTGTGCGCATTTACTAACTCCCGGTGCCCGAAGATCACCCCAGACCAAGGGAGAGAGGTGTGTCCTGGGCATACAGGAAAGCAGAGGCTCCTGCAGGTGGCATGAGGTGTTCCCTCTTTGGACCTTCTGTGAGGTAGCCTGGGAAGAGAGGAGACTCTGGGCCCAGTCACGAGTATATGTCAGATTCACGGAGCATGTATACAGGAAGCACTCAATATTTGCCTGCTGAATGCAGGTGCGCTCGAGGGTGGTGGTTTATTTGACTCTGAGTCGTCCCACTGGGTGCCTGACACAGGTCTCTGAACTCCATGAGTCCAGACAGCACTTTCCACCACAGTCCCGGCTGTGGGGTCTCTGTGCAGCCTCGGGACTGGAAGGGAGAAGCTGGCTCCTTCAGCAGCAACTCGGAGCTCGAGTCAAGCCTGTCTCTACAGTGAAGTGACGATCAGGCAGGCCATGAAGGCCCTGCTACCAGAAGGACCACAAGAAGCCTCACTTGGTCTCCTCTCGGTTTGCATGGTAGTTACCCATATCCAGAGTTCTCATGGACCCCTGGGATCTGAGGACATGTCGGGTGAACCTCACCTTGGATCTAGGCACCCAGTCTGATGGACCTCTGGGCTCAGTTTCCTCATCTGTGGACAGAAGGCCTGGTACCATCCTGCCAACCTCACAGTTATGGCGGTCACCACAGGCAAGAAGCCAGGGTGGGGACTTAGCTCCCTCAGGGACTCCAGCCCCACTGGGGTCTTCAGCAGTGCCACCCTCCACCCGCATCTGTCTGTGCGGGCAGCCCTTGAGGGCAACCCGCCTCAGCCTCCTGGGTTTCCACTCTGCTAGCGCGCAGTCAGGGCTTCAGAGATTCTGGCCTCATGCCACAGCCACCCTTGGCCAGCACAGCCCAGAGTCCCAGAAACTTGCCTCCTCCTTCCCCACTTCAGAAAGACATCTCAGGGGAGATAGAGGAGGAGGGGTTTCCAAGGCCCCCAAGGCAAGGGCAACCTCGCTGCCTCTCATCTGAGCTCCAGTGCACCAAAGTTGCCAGAACTTTCTGTGACTCCTGCTCTAAAGAAGAAAAAGTTTCTAAACCATAAGGACCCCCCCCAAAAGGGGAGGGGTAAGAGGAAAAGAGGGAAGGAAAAAATGGAAGAGAAGAGAAGAAAGAGGAGGAGGGGATGGGGGGAGAAGGATTGATAGGCGGCAAGGAGAGAGAGGGGGAGGAAGAAATAGGGGAAAGAGGGAAGAAGGAGAGAGGGACGGAGGGAGGGAGGGGGTAGAGCAGAGGGAGGGGGCAGCCAGGGCCCAGGGCGGTGGCAGGCCACCATCAGCGTGCACCTCCGTGCCGTGGAAGCACTTTGTCCCCGCGTTCTGCCCTTGGCGAGCCTCTGCCGAGCAGACCGCCATCCACATCAGTATTCATGACATCTGTCTGCCTCTATGGAGCCCCGAAAGGAGCCTCCCCAGTACGGCCAGCCTCGCCCCTCTGCCGAGCTTTCTTTCCGCTTCAAAACAGATTGCGGGACAGATGACCGCATTGTTTCCCCCATTTCCATCTGAAAACTCCCCTCCGTGTTGGCCACTGGGTGCCCCTATTAAGGGCCAAGCAGCCCACGGCCACGTGGGGTGGCCCGGCCCAGCCTCTGTCTCCCGCTCCCTGGGGCCTTTCCATCGGAAGAAGGAGAGGGGCCGGAGACAAAGGTGGGACATAAATTAAACCCCAGCTTTTTAAGTTCAAATCGAATTTTCTTTATTTTTTCCCCCTGCAGCTGTCAGAGGAGCCAGTTAGAACTCCAATAATGCATGTTTAATGTATTAAAAAGAAAGGAAGGAAGAAAAGCCAGGCGTCCACCCCGAATGTTCTGTCCACAGACTTGCATCAGGGACATTAGTTCGGGCCAATGAACTCTGAGTGAGTCAAGTGTGGCGCCATGGACCAGGGCCAGGGACCCCTGCCGGGGGCTGTCATATCTCCTGAAAGCTCACACATCATAGCCGCACGGGACAGGATGGGGACAAGCGTCTCACAGCCCCAGGGGCCACAACCAAGCAGGCCTTGCTCCTCAGGCTGCCTGGTGCTGACCTGTTGCTGTCATGGTACTGGGCCAGACCCCTTGTCCCACCCAACCCCAGCCAAATGTCAGCCCTCTTCAGCTCCTCCAGTGCCTTCCTCCACCTTGGCGAGCAGCCCCTCTCCCAGGCCTGGCCTGAGAAAATAGGACTGAGGCCAAGGTTAGGGCTAAAGGCAAAGTTAGCCATCTAAGCAGAGACCAGGCAAAGGACACGGAGGCTGGAGAGCGGGACCGCTTCACCTCAGGATAGTCTAAAACGAACAGGTGGGAGCCCCAGCAAGTGGCCTGGCGTCTCCACAGCACTGTAGCCACCACAGTGCCGTTAGCATCCTGAGGTACAGGCTTGGAGAATAGAAGAAGGGACAGGATGTCGCCTGGTGTTGGCACTGGGGACATCCCAGATAGCCAGACCTCATCAAACTCAAAGCCCACCGAGCCCTGAATTCAGTCTTTTCCTCCAGAGAAAGGGGAGCTCACAGAAGAGACAAGGCTCTGATTAGAGGGGACCCCCTACCTCCACTGCAGATTCAGTACCACCCCTGCTCAGACAGGGCTGCTCTCTAGCTACGGACGGACTCACGACAGTCCTCCTGACGCAGCCTCCCGAGTGTTGACAACACCCAGTTTCTGGCTTGTGCGGTACTGCAGATGAAACCCAGGACTTTGTACACACGAGGCAGCCACTCTCCCAACTGAGCCACCCCCAACCCCAAGGGGGTCATTGTTAACAGTCCTTCCAATCCCAAAATTCCACTTTCCTGTTATTCCAACTCATGGGGACCCCATGCGGTAACTTTGATGGGCTGGGGTCATGGCTGGTTGTACTCCAAATTACTCTATTTGTCTAAGTTCCACGAGCCTTACCCCCTCCAAGTCCTCCTCAAAATGCCTCAGCAAAGAGCTTGGGCTAGCAGGTACCATGGGAAGCCCCCAGAGGAAAGGTCTGGGGTGAGTGTAGCATGCACACTCAGAGTCCTAGGAGGGAGCCACCACGTAGACAGGACCACTGGCATTTACACATGCATCACAGACTAGATGGGACCGCCAGAGCAACGGGCATCCACAGGCCAATGGAACCCAAGAGCTCAAATTCTGCCCCCTCCCCAAGAAGAGGACAGGGAGAAACCAGAGCCTCCACTGGAGACCAATTGGGACATGGCTGAAGCCACTGGAGGGAGGGTGGCCGAGCCTCCACAGCCTTCACAGGTCTCTCTAGTCTGGCACCTGGGGGAGGGAGGCATTTGGAGCCACAGGCTCTGTGCTCTGGCTACATTGGTGTGTGTGTGGCGGCGTGGGGAGGGGGGGCAGGCAGTTGTGGAGTGCAGACAGCCAGTCCCAGGCCCAATGGATCCTGCTTTCTGGTGAAGTGCTCTGCTGGCGCGTGACGCTGGGTAAACCGGCAGGCACGCCCATGCATCTCCCAACAGGTGCTGGTCATAAGCACGGCACCATCCAAAACAGTTCCCATGTCCTGCTGATCTGGCCATTTTACAGAGCAGGAAAGAGGCTGGGAGGGGCACACCCAGACTGCCTCTGACTGCCACTTCTGTCCGCGTGGCCAGGAGGTGGTGGAGTCGACTAGTACTCACTGGGTAGATTAGTCCCCACTAGTGCATCACCAAGTGAGGAACAGAGAGCCGGGAATGCAGCTCGGTTGGTAGAGTGCTTGCCTAGCATACACAAAGTCCCGGGTTCCATCCCCCAGTGCTGCCTAAATCAGACGTGGTGGCCCATTCCTGTAATCCCAGCACTCCGGAGGATCAAGGCCATCTTCAGCTACCTAGTAAGTTCAAGGCCAGCCTGGGTTGCCTAAGACCCGGTCAAAAAGGGGGATGGTAGGGAAATGGATCATTGGGTAAAATGCTTGCTCTGCACACATGAGGATGTGAGTTCAATCCTCAACACCCACGTAAAAGCCGGGCATAGTGACATGATCCTATAATCCTGGCCTGGGAAGGCAGACACAGGAGAATCCCTGGGGTCCACTGGCCAGCCAATCTAGCCAATTGATGAGCACTAGGCCAGTAGGGGACCCTGCCTCAAAAAACAAAGTAAAAAGCAATCAAGGAAGACACCTGATGCCAACCATTGGCCTACACACACACACACACACACACACACACACACACACACACATACATACATACACACACACACACACACACACACACACACACACACACACACACACACGCACACATACATGGTCCTGCTTCCCCCTAGAACAGGACCTTCATTGATAACCTTGACCTGTTTTTTCTCCAAGGCCAGATCTTTAAGCCACAGAAAGAAAACCCAGGTTTGACCCTTCAGCCCCTAAGCTGGCTTTCCTGCAGTAACTCCACCTGAACCCTATTCATGTCCACCCCAGACCAAGTCTGTCCACCCCAGAACCAAGTCTCCCCGCTCCAAGACAGGTCTGGCTCTGCAGTCTGCAGCAGAGACCCCATTAACGAGGCGCTCATATTCATTGCTTTTCTGAATGACACTGTTTGGGGCCAGGCACAGGACTGGTTGGGACCAGTAAAGCTGAAGGGACCAGTGGATTCAACGCTGTCTTCTTAGAGAAGGGGAGGCCCAGCTCAAGGCTTTTCTGTGCGTGCTGTCCAGTGCCCTGCCTACAAGCTGGACCCCCAAGAAGGCACCCCCATGCCCTAAGACAATAGCAGCACCTGCTAGGCCATGCTGTCCCCTGGGAGTTCTGGCCCGTGCCAGAGGCCAGCGCCTGGCATGAGGTCTCATTGTCCTCCCTCCCTCTCTGGGGCTCTTCCATGAAGTGACAGGGCAGCCCCCAGGGTCACCTCCAGGGCGCTCATGAGGGGCTCCTGGGCATCTGTCTCAGGCAGTAGACAGCAGGAGGGAGCTAGTAGGCTATTGTTTAAGTTCAGAACCACCCCCACCCAGCAGGAGAGGGGTCCATTGTCTGGAAGCAATCTGCCATGTTCTATCCACCCTGGACACTCCCAGAAACGGGGAGGCCCTCCCATAACGGGGATGCCCAGGTCAGACTCCGATGCGGCACCTGCGGCTCGCTGGCTGGCGGTCCGCAAGGCCTCCTCCCTTCTTGTGGTCGGCCTCCACTCCTGAAACTCAGAAACCCCCAATCCACATTTCTAGAGCGCTCACAGCTTCTCTTGGTCATTTCCCAGCTCCTCCTTCACAGCTCAGATATGCACCCACTTCTTCCCACATGATGTAATGTGACATCCCTCTCAACCCCCTTCCCACCTCTGCCAGCTGCCCGTGGGAAAGCTGCCGCCGCCAACTCCTCCAGGCAGAAGCGCCCTGTGATGGGTGCGGCAGAGGCGGTTCCCTTGGGAGTCTCGAAAATTCCATTGCAGGAAAAAAAAAAAAAACACCAAATCTTCTTCCTCCCCCACCCCCCCTTTAAACCAATGTTGCTAATAAGGAGATGAGCTGGTGGAGCGTGTGATTCTGGCTTGATAATCCTTGAATGGTATCAATCCAGGTGACTCCAGGCCAGAACTTAAAGCCTTTTGGCCACAGATCCAGGGGATGTTTCACCAGTACCCAAAAAGTCTGACAGAAAGAAAAATAAGGTGAGTGAATTCTACTCCCACATTCAGGGATCCCTGGTGGCCTGTGACACCACAGACCAGAGCCGTTACACAATAGGCCACTGTATCTACATGTTCATATTCTTGCCAGTCTGGCTGCTGTGACCCTTCACTAAACACAACAAGAAGAGGTCGGGTTCAGGCCTCTGTCAGGGGTTGTAAAGGAGAAAAGGTCTGTATGTTTGAATCTTAAAAGGGGACCAAAAGGCAGCTACCTGGCTATGTGGAGTGCATTAGGGGCTGACTACAGGTTGAGCCTTGCAAGGCTCTTATAGAAGTCATATCTCTATGCCAGAGAATTACATGTCCCTGCTCAGATTCTTAAGAACAAGCCTCCTCTTCAGGAGCAAGTATCAGGACCATCCACAGTGTCCACCCAGTGGTCACTTAGAAGAAATGATAGAAATATGGAAGGATGGAGAGATGGAAGGTAGAAGGGATGAAGAGATAGACTGATGGGTAGGTAGGATTCAAGAATGGAAAGATTGGTAGGGGAGATATGCATGCAGAAAAGAATGGCAAGAGAGATGGGTGGGTGGATGGATAAATGATGGATGGATGGGTGGATGATGGATGGATGATGTATAGATGGACAGGTGATAGATGGAAGGATGATGGATGAATGGATGGGTAGGTAGATGAACGGATGGATGGATGGGTGGATGGATCTGGGGACCAAGAGATGGACTGTTGGGTCGATGAAGGAATGGATGGGAAGAAATGAGTGGAAAAATAGAGGGATAGACAGTTAAAGAGATGGAAGGATGGGGTAATAGAGGGACAGAGGGATAGATAACAGAAAGATGAGTGAAAGAATAAAATAATGAACTAAAGATGGAGGGATAGATTGGGAGGGTGAATAGAAGGATGGAGAGGTAGAAAATGATATGAAAGATTGATGACTAGATATGTAGGAAATGGACAGGTGAAAAGACAGAAGGCAAGATGGAAGAGGGGTGAACCACAAGCATGCAGAGGTACCCCTCTGCCCTCCTGTGAGCCCCAGCAGTGGGAGAAGCCCATCACAGCTGGCTGAAGAGGCAAGTCATTGCCCTGACCCCTGACGGAACACCCTCACAGTTAGAGTGATAACATCATTCAGCAAATTCTATTGCCCTGCACCTCAGCTGCCTCCTCCATCCCTGGCCAGGAGAGTCCCAGACTTATTTAGGAGCTGGCTGCTCTGTCTTCCCAAACTCACTCCAGCTTAGAGCAAAGAGACAAGGACAAGAACCAGAGGGTAGAGGGACAAGGGACAGTCTTCAAAATGCATTATATACATTCGTGAAAGTGGCCTTGTGTAACTCAGAATAAGATGAAATAATACTGTATCAGCAGAAACCACAGATGCAAAGGAATCCGAGTCAAAACGTCTTCTTGTTAAATCTGAGGCACCTCAAGAAACCCCGGGGCCACCAGGAACATCCACACCAACACTACTAAGAACACATTCTGCACACTCCACAAAGTTGATAGTAGAGACACCGTATTAGAAGTCAATCCCCAGAGTCCGAGGAGTCCAGGCCACTATTGGACAAGGGAAGGGGACCATGCCAAGATGCCACCACACAGTGAGGGATCCAAGATCACATCCCTGGCGCCCATGATTAGCTGTCTAGAGAGGTGTTCACATGAGCGGGAGTCAGGGATTCCACACAGCTTCGCCTCTTGCCCTCACTGTGTGAGCCCAGGCAGGGAGCTCCAGCTCTAGAAGATCTGATGCCTTCTTCTGGCCTCTTCAGGTACCTGCACACACATTGCAGATGCTTGCTCACCACACACACACACACACACACACACACACACACACACACACACACCTTTAAAAATAAAGAAGGAGGAGGAGGAGGAGGAGGAGGAGGAGGAGGAGGAGGAGGAGGAGGAGGAAAAGAAAGACTAAAAAAGTATACATGTTAACAGATCACTGAGTCTTCAGGCAATAGCAACTGACCTCACTGTCACCCTGCAGAGGTGGTGGTAGCACTCCTCTTTAATCCCAGAGACAGAGGCAGGCAGATCTCTGTGAGTTCCAGGCCAACCTGGTCCACATAGCAAGTTAAGGGTCACCCAGATCTGCAAAGTGAGACCTTGCCTCAAGAGGGGGGAAAAAAGTACTAAGCTAATTCTAAGGGTGGGCTGGGAACTACTTTTTACCTCCCACCCCGCCATCTTCTCCCTCCAGCCCAGGCAGACTCCTCTGGTTTATATCAGGGTCCACATGGTGACCGGGAATTAAAGAGGGGCTCTGATGTTCAATGAGCTTTCAAACTGGTCTCTGAGACCTCCTTGCAGCCCCTGAGATTCTGACCACTGCTGGCCTCAAGCCTGGAAATGGGTCTGATGCTGTCCAGGCCTCCCAACCAAAGGCCCTGTGTTAGACACACATTTTCCAATCACTTGGAGGGTCTGTGAGGTCCTGGGCAGCAAGAAGGCAGGAGGTTATAATTGGCCTCCCCTGAGCAGCCGCCACCTCTCGAGAAGGGGCCTCTGAGAATGTTCGATCTCCCAGGCAGCCAGGCCATGTGTTTAATTAAGTTCCATGAAAGCGTAGCCAGCAGAGTGTGAGCGTTTCATCTTTCACAGTCAATACTGGCATGTGTCTTACCTGGTAAGTGCCTTATGCAGGAAGAATTTCTCAAATGGGTTCCATATGCCAGGCCTCCCCACAAGGGGCCCTCCACTGGGGCAGGCAGGGGCGAAGGCTCAAGCCCCCTCCCCCTCCGCTCAGTCCCAGTCCCAGCCCTCCCACAGCTGGTGCTGTTTAAACAGACGACATCATGGTGAAGTGATGGTGGATTCCAAAGATTGTTCCATCAGGGCACTCACCTCTGGAGCCAGATCCATCCCAGGTGAGCCATGGAGACCTGTGACCGGCACCGGTCCCCCTCCCAGGACTGACCACAGAGGGTCCCCCTGCTTACCAGCCAAGACCAAGAGCACACAGCCTGAGAAGCTTGGGAGCCCAGAGATGGAAGGGCCAAGGGAATGTGTGCTTGCATTCTTCCCACGCACCTCTGTGATGCGCTCAAGTCCTGAAAAAGGGACACAGATCATCTGAAACTGCAAATGTTGTAAGTCATAGGAGGTACAAGAGCCCAGAGTACCAGCTGTGGATCTCTGTACAGCCAGTAAGGATAGAGTGTAGAAACAGAGGCCTGAGTCAATTCTTGCCTCTCATGGTGAAGACTCATTTCTGTGTATACAAATGCCACAGCCTTTTACAGTGGCCTCCCATCTCCTCCTCTATCGTGTGACTTTCACTCGTCCTCTGAAGTATTATTCTAGACATCTGTATATTTGCTTATTTTCCAGCTAGTAGTGTCCTTATTATGGCTAAGTGCTGGAGAAGTAGGGACATTTCTTTTGCTCACTGTGGTTTCCCCATGCCTGGTACATGTTAGTATATAGTAGGTGGTCAGTTCATTGTTCCCATTCCTGCCAGCAGCAGCAGCACCACCACCACCACCATCATCACACTCATCAGCATCATTATAGACATCACCACCATGATAACTCCATAATTACTCGACATTCAGTACCAACCAGGCCCTGTTAAAGATGTTCTAGGGATTTAAGCCATTGCATTTCCTGGGCCTATAATAGGAATGTTATGGATCCATTTCACAGGTTAGGATATTAGGCTCCTTGACCCCTCTGCATCCTTCCCTCTCTTATTCTCAGCCTGCTTGGTATAGCACCCACTCTCACCACATCTTGTAATCTAACTCCACTCCTGATGATCCCCAACTTCAGCTCTAGAGTGAGAGGCTTTTCCAGTTGGCAGATAGACCCATGGGCCTCTGCAATGAGTCTCCTCGTCAGCCATCCACTCAGCTACCAGTCATTCCCAACCTGTGTGTTTCCACCCCTGCAGACTCAGCTGGGCCCGAACCCTGGGAGGATTTCAGCTGAGGCCCCCAAGAAAATGGAGTGGGTTCTTCCAAAGAGAACCCTCCATCCACATCTGGAGATCTGAGTACTTTCTCCGCCTCTGGTCTACCTCAGTTCCCACCACCACATGGTGCTCACAGGGCCTGGAGTGGGGTCTGTCATTGCCTGGCTTGGGAGGCACTTTGAACTATCAGGTGCCCTTGGGAACTCTGAGGAGTCATTTGAGCATTTGAAATTGCCTGCAGTGAAGGTGTGGGTGAAGTTTTGAAAGTGAGGCCACTTGGGTGTTCAGGATTTCTGGGCAGCCTGCCAGTTTCTACTCCAATTAAACGCCCCATTTGGCCAGCTGGTGGGCCCCTGGGCTGGAAAAGAGTGACATCTGCAACCGCCTGTGTCTGGATATAATTTGAGGGGACGACAAGAGATTCATGTGCAGGGGGAAGGGACATATCTCAGATGTGGTCAGAGCAAAATCGCTCCCTCACAGTCCTGGGCAAAGAGGGGAGCCCACAAACCCCTCCAGTGTCCCATGAGCAGTGAAGACAGGAGGAACAGGAGAGACAGTGAACATTTTGGTGGCCAAGGCCAGGGTGGTCCTTCCAGCTCTGAGGCTCTTTGCCCAAGATTAAAGGGCTTCTTGGTGCCATGCTGGCCTTGGACAGTGCCACACTGGCCTTGGACGGTACCTCAGGGTGTGCAGAGGCTCCCATGTGCAGGCCTCTCCACAGGTGCCTTATGGATGCACAACAATCTCTGTAACAACTAGAGTGCAGGGGTGCATAGAACATGGGGAGACCAGGGTTTAGGGAACTGAACCGCTGAGGAGGATGACTCTGAACGCAGGAGCAAACCCAGATAGCTTCTTTGATTCTCTGGCATCACTGGAGGTTCAAGTGAGAGGAAATGCGGAGAAGATGAGGAGTATATGTGCACACACCCACACATGCACACTCACATGAACACACACCCACACACCTATACACACACATGCACACAGGCACATACACACAAATGTGTGCACATAGATGCACACGTGCACTTGCAGGCACATATTTGCACACATATGCATGTGCTCACTTAAAAGTTCTTGGACATACATGTGCAAGGAACATTCCTTTGGCTATGAACAAAGTCGGGTGCGTGGAGCAGAAGCTGAGAGGAAGATGAGAGGCAGGCCCTCCCACCCCACCTCTGGAAGCTTCTACAGGTGGGCAACCTCCTGATGATGCTCATTTGTGGAGACCTGGGAACCAGAACTACCGCAGGAAGCAGGACTGTGTGGTTGACAGGACATATCAGCCCGGGGGTCCTGTGCCCCCAAAGCAGCTATCTTGGCTTACAATCTGATTACCAGATGGATCTTTTACCTTAAAAAGGCGGGGGGACTCCATGTGAGAACCAAGACAAATGGCCGCCCCACCCACTCATTCCTCCCTCCCATCTGGCAGTGTCTGTGCACACGAAGCCGGCGTGGCAGCAGCCTTATGTCACAAACACCAGGTATTTACAGTCCGTTCTCAGCTGTGCTATCCGCGGCTCAGCCCACCCAACTGACCCCAGCAGCTATTTCAAGATGCCCACTCTCTGACACCTGTCAGCTCCCTGACCTGCAAAGGATTTGTGACTGGTTCCGAAGCAAATAGAAACCCACTCAGACATGGTGCCCACACCCACACGCCAACCCAAGGTCGCTGAAGGCCTTCCATCAGCCTGGAACTCAACCTCCAACGCTGTGCCCATAACGCAGCCTCTGAGGCAGGCCTGCCAACCACCAAGGGGGACTGAGCATGAGGGTAACAGATAGTACCCCAATTTGGAGCCTGGGAGATGGCTCAGTGCAGAAGCAGGAGGACCTGAGTTCAAATCCTCCGCACCACTTAAAAGCCAGATGTGGTAGCAGGTGGCTGTAGTCCTCGTGTTGGATGGTGGACACAGGCAGATCCCAGTTCGCTGGCCAGCCAGTCTCGCCAGACTAGTGAGCTCCAGGTTTGCTAAGAAGAGATCCTGTCTCAAAAACCAAGCTGGCCAGAGAGCCCTCAAGACCCACTGTTCTCCACCTCCCCAGTGCTGGGTACACACCTGCACCTGCACCCGTCTGGCTGGTTGTACACAGGTGCTGGAGATGGAATTCAGGTCCTTCCTCATGATCACATAGCCAGGGCTTTACTGACGGAATCATCTCCCCGGCTGGAAGGGGTTCTTTTGACTCTTACGTCTCAAAAGGTCTCACCCATGCTTTCTTGGCCTGATGCTGAGGAGGGGTGTCTCATCTCATCCCATGGTGGACAGGAAGTAGAGTGTGAGGAAGGGACCAGGGACCAACCATCCCATTCAGAAGCATGCCCCGGGGACCACTTCCTCTAGTCAGCTCCCACCTTTCAACGTGCCCACCAGTTACCAAAGAAGTGTCACCAGGTGAGGCCAAGCACTCAGCACGTGATTCTATCAGGGACATTTTAGATGGAAGCCATCACTTTCCTCTGCTCATATGGGCACTTGTCATCAGGATGACCTCAGCTCGGGCACATGTGTAGAAGCCCTTGTTTCAAATAGTGCCATGCTCACAGGGACAAGGCTGGGATCTACTTGATTCTAGAAGAGGCAAATACTGTCCCTACCATCATTCTGAACTATTTAAGGAAAAGAAGGGTATCTTAGTTAGGGTTTCTATTGCTGTGAAGAGACACCATGACCACAGCAACACTTATAAGGAACACATTTAATTGAGGGGGCTCGCTTACAATTTCAGGGTTTCAGTCCATTATTATTATGGTGGGGCAGCGTGATGGCATGCAGGCAGATATGGTGCTGGAGAACACAGGAAACAGGAACTCAAATGAGACACTGGGCCATATCCTGAGCATAGGAAATCTCAAAGCCCACCCACACAGTGACACATGTCCTCCAACAAGGCCACACCCACTCCAACAAAGCCACACCTCCTAATAGTGCCACTCCCTGTGAGCTTATGGGGACCAATTACACTCAAACTCCCAGAAAGGGTTAGAGTGAGGACTCGGCAATTAAGAGCACTGACTGCTCTTGCAAACGATCCAGGTTCAATTCCCAGTACCCACATGGCAGCTCACTGTCTGTAACTACAGTTCCAGGAGATCTAATGTCTTGTTCTGGCCTCTGAGGGCACCAGGCACACACATGCAGGCAAAACACCCACACACATAAAATTTAAATTTAAATGTAAATAAACAAATTAGTGTGCTCCAAATGCAAAATGGTCAAACATTATCTTTAGAGACAAAAAAAAGAGTTGGTTTTAGACCATTTGCCTCACAGGAGACAAGCATGTCTATTTCATCACTTGCAACAACATCTCACACAAGGGAATCGAGTGTGGGGTGGGCTGAACCACTGCAAGGCTGGTCCATGTCCACAGCTGAGGCTGGCATCCCTGGGTAACTTGCTGGGCTATGACAGGCCAGGGCCACATGTGGCCTTGTATGAGTTGCATTCTCTCACAACATGGTGGATGGTACTCAGACTGAAGAAGCTAGCCGGAAGCCATATTGCCTTAGTTGACTTTGGCTCAGAAGTTATACACAGCCATTCTGCCAAGTGCTCGTTCATCAGATCGACATGGGTCTGCCGAGGCTCAGGGGAAGGGACACGGGAGATTCGCTCAATGAAAACTATAAGCTTCGTGTGCCAAAAAGAGCCAGTACGAGCGATAGGAGTGCCACTGCCTCTGGAGCAGCCACCTGGCCCTTGCATCGCAGCTTGAACCTGCCCTAGCAGGATTCTAGAACTTTCCCTGAGCCTGTCTTCCCCCTCCTCCTCAGGTGCAATAGCTCATGCTCAGGTATTCCAGAGCAAGGGCCTCTTTGCTTTGTGCTGAGCTGGTGGCAGCCACAAAGATCAGGCCACTGAGGGACATGGCCATCCAAGTCTGGCAGCTGGGGCCTCTTTGCTGTCTCCCTGCAGCACCCTGGGCCTTGTGTGTCCCTGGTGGGCAGATGGGAAACAAGAGCAGCACAGGCCCCAAGACAATGCGATTCTTGTTGGATTGCCTCATCCCCCAAAGGGCGCTGATAAACAGTGAGATAAGCCGCTAATTCCTGGGTGCTGCTGCCAGAGACATGGCCTCTTCTAAAGTGTACCCAGCTCCTTATCACACTGTCACCAAGGACAGGGTGACATCACCCTTCCGAGGAGGGCAGAGGGGCTGAAAACCCTAATGGATTTGCCCTGTCTAGATAAGATAGTCTCAGCAACCTCCCCCCCCACCATAACATGGTAATTCATTTTACAAACAGGTTTGAGGGAAATGCTGGAGGCGGAGGATCTGATTAGCCCTTCATGGCAGATGTTTTCTAGGGATGCGGCATCCTAGAATATTCTGCACAGAAAGGCAGGTCGGAATGGCCTCACTGAGACTGACATGGTCGATCTAGAAAGAGGTCCAGGTAGGGCGTGGTGGTGCAGGCCTTTAATCCCAGCGCTTGGGAGGCAGAGGTAGAAGGATCTCTGTGAGTTCCAGGACAGCCAGAGCTACAGAGAGAAACTCTGTCTCTGAATAAAGTTATTAATATAAATAAATAAATAAATAAATAAATAAATAAATAAATAAAGAATAAACAAATAAATAAGCAAATAAATAAATAAGAAAAAGAAGGCCTGGATGTCTGAGTTCAAACCCAGTGCCTTTAAGCTATGCTGCCACAAGTGAGCCCTTTGGCCACTCTGAGCCTTAATCTATTCATCTGTGGAACTAGATGAGCCAGCACTGCTGCAAGACTAAAATGTGGCCCAAACTGAGCACCAAGGAAGGGATAAGTAACTGTGACCAGCAAGAGAGTTCCAAACCGGAGCCACAGCCCTGAGTTCAAGTTCCAGCACAGGCACTCAGTGCCTGGGAAACTCAAGTTAGTTGACTAAGCTGAACTGAGTCACTGTAATATGCACATGTGTGTGCATGAGTGTGTATGTGTGTGTGCGCATGTGTGCATGTGGAGGCCTGGAGCTTACACTGAGAATAATCTTCCATCACACTTCCACCGTAGGCAGGGTCTCTCAATCAAACCCAGATGTACAATCACACTTCCACCGTAGGCATTGAGGCAGGGTCTCTCAATCAAACCCAGAGCTCACCTATGTGGCTAATCTTGCTCTAGGGATCCTGTTTCCATCTTCTGAGACTGCCCCCAGCCTTTATGGTATTTACATGGCTTTATGGGGCCCTGAACTCCGGTCCTTATGGTTGTATGGCAATTACATGACCCGCTAAGCCATCCTCCCAGTCCCACTAACTTCCCATTTAAAAAAGAGAAGAAAAGGAAGTTCAAACAGACCCGACTTAGGAAATTTTGGCATTTCCCCCCCTTTCCCATAGTACACAGCAACATTCATTCAATATAAACTATTTCAGGGGCTGGGGATGTGGCTCAGTCGGTAGAGGGCTCATCCACCATACGCAAGGCTCTCTGAGTACTATCCTTAGTACAGCATAACCCCAGCATGGTGGTGCATGTCAACCATTCCAGGGCTGGGGAGGTGGAGGCAGGAGGATCAGAAGTTTAGGGACATCCTTGACCACATATCCAGTGTGAGGCCAGCGTGAGCTTCATGATGCCCTATGCAGAAACAACACAATAAGTGAGTTTCACAACTTGAATTTGCTCTTTCTTTGGACCAGTGGTGGATGTGTGTGACCCTGGACTCCAGGGTCACAGGTGGGGTGAGGGTGAGAAAATTTGACCCACTTTCTACTTATGATGCTTTTAACCTGCAGTGGGCTTTTAAGAAGGGATCTCATTGGAAGTTGGGGATGTCTATATTTCAGGGAGGGATCTCATTGGAAGTTGGGGAAGTCTATAGTTCAGGAAGGGATCTCATTGGAAGATGGGGATGTCTATATTTCAAGGAGGGATCTCATTGGAAGTTGGGGAAGTCTATAGTTCAGGAAGGGATCTCATTGGAAGATGGGGATGTCTATATTTCAGGAAGGGATCTCATTGGAAGATGGGGAAGTCTATAGTTCAGGAAGGGATCTCATTGGAAGATGGGGATGTCTATATTTCAGGAAGGGATCTCATTGGAAGATGGGGATGTCTATATTTCAGGAAGGGATCTCTTTGGAAGATGGGGATATCTATAGTTCAGGAAGGGAGAATTCCCATTCCCGCCAGACCTCAAGAACAGAATCGCTCCGTCACCGCGTCAGTCAGGAGACGCCTGGGCAGGTTTCCGCACACTAACTCTGGCTCTTTCCATCCCTGCCTCCCTGCACAGCCCAACTGTGGGGCCATGAGAAGTGATCAGACGACAGCAGCACCTTTCAGGGGACCACTGTGTGGAGGTGTTGTTTCTGTGGACACAAGGGTACTCCCCAGTAGCAGCCCAGCTTTCCCCGAAACTGACCAGACCTACAAACACATCCCCTCAGATTCACTTCCTTGTGGACCCTGCCCAGTGTCTCCTCTCCCTGACCGGAGGAAAAACCAGCATCCTTCCCCACCACTCCCACATTCCACTTTGAAACACACAGAAGCAGAAGCCCAAGCCTGGGGTCAATGCCTGTGAAGAGGACACGAGGCCAGGTAGTGCAGCGGAGTTGAGGGCCCAGAACTGTGCTGTACCCATCCTCCAGCTTTTCCCAGGGGGACCCCACTACCACCAAATGACGGGAAACAGATAAACCATCAATAGACCTTCAGTCAACCCCCAGACACTGCAAAAATTCAAGTCAAGAGCTAAGCTTCCTTTGCTCCAGGACAGTTTAGAAGCTTCAGGCATCTTCCTCAAGCAAGAAACTGAAGCAAGTGTTGGGAAAACAGTTCAGTCAAGCAGTGTGGAGACCTGGGTGTGGCAGCTCTGTCCTGTAGTCCTAGTGCTGGTGAGATGCGGGACAGAGACAGGTGAATCCCCAGAAGCTGGGGGCAACTAGCCTGGCCTGTATGATGAAGTTCCAGGCCAATGCAAGACCCTGCCTCAAAGAGTGGGACACACAGAAGGAACAGGACTGTGCTCTGACCTCAACACTGCACCATGCAGATACATACCTGCACCCCACACAAATGCATAATACATGTATACATACACACACAAAAATGCATACATACATGCATGTGCACACATACCCCCACACAAATGCATATATACATGCATCTGCATACACAGAAATGCACACATACATGCATACAAACACACAGATATAAACGCATGTACACACATGCGAAATTGAAGCAAAAACAAAAGGAGAGAGATGGCATGACATTGGACAAGACTCAGCCAGTGACCTCCCCACCGAGTGGCCAGTGTTGCCTACCCAGGAGCCTCCTTCTGTGCCGGGCACTTCCTTACCAAGCTAGTCCTCCCTCTCCACCGGGTCAGCCTGTGGTTATCTCCAGAGGTGCCAAAAAATCAGTCTCAGTCAACTTGACCCTTGCCCTCAAGTGCTCCAGTTCTTCTGAGAATCCGAACTGGAGCAGGAGCTCCGTGCCGGATGGTGAGGAACCCCAGCGAACCTCCTCAAAACAGAGGTGACAGCATTATCACTTTCACTAAGAACCCAGCACACAGTAGGGAGTGTGAAAAAAAAAGTCTTGGAAATCAGAGTCATTCATATTCTCACCCAGAGAGAAGGGTTCAAGCCACTCTGATGATGGCAAGACTTCTGCTTTTAAGTTTTGGACGGTGGGACCACAGCTTTGACCCTCTATCCCATCTTGTCCTAGGGGAGCAGGTCAGTCTTTGGGCAGAGCCAGGGTCACCAGAGCCTGCCCTGGAAAATAAAAAGCCACTCTGGAAACCATCAGAAAACATTAAAGACTCAAACTGCATTTAGAGCCATCACAATCTGGGGGCACGCGGCCACTCTGCTGGGAGCTGCCATAGATAAGGAGTCTGATCATTGAATTAGGCAGAAAAATGGAAAAACCCTGAAATCCATGCCTGAAAATATTCCATTTCTGAGCCAAGACTGTTTGCTGTTAAAAGGGAGGGATGGCCTGGCTTATCCATGAACAAAGGCAATTTGCCGAGATCCTGGATATGTTGGAGTGGAAGATGAAAGGGGAGACATTTAGACATACGAGCTCGCCAGCCGGTCCCTGCAAAAATGCAGAGATTTGAGATCAGTCAGTGAGCTAACACAGATTGAGAGGTTAGAGCACACAATGGATGACATCATGTGGCCAGGTCTCGCCAGTAATATAGGATGCGCCTGCTGATAATGCAATACCATCCCAGCTGTCGGGCTACAGAGTGAGGTGTCCACTTAAGACAGCCATGGGGCCCAGCTCCCCCGGCCGCGTGCTGCACACAACAGGGATCAGCTTGCTAGGATGTGAAGGAAACCCACCTGCAGTGGGCGAGAAGCCCACTCATGCTCTGAAACTGTCGAGTTCTGTTGGGTTCATAGCCGGCAGGCTACAAAGCTGGGCACATCACAATCAGATGGAAGAAGGGTGAGCCTGGAACTCTGCGGGCATCTACATCTCTGAAGTATGCCATTATTCAGTCTTGTGAAGAAATGGGAAGGACCCAAAATGTATCTGTGCATGCTGGGTAAGCGGTTCTGCCCCAGTGAGGGGAGCAAAGGTGGACAGCTCACCCGCGGTGACCTTTGTCAGAGCCCTCTGAACCGCACACCACTGCACATAGCACTCAAAGCCAGCTCCTGTGTGAAGGTGTGGGGACAGCAGAATGACAGGGAGAGGCCCCTGGATGTGGAAAAGGCTATGGGGCATCCAGCCTGGCAGACTTGGAAGATGGCTTCATGGAACCCGGTTCTACCTGGCCACAAAAGCAGACACAGCTGGATAACACAGCCTAATGACTTTCCAAAGACTGCCCCTGCAGATACCTCGAATACATCCACTATGAATTTGGAAGACAAGCTTCCATGGGTGATTTAGAGGGTGACATAATTCAGTCCATAGTAATCAAATACAGAACACACCTTCGAAGGAGCAAGGATTTTTACTAGACTAAGAAAGCTTGCTCTCAACAGTCTAATCCAATGGATAGTTGCTGCTCAGATAACTCTGAAAGTCCCAATACTGGTCAGTTCTTCACAGCATTTATTTCAAACTAAGATCAGCCAATGCATTGCATTTGCCTTCCTGTCCTGTTAGTTCCTTTTTTGTTTGTTTGTTTGGTTTTGGTTTGGGAGATTTGGGTCAGTTTTTTTTGGTTTGTGTTTTTTGTTGTTGTTTGTTTGCTTGTTTGTTTTGTTTTGGTTTTGGTTTTGGTTTTTTGAGACAGGGTTTCTCTGTGTAGCCCTAGATGTCCTAGAACTTGATCTGTGAACCACGCTGGCCTCGAACTCACATAGATCTGCCTCTGTCTCCAGAATGCTGGGATTAAAGGCTTGAGCCACCATGCCCGGCTCCTATTAGTTTAACAACTCTTCTGTCTTTGTTCCAATGAGGTCAACATTTTGAAGAGGAACGTGAAGCGTTTGGCAAGTTGTTCCTCAATTTGTGTCCACTCACACAAAATGTCTTTGACAAGGACATCACACAGGACAGACTGACACTCCCCACTCTCAGCTGTATCCCGTCAGGAGTATGTGACATTGGCTGGTTCCAGTTCCAGTGACCCTAACTTTGAACACTAAACTGGAAAGGGTTTACCTCTGTGGAGTCACTAGGCTGGGGAGGGTCCCTCTGTGGAGTCACTAGGCTGGGGAGGGTCCCTCTGTGGAGTCACTAGGCTGGGGAGGGTCCCTCTGTGGAGTCACTAGGCTGGGGAGGGTCCCTCTGTGGAGTCACTAGGCTGGGGAGGGTCCCTCTGTGGAGTCACTAGGCTGGGGAGGGTCCCTCTGTGGAGTCACTAGGCTGGGGAGGGTCCCTCTGTGGAGTCACTAGGCTGGGGAGGGTCCCTCTATGATGTCACTAGGCTGGTGAGGGGGTCCCTCTATGATGTCACTAGGTTTGTGAGGGGTCCCTCTATGATGTCACTAGGCTGAGGAGGGTCCCTCTATGATGTCACTAGGCTGGGAAGGGTCCCTCTATGATGTCACTAAGCTGAGGAGAGTTCCTCTATGGAGTCACCTTCCTTCCCTTGGGATTTGCTAAGTCAATGGTGGGAAGATGTTGTGGGACCATTTAAAGACTTTACTACTGGGAGCTGGAGAACTTGTTGTGGGGGTAAAGTACTTGCTACACAAGCCTGAGGATGTGAGTTCAGATCCCCAGAACCCTCCTAAAAGCCAGCTGTGACAGTGTGTATCTGCAACCCCAGGCTTGGGGGACAGAGACAGGTGGATCCCGGGAGACTCACTGGCTAGCCAGCATAGCCAAAACATGAGTTCTAGGTTCAGTGAGAGACTCTGTCTCACAAAACAAGATGGGGAGTGATAAATGAAGGCACCCTACATCAACTTCTGACCTTTACATGCCCACCCTCAGCACACATGTATACACATTTAGAAACCACAGACACACAGTGAGTAAATAAAACAAAACAAAAAACCTTGTTTCACTTTCCCAGGAGAGTTCCCATTGATGATTCTTGCCTGAATCACCCTGCTGGCTACAAATGTGGTTTTCTAACTCAGCCATTCAACATCCATTCGCTGCCATCCCAGTGCACCGAAGAGCTCTCTCCCCCACAATTTATTCATGTACCCCATCTGTTCATGCACCTGTGTAGGGCTTGTGGGATCTTGTTTTAGGGACTCGGTTCAGAATCCCCAGCCTGCGCCATGGGCATGGGGTTCCTTTAAGATAACCACATGTCTGTCCTCTGATCCACCCCAAAATGGGAAGTTCTCATCTCTCACTGGTGGGCTTCAGAGAGTCAGAGTGCATCTTCAAAGGACACACAAAGGTCACACATCTGTATGTTTCACGAGGGGATAAAAATCTGATCGCTTCTCACAGGTTTCAGGGAGACTATGGTCTCCCCTAAGCACGAGGAAACTCTAGAGCAGGGACTTGAACGGACCTCTATTCTGACCCTGTCACAGTCTCAGCTGAGGTCCAAACTTGAACACGATGGAGACACTGGCATCATTTCAGCCCCTGAACCAGGCCTCCCCTCCTCGGTCCAGCTAGGGTTAGCTAGACTGAACGGAAGTGCACCAAGGGAGCTGGTGTGTCTCTGAGGGTGACTCCAGGGGAGACTGGCAGGTGAGCTGGTGGGTTGTGTGGAGAAGGTCTGTCCCTAGTATGGGCAGCACTATCCAGACAGAGCAGTGAAGCACTCTCCTGGCAGGGGACTTCCTCTCCCACCCATCGGTGGCCAAAACCTGGAGGGAACTTGCAGAACATCACCAGGGGACCTGGAGCAAAGAGCAGAGCAGACACTGATGGGACCCTTCCTGTTCTGAGGGTCGAAACCTGAAGGGAGGAATCCAGGTCCCTGACACCAGGCCTCCCGGAGCCTGGCAAGAGACCCCGATGTCCTTACCAGGTAATGAGGACTCAACATCCCTGCACTGGCCCCTCCACCGGGAACTTGGTCCGTCATGGCCGAGCAGATGGCTCATAACAGAGTCAATTTGTAAGGACTGAAGTGCAAATGGGTGCGACGTGGGTGCTCCAGGGTGCCTCAGGGACACACACCTTGCAGTGCCCACCTTCTCTCCCTATGAACACATGCTCAGAGCAGGACTCACATCCAGGCCCGGAGCTGCTGTCCCCGGGAGACAGAGGAAGGCATGAGTAATGCTGCCTTGTCCAACCTGTGTCTCAATGTCTCTGTCTCAGACTAGCACACAGCCACCTGAGGATGGCATTAGGAATCCACAGCCCTGTGCTTGGGTCAGCAGGGAGGGGGGCGCTGCTGCTGGTGGCTCCCAGCCCATAGAGATGGCACCCAGCCGCAGAGGGCCAGAGTGAGGGTCAGGCCACGTCCTGCCCTGCCTGGTAGGAGAGAATTCCCACAGAGGCCGGCCCATTGTCTGCAAGCTCTTATCTGCCAAGGCAGACATCCCTTTCACAGACATCTGCCACCCCTTGCTCCGGCTGGTCTTGGGTTTCCACTGGAGGCAGAGGCTGGAGCTGGAATAAGGGGCCACAGCCGAAGAGGACAGCTCTGTGTGCACACGGCATGCCAGGCATCGCTCCCACGGGCTCGGGTGTCTGGGAGCGCAGGTGGCAGGAGGACGGAGCCCCTGCTCCTGGGCTGCAGCCCCTCCCCCTGCTCTGCTGTCCCCCAGCCCTCTTTCCTTTCCTCTTCCCTCCTTTTTGACTTCTTTCTCTTCCCGTGTGTGTCTGCACATGTGGGAGAGCATGCCTGCGCCTGTGTGCCCGTGTGCCCGTGGAGGCTGGAGGTCATCAGGTGTCTTCTTCAGTCCTCTCCCACCTTGACTAAGACCTGTGTTTGCTTTATTATTGGTGTGTGGGAGAGGTGGGGCGCCCCACGATGCATGTGGAGGTCAGAAGGCAACCTTCGGGAGTCACTTCTCTCCTCCTCCTGTGGGCTCTGGGGACGGGACTCCGGCCACCAGGCTTGTCTGGCAAGCGCTTTGACCTGCTGGGCCCTCTTGCCAGCCCTCTGCCTGACCTGTGGAGGATCTCACTGAGCTTGGAGCTCACGGATTTGCCTAGGCTGCTTGGCCATTGAGTCCCAGGGATTTGCCTGTCTCCCCTCCCCAGCATTGGGACGGCTTTTTGCTTGAGTGATGGTGGTCCAAACTCAAGCCCTCATGCTCTGGTAGCTAACACTGAGCTGCCTCCCTGGCCCCATTTCTCTTCCTCCCTCTTCTCCATCCATCTCCCTCTCCCTCCTCTTTCCCATCCCTCCCTCCCTCCTCTTTTAGGTATCTGGGCACCTTGTGGATTCTTTTAGTAAGAACTCCTCTTGGTTCACAGGTAGCTCACAGTTCAGAGAGCAAGCAGGCAAGGCCATGACAGAATGTGACCTGGCTCAGGGCTGTGGAGCCTGTAGAGGGTCACCTACCCTAGTCAGCCTAGTCAGCTTCCTAAAGGAATTGATACACTCCTAGCTTCTCGGAAGAAGACCTTGTGATCAATGTTGACTACTGGACCGTAATGGACAGGCACCGTGGGAGGGTGGATGGAGACCATTGCAGATGGAAGGTGCAGGGAAGAGGCTGAGAGGACCCACAGGGCCAGAGGAGTGGCTGAGCCTGGACGAGGGTCAGGCCGAGCTTGTCACGGCTCCAGCTGGTGGGTGCTGCTGCTTTCTCACCTGGGTTTCGATATGTCCCTGTCTCACGGTGGTAGCAATGGGGACAAGCACACAGCTGAGGCCTCGGTCACTCTGCACCCCCTGATGGGTAGGAAGAGCATCATTTCCCAGACCACCCTGGAAAGAAAGGCTTCGTCGTGACGTGGCTAATAGATTGCCTCCCTGAAGGTGGTGAGGCAAGCTGCTACCAAGAACTGGGGAAAGGCAAGATGGGCTTGTGGGTGGATGGACAGACAAGCAGACAGGAGGAAGGACGGAAGGGGTGGCACTAACTCATGGTCCTCCTTCCTGATCTCAGCCCAGGTGATGGTCAGGGGACTGTGAGAATGGCCACTCACGGCAGGCAGGGTGAGAAGGGGGCAGAGGGAAGAGCACAAACCTGGACACCGGCGCACAGTGTGGCAGCCGGAGGTGGGGATGGCACTTAGAAAAGGCGTCACAGAGGGTGCTGTACTGGAGAATGATGACTGAGGGCCAGGGGCCTTGCCAACAATGTGGCAAGCATCAGCCAGACCTCCTCTCTACAGCTACTGAGGGACCTCTTCTGAGCTCTGATCCAACCCATGAGAGAAGATTAAGAAAACATCAGGTGAGGTGCGGGCACAGGGGCACCCCAGGACCATCCTGAGCATTCTACAGTTCTGGATCCAATGGGCCTGTCATTGAAAAACAGCTCTCCCCATGCTGACCATGCTCTAGGTCTTCTTCCTCCGGCTGCTTCTGCCCGTGGGGAGCACTCATCCCTCCTGCTCCTCAGGGAGCACTCTGCAGGTGATTTGCCACTCCCAGCCCCGCACGCCCACTTCACCAGGAAAGCCCTGTCGATACCAGAAACTCTCTGTAGCCTTGAGGCCAAGCTCACCATCGCAGTGCAAGCCTCCTGTCTGGCTCCTGCTACGTCCCCGAAACTCTTTGACCTTCTGCATGCCCTTGGCCTCCCAGGGCTCTAGTGTTAAAGAGAGACCTCCCTCACTAGGTCACCTGTGTCCTGATGCCTCCTAGCCACAGAGGACTGTAGCCAGCTCTGGGCCTCTCTGAGTCCCGGGGAGTGAACAGTACCACTGGAGAACTTTTATGTAGACTCAGCTGAGGGGTGCTGCCCTGAGTATTCTGGTCTTCAAAAGGTGCTGGCCCATCTGGGGGACGGTCAGCTTTGGCTCTGGGACTGTCCTCAGAGGTGGAAGTTCTGTCTGCATCTAGCTCTTGCTATGACCTGCCAAACCCTCAAGGTTACTGTCCACAGGCCCCTCACATTAATGGTCCAGAGCTTGGTGTTGTGTGGATCACCAAACAGAACTAGCTGGTCGTGGTGGCACATGTCTTTAATCCCAGGACTCAGGAGGCAGAGGCAGGAGGATCTCTGTGAGTTGCAAGCTAGCCTGGTCTACAAAGTGAGTTCCAGGACAGTCAGCAAGCACTACACAGAGAAATCCTGTCTCAAAAAACAGAAAAGAAAAGAGAAAAGAAACTGAATTAAGATGGCTGGTCTTTGAGGGGTGAGTTACAGCCATGCCTACGGGTGGAAATTCAGCCCCCTGGGCTAGGGGTGGGAAGCCCTTATGTCCTGAGACTTTTCCTACCCAGCCAGCCCTGTCTGGAGGGCTGGCAGGGGCAACTGACAAAGCAGGCACCCTCAGGCCCCTTGAACACTGATGGGAGCAAGAAAAACACAACCAGACAAGAGGATTCCCCAGCAAGACCCCTGCTGGTGGGCAAGTGATGGTGGGACTCTTGCTGCCTGCCGGCCATTAAGCTCAAGCAAGTAAGATGGCCTAGGAGGTACACATGCCTGGCCTGGTGTGCATCACTGTAGGTAATCTACTAACTAAAATACAGAACTAGACAGCTTGATAAACAGGCAACTCGGGGTTTGGGGATGGCTCAGGGGTTAAGAAGGCTTGCTGCTCCTATAAAGGACATGAGTTCAGTTCCCAGCACCAACATTGGGCAGCTCACAACTGCCTGTAACTCTAGTTCCAGGGCATCCCGTGCCCTCTTCTGGCCCCCGGAGGCACCAGCACTCACATAGATATACTCATACACATAGGCAGACACACATTAAAAATAAAACAAAAATAAGACCAGGTCTAGTGATGCATGCCTTTAATTCCACCACTTGGGAGGCAGAAGCTGATAAATCTTTGTGAGTTCAAGGCAAGCCTTGTCTACACAAGCAAAATCCTTGGATCCAGAATCCAGAGCTCAAAGCTGATGCAAGCAAACTTCTCATTGCTGCTTCCCCAAGACACATTTCGGAAGACAATTTTCCAGGAAAATGCAAGTCTAGCCAGGGCAACATAGTGAGGCCCTATCTCAAAATAAATAAACCTGCATAAACCATGTCCCTGGAGGGTCTCAGTTCCTCTGAGAGTCACAAAGACCTTGGAGATGACAAGGCATGGGTCCACCCATCTTCCATCAGAACCCGGCACACCCCAAGAAGTGCATCTAGGAGCCTCTTCCAGCTAATCCATGCCCACGTGCGCTGTAAATATTAGAACAGGCTGCCCCCATGCTGCTAAGTTTCATGTGTCAACTTGCCAGAGCCACAGGATGCTCAGGGACCCAGTCACATTATGGGTGTCTCTTTAAGGGTTCTGGGATGTGATTCATATTCATACTTGGAGATTTTGAGTAGAGAGTCCTCCCCGACACCCCCCCCCCGTGTGTGTGTGTGTGTGTGTGTGTGTGTGTGTGTGTGTGTGTGTGTGTGTGTGTGCATGTGCGCGCCCCATACACCCCATCAGCTGGAAGTCTGAACAGAATCCAAAGTTCCACAGAAGCCACTTCCCCAGCAAACGGCTTTAGGTGGAAAGTACAGCCTGTGAGCCCGCCCTACAGGCTGCAGCCTCCTCCACGGAGCTCACCCTGCAAGCTCCATGGAGCCCGCCCTGCAGGCTGCAGCCTCCTCCATGGAGCCCGCCCTGCAGGCTGCAGCCTCCTCCACGGAGCCCGCCCTGCAGGCTGCAGCCTCCTCCACAGAGCCCACCCTGCAGGCTGCAGCCTCCTCCACGGAGCTCACCCTGCAAGCTCCACAGAGCTCACCGTGCAGGCTGCAGCCTCCTCCACGGAGCCCGCCCACCGCACACAGATCCGGCTGCATATCTAGCTCTTCATCTCCTTCCTTCCTCTAGTTCTTCTGCTTCCATCTCCGTCCTCCTTCACCCCCTCACTCCTTCCTTCCCCCACTTCTTCCACCTTCCTCCTCTTCTCCTCCTCAACAATTCCTCCCCATTCTTCCTCCTCTTCTTTCTCCTCTTCCTCTCCTTCCTCTGCCTCCATTCTCCATTCTCCTCCTCTCCTCCTTCCCTCTGTCCTCTCACACTGTACATGTGTCCCCTGTAGTTATTCAGGGTTCTACCCTGGATCTAAAGGACATCTACCCACATCCTCTCCCTGTAACTCCCTCAGATCCCTGGCCCTTTCTCTCACATCACTGCAGTCATCCAGGCTCCCAACATCTGCCCAGTCCCCTCATGGCTCCTGGTGGTCACTCTCAGTGCAGACCTAAAAGCATTTATCCCTTGCTTCCCAACTCCTAAGCCCCTGATAGCTCCCTCCTGCCCGTGCGCTAAAGTTCAGACTCCTAGGCAAACACCAAAGCCCTTACAATTCGGATGCAACCTGCCTTGGCATTGTGCATCTCCCCTGCCTCCTCCATGTATGCAGCATGAGGATCAGCATGCCCAAGCCCTGGGGAGCAGATGAATCCACTGGAGAACTGGTGGGCTCGGTTTCTGAGCCTCATCTTTGGAGTCAAAGCCAGGGGACAGGGTGGCCGGGACTCTGCCCAGATGATCAGCATTCCCAGGGGAGATCTGAGATGCCCTGCTTGTGGCACATATCCTGAACTAGTCCACCAGTTTTCAGGCTCCAGGGCCTGGCTTACCCTGCATATTTGACCAGGAGCACCAGTCCTTACCCATCTGCCTCTCAGAACCCCTAGTCCTCTCTTTCCTTCGATGGGTAAGCTTCCCTGGCACCCTGCCTGCTGCCTTTGTACAGCCTAAGACTCCATCCATATGGTAGCCATTCACCCACATTGATTTTCCTCCGCCTTCGGTACGGAGCCACTGTGGGCACCGACCATCCCAGCCTCCCGGTGCAGTGGGCTGAGGATGCATGGGGCCAGCACATGCTGTTTTGTGCCAATGGGGAAAGAGCACCCTACGGCTGCTGGCAGCAGGAGCCCCCTCCCCCCCCCAAGACCTCCCTGACACCAGCACCCAGCTGCCGGGGTTCCCTGGGCAGGCGCGGCTGGCTTAAAAAGGAAGCACACAGTTTCGAAGCTCACTCGGCTTTATTTTTAGAACCTGTGACTCATCCCCAAGACCAGCACTGGAAGCCAGGCAGGGAAGAGGCCTGCAGCCTGGGGCCCAAACAGGGCTGAGATTC